>NC_066367.1:3355833-3667500 GCF_013377495.2 Cygnus atratus
TACAGTTGTTATTTTTTTGGCCACTGAAGGATTTTTTTTCTAATTCTTTTTTTTTTGACTTGCTATTATTACTATTTCCATATTCTTCCTAAAATGTAGGTTCCTGAACTGAGGTGCAATACTTAGAAGTGTGTTTTCCTAAGTATGCAACTCAGAATGACATTAGCTCTATGAACTTAATATTTGCCAAGAATTCCTCTTGAGTGACCAAACTCCCTTCCTTAAATGCTCTCTGACCTACCAAGACTCTTGTCTCATAGTTAGAGCTGTTCTTTTTGTACGACCGTGTTGAACATGTCTCGGCTTGTTGCCGGTTCACAGATCACTGGACTGTCAACAGTTTGCCTACTTTTTCATCTTTCATCATAACAAAATATTCTTTGTGCCCTCTTCAGACTTGTGTAACCTCTTTCTAGTTGTGTGCGCTTAGTTACTGTGTTACATCAAACCTGATGCCTTCAGGACTTGAGTAACATCTGGCTTGCTGATGTCAACTGTGTCTGTTAGTAGCTGTACAACTGTAAGTCTTGAAATTTAGAAACAAACTATTTTAGGCTGCCATGTTCATTATTATGTGCATTACAGCATTTGACAAGAGACTTTTAATTAGGGTGTGAACAGTTAAGTCATGGTAATACCACGGTAAAATGCTAGGTTGTTTTGGCATTGTCACCTTGATGAGTCACATCTTTGGCCTTTCGTGCTTGAAAAGCAGAGGGGGAATTTTCCCAACTAAAGTATGCTAGTTATCAAATACTTTGGTAGTCCATTGCTAACTGTGAAGTGACTGTCTTATGTTTATGTCAGACAGTGACTTTCACAGAGTCATGGGATAATCCAGGCTCAAAGGGACCTTCTCCAAGCAGTGGTAGTTGTGAGATGAGGCAAGGCTGTCCGGGCTTTAACCAGTCAGGCTGGGAAACTTCCTGGTATGGAGACTGCACAGATGGCTTGGTCCCTGCTCCTCTGCTTCGTGGTGGAAAGGGTTCTCCTTCATGTGTGTTTTTTTTTTTTTTAAGAATATCTGTAGTGCTTGAATTTCAGGGTGTTTTCACAGAAATGAAGTATTACATTACAGTGCTCCATATCTTCAGGTCAGACGTTTGAGTGGCTGAAGGTTGTTACTGCTGAACACGGATGTTCCTGTGCAGTGGAGTGGTCCAACTCTAGTTATCACAAAAAGCATGCTGGGCTAGACAACATCGGTTTGTGCTTCAGCTGGCAGAAAAGCTGTGCTGTCCCTGGGGAGCCTGATCCAAGGCAGAGAGAAAGCTTTTCCAGAGCTGAGCTCTTTCCAGCAGAGGAAATGACATCTGGTTGTATTGTTTTATACCTGTTCGGAGAGTCCCTGCTGAATAGTCTACTGCGTTGGCGTCCGAGGCTGCCAGCCCGGAGTACCTCGCAAGCACTGCAATTTTGCTCTAATCCCTCCCGTGTGGATTGAGGCATGCTCTCTGCAAATTACTGGGAAGAATGATGGGAATCATGTTGTCCTAACGGAAGCATTTTAGGAGCAGATACGGAGTGCGGGGATGATACCTGCACTGATCGCTGCACACCGCTCTGCAGTAAAGCACCCCCACTTTGTCTCCCATGGTAGGCTTAAGGGAGTGCTTTATGTGGTTTATTAAACTTCATCTATCCCCCAGTTGTTTCTTCCATTCTTCACAATCTCCCCATCCTTCTAGTACTGAGGGAAGCAGAAATCCACACAGGAAAATAACTGGTGGGTCGTTTACTCAGTAAAAGTCCAACAATATCACTAACAGAAGGAGAGCCAAATTCAAAATGACATAAGTGTTCATAATGATAAACTTCGAACTGCTTTGAGGACAAAAATTAGAGTTGCTTTTTATTGCAACTTTAAAATACTGGTGTGCACCTTTAGAATATCAGCCCCACTCTGTGGTAGAAATTATTTTTTTTTAACTTAGTACTTCAGTATTAGCCCTTATCAGGATATATGAACTCATACAGTGTCTGAAATAGGTCTATAGATTTGCTAGCTTCAACACTGTAAAAGTCTTAGTATAATGCCCAAGGCTTATCTTCCAAAATGTGTGATTAAAAGCATTATTGTGGCACCAGGTCAGGTGAAAGGTCCAGCCAGTTTGTTTTTCATTTCCAACAGTAGCTTCTTGAGGATACTTAAGGAAAGAACATTAAAAATGGTGAGAAGCAGATGATGACCATTTTCCTGGTACTTCTCTGACTTAAAGACTTCATTGGGTAGTATGTGTTTTCAGTGCTCTGGGAAGTGCCAACATGGAATACTGGTGGCCAACTTTGATCACTAGTTGCAGATAGATACTGTGTTAAAATAAACTAATGTTTGTATTCTTGTCTACCCTAAAAATTTCTGTCAAGGTTTATCAGATAAACTGCATTTCATTCAGGAAATTCTGGCTGATGATTAAACAGTAGGAAATTCAAGATTGGGAATGTTTAACCAAGGTACACACACAACCTAAAGCAGTTCTTTGCCAACAATACATGTTATTTATATGATCTAATTATTTTAATATGGTCTCAGTTTGGAAGAGCTGTATATGTTTTTTGGTTTGTTTTTGGAAGACTCATCCAATTGTTTTTTTCTACTGTTACCATTGCTATAGGGCAGAGTTAGGGCTGTTTGGATGCCCTCAACTGTAATTATGCAATTGCAAGCAATTTATCCAGTGTTTACATGCATATAATACATTCAATATTAACTTCATTGACCCTAATGTGCTTTGGATCAGGTCCAACATAGATGTGTTGCTGAATTTGTAAAATGCTTTGGGATACTTCAGATAAAAGGCATCGTGATAAAGTGGGAGTTAGTAATTACTATAAGCACGAGGAAGTGGTTGTACTTGACTCTAGCCGTTGACCCATAACTCTTGGTAAGAAATTGAAAGCTAAATGATAGATACTACAGAGTAGCTTTCCATCAGAAAAGCTATGCAATTTCATAGTCTCTAATCTAACCACCCTGTTCTGGAGGCAGAAGGTGAGACACTTTTGTCTGGCTGCAGTTAAACAAAGTGCCAAGTATTTCTTCCTCCAATTTGCTCTTTGCATGCTGAGCTGTAGGCTCAGCTGAAGCGTGTCACAGCCTCCAAAGCATTGGTATGATCAGCCATGTGGTTTTAAAGACAATTTCATTCTGCATTGTCCTTCTTCCTTTCAACTGTTGTGACAATCCTTTCTTTGTATTGCTTTAGCACAGTGATTCACAATGCACATATGAAGCATAGTCTTTGTAATCCTTCTAGTGATTTGGTATTGGCATTTAACCTTGTGAAATTACTCAGCTAAGTGTAAGCAAGAGAGCATATTGACATGGTCAGATACCCAGCAGAATGGGAATTTGCAATGCTCCAAATATTGTGAAATCTGGGCATCATCCATTTGGCTGCCAGCAATGAAACCTGATTAGCAAGAGAGGAGCAGAATGTATCTGAGAAGCTACAGTACGTGTTGCCCTGCGGCCAAATCAGGAGGAGAGCAAGTGGTGTCACAAAGTGTATGCTTGCATGTAAGTGTAAGGAAAGTAAGCATATTGCTTCTGAGGCAAGGAAAGAAGAGAACTAGTCAATCTGGCTTGTATAGACAGCAACTACTCAGTGTATCTTGTAATTTGGGAGGGGAGATTTCTTCTTGTTTGTTTGTTTTTGGTTTTTTTTTTTTTTGAACAGAAGATTGTTCAACCCTGTATCTTTGTATCAAAAAACTATTGGAGATGATTGGTGTTTAACACTGCAATCACTCACTGTCATGATAGCATAGCCAAGAGCTTTCTGTGCAGAAGAATAAATATGGAAACACTCACAGGGTTTTGCATTAAAAATTAAATAACTTTAAAGCAACTAATGACTCTTCCATCAAATATGGATAGTGTTGAACAGAACATAGGGAAGAGGGCATTCCTTCCAAGTACCTACCTGACTTTCAGCTACCACTGAGCAGAGGTGGTGTTCCCAAAGTGGCATATGTTCCCCTGTGGTGCCCCTGCCCTTCAGCAGCAAGCTGGGTTGTCCGACCTCTGCCATAGCTCTGCTGTTCCTGTGACCCCCCCCCCCTCAATTTGGCCAATGGGTGATGGATTCCTTCTTCGTTTCTTGGTGCTTAAGACTTTGCTGGTGCATGGAAAGTATGAATTTTTTTCCCTAGATAATGTAAAAAATATTTGTCATGGTAAATCATAAATGTAAATCATACTAAACACTTTATAAATATAATTTAAGAAAACATAGGTATTAACTGTATTTTCTGAGACTAGTTTTTGTGTAGAAAAGCTGCTTGTTACTGATGCAAAGATCCCAGTGTAAGTCTGTAAAATACAGATATCGTCAGTAAGAAGGTGGTGGACAGAATCATCCCCACCATTTGCAGGGCAACTGTGCTTCTGCACAGAAAACATCTTTAATTTCCTTAAAAAAAAAAAGTAAAAGAAAAGCAACCTCCCAGCAAGGAGTTCAGACCCTCTTTTCCCAAAGAGAAAGAAGTCAAGTGTGTGCTGTGTGGCAGTAATTATAATCTCCTTACAAAGAGGGCATATTTTTGCCAATAAAGCAATTTATTTAGAATAACAGACATATCAATCTAAAGTAATTACAAATTGCAACAGGAAAATTAGAGTAAGTACCTCAGAGGCACTTGCTGTGGAAGGAATTTTCAAATAGAAACATACCAGGTGGAAAAATACAATATGTATTTTTTCTGTCCACCATCTAGATTAGCTGCTGCATTAATGTGCACTAATGTACATTTATGCACTCCTGCTAATCATATCCAGAGCCTTTCTGAAGTAAATAAAGAGTCTCTCTGTTCCAGCTAGTCCTGTTGTACAAAGCATCGTGCTAATCAAGCAAGTTATCAGCATAATTAGGGAATAGAAATCACTGGGGGCATCGTGCATTATGATTTGTCTGCTCTATTTTTAAGATCCCAAAATGCAAATAGGTAATAAATTGAGTTAGTGATAAATTGTTTGTACTTTATGTTGATGTTGGTATGAGACAGGCACCCAAATGGCACATGTCGACAGGAATGGCTGGCTTCTTTCATCCCTCCCCCCTCCCGCTCCCCATGCGTGATGTGTTACTGAAGCACCTAACCCTATTTCCTTGCCAGGAAAACAAGAATGGGGCTTCTGTTAGGTCCTGCGCTGTCCTGGAGGCAGATGCTGTCCTCTGCCTCGCAGCGTGCGGAGGGAGGGGCTGGGGGGAGAACTCAAAGGGAGTTGGGAAAGCAGGTGCAATGGCCTGTGCAAGGAATGGTCTGTGCAAGGCACTCCGAAATACCCTGAGGATCTCCCTGGGTCTGGAGGAGGGAGGGTGTCCTGAGGCTAGATACCAGGAAGCAAGAATTCGCTCATTTTACTTGACAAATTCCCAGCAGGAAATCTCTGACAGGAGCTCGAGCTTGAGCATTGTCTTCCCTTCTGGAGCCTCTGCCCCTCCAAAAGTGGTGTAGAATAAAGTGGGCGGTGGCAGAGGCTGTCAGTGCCAGCCAAGCAGCTATGAGTGTTGGCCTGGGTGGACTGGGAGAGTGGCAGTGGCTAAACTAATCAATTTAATAAGGAGTTGGGTCAGTGTACACGGGGAGCAATCATCTCTTTCGTGTCTGCTTGCCTGAGCTGTTCATGGTTCAGCTAGAGCACGGACCTAAATCCCTGAAACGATTTGTTGTGGCTGCTTCTGTGTTTCCTTTTATAACCTCTGAAAGCACTTGTTTTGTAACTTCTAAGTTATGTCATTTGGGAGGATGTAGAATCACGTCTTGGAAGCCAGTAACCAAAGTGGTCTGTGCCTGCAGGAACAAAGGAGATATGGGCTGAAACAAGGGAACCTCAAACAGTTGATTTTTGAAGCAACAGTTACTTAACAGAGAAATGTGTTCAAACATCCTTAGACCAGTCTGTCCATCAGAAAAGTCCATGCAAAGCTATGAGGGAAAGATGCTGATATCGATCTTGCATCCCAATGGGAAGATTAACTTCCATCAAAGAAAGCCACCATCAGAGTGAAGTAGTGTGACAGCTGTGGCGCTTTTCTTCATTATATTCCTAAAACCTGGATTTCTAGGAGAATGTGCCCTTGTTTAGACACAGCGTGAGTCTGAGATTAAGGCTCCATCAGTCAGTGACTGAAGGATCCTTTTTAGTATTAGTGTGCTAAGCAACAGTCTTGCTTAGGTAGTAGTTAAATCTTCCAGCACTGCGCAGCGGAGCTAGCGTTGTTGCCTTAAAGAAGGGGAAAATATTTCTTTCCAAGGGAAAGCCACACATTTATTTATATATATATTTGCTGTTGTATTAACTAAACCCAACACTGTGAATGGGTGGAAAAGCAATGAGGATTTTGTGGATCTAAAACTGCACAAACTCTATTACCCAATGCTAAGGGAGAGCAAATCCTGAGAGGTTGGTTAAGGGCAGGAGGTTATTACTGATAAACAGCTGAAGCTGAGATGGTGGCAGGTAACCTCTTCACATGGTCCATGTGCACCCAGAAGTGGTCAAGCTTTGATTTAAATATCTGGCTTGGGAGACTGGGTACCAATTGCACCTATAGAGAACTATGGAGGAAAGAACTATGGAACTACAGAAGAAAACAAAGCCTTTCAAGTTCAGAATGGGTAAGGAGAATAGCCGAATGCCATATAATTATCAACCAAGCAACTGTACATAGTTCAGCCTGGAATTTCTGACTCTGGTCAGCTTCTGTCAAGGTTGTTCCCATGTTAATATTAAAGTGTATATACAAAATTATGCATTTATGCAAATGCATCTGGAGTTCTTATGGTGGGTCACATAAATAATGGTACAAATGCGTGTCTGTATGTTGTGATGTAAAGTCCTTCCTGATGGACTTGCTTAGAACTAGGGGAAGGAAACAAAGCCACCAAGAACCTGTATTTATTTACTCAGATTCAGTAGGAGGCTGGGGCAGGGGGATGTCAGAATTTGCTCCTCTTGTGTTAGTTTTCTGTAAGTTATAGTTAACACTTTGTTTAAAGCAAACTGAAATTACCAAAAATTTGCAATGCTGATAAGGAACTCCTACCACAGCTGCCATCCCCTGCCACACAGGGGCTAGGAGCAAAGCCCTAGGGCGATGCATTTTTACAAGCAAAGAAGGATCAGGCCCACAGTGCATGTAACTTCCCATTTTGTTTATCCAGTCAGTTAGCTGAAAAGGTATGAAGTGGCAGGTGACCACTGATGGCTTTAAATCTGGCCATTAGTACTGAGCAAACAGTTTCTTCCCTCTGGAGAGAGGAGTTGTTTCTCTCCTAAATGTGAATAATCTCAAAGACTGAACGCATCTCACAGATGTTCCTACAAGTAGGAAAACAGCCTAAATGTATCCAAATGCACTTTTTCTCCAGATTGTTTGCTTATCTCGAAGTGATGCTTACCAGGCACGCGCCGGGTCTGGTTTTGGGGGTGGAGGGTTGGTGTGTGAGTGTTTTATAAATAGCTCTCTCCAAATAGCCTGGCCTGGCAGCTCTGAATAAAGAGTAGGTGCTAAAGGGTACAGTGGTGGATGCGGGCAGCAGAAATTTATTCACTGTTAGCTTGGAAGGAAAAGTGTCTCTCCGCATGTGTATTGACCAGCACATCCCAGGAGTACCCACTGTCAGGTAGTCTATTGATCGCAACAAGATTGTTGCAGGAAATGGGAGAAGTTATTGGTCAAAATCTGGTTCTCATAAGCAGGTATCAGCCACTGGGTTTGATCAGAATTATTCACTGCTAATAAGCTAGCCAGCCTGCTTGATCACCTCCCTCCCCCCTTTCCCCAGGCAGCCTCAGATTCCTGAAAATGTGCTGTTCAGATCTATTTTTCAGAGGTTTGGGATAGGGTGGGTTGTTTTATTCTATCTTTCAGTAGTAAATAAATCAATCTTGATCCTGAGGGTAAGGCTGCCAAGTGTCCATGGGTCTTGAGCCACTGCTTGTGGGAATTGCCTGCTGGGAAGGGGAAGGGCAGGCAGAGCGTGTGCAGGCTGGTGAGAAAGAGGAATGCAAGCGGCTGAGCTGGACCTAGGGGACAAATCAGAGGAAACCAGAAAGGAGTAAGTGCTGCAGGTGCCGGGCAGACTGGACGGTCTGAAAGATGCTCTCTGGCCATGGCTGCTCTCCCTCTGCATTTGTTGTGCCTGCTGGTCTTTGAACCTGTGTATTGTAAGGGGTTGGCGCTTGTTTGCTTTTAAGGCAGCTTTCAGAAGGAAAAGTGGGGGTGGGATTTGCTAAAATTAAAAATAAAAATAAAGCTGTGTTTTTTTGGTATTGCTTTTGCTATTGGGATGCTACAACTTACTACCACCTTTTTTTCTTGGTATGTCCATTTAATAATATTAATTGAACGAAACATTCAAATCATTAATGTCAATCTGAATTACAGGGTATTTGGAAAAGAAAAAAATATTTCTGCCGCTCACATAAACAACTTCCAAGAGGAAAATCTTGATTGGAGGGAGGGAAACCAAATCAAGACCAACTCCAAATATTTATCCTGGAATGAATTACGAGTTTTGCTGTGACACAAACACAAATCTGCAAAATACAAGTGTACTAAAATAATGCTACAAATAAGTATTTCTTGCAGTGAGAGTATGTAGTTCCACATAATGTGAAACCAGCTCAGGCTTGGTGTCTGTGCGAGTGCTTATTTCTGCATCAATAACAAGGCACTTAGAGCCCTGATTAAGCAACTCGCACTTCGGAGGGAGGATTAGCTCCAGTTGATCATATCTTTAGTGGCTTCTGTCTCCTTTACACTTTCCTCCGCTCTTCTGAACAATAATCAAAAAGAATGTGATTTTATGCCTCAGAGGAATGATGTTTGTTTCTCTGGAAACGTTACCCTCCCATTTAGACGGGATCTGCTGGTGGCGGGGATGATCAGTGTCTTCACGTGGGCTGCTTCCAGTCTTCAGTGTCAGAAGGTCGCTTTCCTGTTTGTTTGTGAGAACAACAACAAAAGGAATTATTGTATGTCTTAAAAAAAAAAAGTTAATAACTAAAAGTCTACTTCATGAAACATCTACTGCTCTGTGCCGTACTGTACAATCAATTATGCCCATATAAAACCCCAATGCCAAGTTAAATATTTCTGTCCGGAAACACAGCTGAACTGCAGCCCTCTATTGCTTTCCAGAGGACTTCAGCTCTCCGTTAGGTGTGCTCCTATTGCAGTGGCAGATGCATAATCCCAGCTGCATGCTTGGACATGAGAAATGCAGGACATGCTCTACCACCTACCCGTATGGGGGAAATGAAATCCTACTCCTGAAGATTTTTATGGATAACCTCTTCTGAGCAGGATTGGGATTTCAACCTCCAAATTCCTTTGATATTGTTCCAGCAGGAGCATGCTGCAAGGTAGCCCACCACTGTTTTTTTAAGCAGTGTGCAAATCAATAAGGCCATGAGTTTGAGCATTATTATGCAATGGATTTGGAGAGAGAATCTGCAATGTATTTCTTCCAGTCAAGAGCTCTTTAACCTTTCTGCACAGCAGTGCTATTCTGAGGTGATACGATAACCTCAGCTGACATGCTTTATTCTCTGCTTCACGAGAAAGAGCTTACCGAAAATGTAAGCATCTGTAATCAATTTGTTAGTACTACTTATGATTATTCTGTTTACATTAATAATCTAAACAGCCACCATCTATGTATTTTTTTAATAGTGTTTGTACCCATGGCATTGCTTCTGATGGTGTGATCGTAGGATGATTTGAGAAATCTCTCTGTCATGAAGTGTGGTCTACTAAGTTGCTGTCTTGGATTGTTTCCTGAAAAAGGTGGATTTGACCAATAACAGGGCTTTATGTTGCCATCCCTCTGTGTTAGGAGGGAGGCCAGGTGTGAAGGACTTAGCCATTTGGCAGTGATCTCTAGGTACTGTGCAGATGCTCAGAGGTCACAGGCCCACTGTCTGCTCCAGAAGGTGTTTAGAGATGGGATGAATTTGCAGGCAGTTTAGGATTTGGGAAACCTGGTGTTTACTGAGTTTACTCCTTGCCTGTAGCTCTCCTGCATTTTGCTATGTGTATGTGTGTTGGACTGAATGGGGACCTCAACCTCCATCTGGTGGAACAAGCCTAGTAATTTTCAGGAGAACCATGGTATCATCTGATGCTTGTTGGAATAGCATCTGCTTCGTCGCAACTGTTATGTAAAATTTGGATGGGTTTTTGTGACATCGGTGTTTCAGTAATGTCATAAGAATGTTATGTCATATCCAGGTCCTCTGGGTCCCTTTTTAGTTAATGGAATAACTTCTTTCCACCTTTAATTTTCTCCTCCCTAAACCCTCTTTCTCAAGTTATCAAGTGAAAAGCAAAGACCAAGTTGCAAGGCACATGTAGCCTCCCTTTTGAAACCAGAGGAACCTTTCTGGTTTCTGTAGGCTGCTATTTAAATGGGTGTACAGTGATAGAGGCCAGCAGCAGGATTCAGTGCCCACATCTGCCCTGAGGTGAGCATCAGTCCATTTCAGCCTCATGGTGTATTGCTAATGTGTATTTAAAAAAAAAAAAAATAGTATCTGGAGTTGTCTGCCTCATTTCTTGGATTTTCCCAGTGGACTATTTCCATGTAGACACCATCGGATTTGCAAGGAAATGCAAAATGACATTGGAGATACCAGTCCCAAACAAAGACAGGTGAATGTATGATAGATACCAAAAGGTCAAATTCTGCACTGACATTTACAGAGACGTCTCTGTAGGTCTTGATATTTTTTTCTATTATCCCTGTGCTTACATTTTATATTCATGTTGTCTAGATCCTACAGTTCACTGTACTCACCTCCAAGCAGACCTCTTATTTTAACCATCTCTTTGTAACTTTTCTTCTCTGTGTACCTATGTATTAAAACAATTACTGGCTAAAATGTACACCTGGCTGTAGATTTCTACAAAGTTATTTAGGGGTGGTCAAACAGAACACCACACATGTATAATATGTTTACAGAAGGTTAGCTAATAAAGCACTTGGTTTTCTCAGAAATCAGACCAGTCCAGTAAAGGCTTGGTGTATATAATTCGGGAAACCTTGGAAGAGGGAAATGGCTGGGAGAGCCTTACAGCCCAGGCACAGCAGCTTACCAAAAGCTAGCAGTTGTAGCTGTAGAGTGGTGACCAACGTGCTGTGGTGCGATCAAGCTGCAGTAGGAAGCAAGCATAAAAAGATGGAGAGCACTTAAGCCTAGGATGGATGAGAGCAATTTGTGCTAGCTTCCTCGCAGGGCTTATTTCACCTAGAGACAAGCAATAGCAACCGAAGTATGTAGTCTCATAGAGCAACAAGTAATAGTGCTTTATAGATATTATAGATACCGTGTAGTTACATGAAGTCCTGTTTCATTTCCTCATGGTAAATAGTTAAAAACAGATTATATTTCATAATAAAATTTCATAATAATAAGCAGGAGAGCAAGCTTATCCTTAAGTGAAGAGTTTCGGAAGGCCAGGAAACACCATTTTGTTGTTCTCTTGCTTTGAAATTACATTGCTTATTACTGCCTACAAGTCCTGGGATATGACCACTTGGAGTATCTCTGTGTCCAGTGTGATCTTTTACATTGAAAATAATTCAAAATGTGTTGCTGGAACAGCTTAAAGATGACAAACTCAAGATCTGATTTGTTCAAAAATTCCTTAGTTCAGTGACCTTGTTCATATTCTAAAATACTAAAGTATTTGATTCCATGCATTAATGTGCTGCTACTTTCTTTCTGATTTTGAATTCTCACCCTGGCTTGTCAGAGCTATTGGCAAAGTAGAAGGAATTTCAGACTCAGGAATTCCTGTGGTGTTCTAGGTTCTGGAGGGGGTAGCCACATCCTCACAGCAGCATAAGTGAGGGGCCTTCAACTGTGTGACAAGGCCTCTTGTGCCGCTGGTGTGTTGGTAGCATTACCATCCCCTTGTGTATTCCCTTGACTTAAATCAGAAGGATGCATTTAGTTATTGAAATTTAATATGTAAAGACTGGTGTGAGCTGCCGCTGAAGTTGCATGTGAAATAGCTTCAGCTAAAGGTATTCCTGTGCTTTTCCCTTCTGTTGTAAGCCAGGTCCCACCACAACCCCCTAACCTCAACAAGAATGCGGCAGTAAATTAAATGCATTCATAGAAGCTTATACTCAAAAAGCAGTTCTTCACTTGTAAGGGAAGCAGAATCTTCAAATATTCAGAATGTAGTAGCAGATTTCCCTTCTTGTCTGTCTGCTTGAGATGAACATGACTGGGAAAGAAATTACAGATAAATAAAGGGATATTGAAGTGTCAGTGGTGATAAAGTATGATCTGATTCTGCTGTTGGAATCTAAGTGGGGTGGTAAAACTGAATTTGTATGTAAAATGACTTGTCTTTTTGGTTCCTCTCCCTTCTTAAAGCACAGTATGGAGGATAACTTCTTCCACTGTAGTTGCTTCCTTTTAGAGGTGAATTTTGATCATAATTAAACTGGAGATGTTGGCTGATATTTATTCTGCTTTATTCAAGTGCTAGAAAAGGACCACAGAGATGAGGATGGTTGTGAGCTCTGCCAAAGAGCAGGCCTTTGCCTATGTTAGACCTGACACCTGACTTGTAGAATTAACCCAGGATGCTCATGAATCAGTTTCCTGAAGTGATGCTTCCTGATGTTTATTTTTTTCGTCTGGGAACTGCAAGTGCAAACCTTTGTGTACATGGAGCAATTTTGTAGTTTTGTCATAGATCACAGACCTTTTTTCCATTTTTGCCATTCCTGTGCCCCCTACCTTTTGCCCTTGTTTATGATACAGCTTGCTTCATGGGACTTCTGATGTACTGGAGTTTCTGTGCGTGTTTGCTGCTGGATGAGAGATTCAGTATTTCTGATTTTTAGTTTTCCATGGAAGTTATTGACTCCAGGTTGTTCTTAAACAACATTTTATTTGGCATGACACTGTTTACTGTAAAAGAGAGAATAGGACAGGTATCTTCTTTATTTGAAAGAAACTATAATGTAGAGAAAAAAAAGCAAGCTCATGTAGATATTTCAGTGCAGCCAACAGACAGTTTACTATCAGCTACTTGAATCAGATGAAACCTTTCCATTGATAATATATCAAACATAGAAGTTGTGGACCAGAATTTTAGAGGAAAAACTTCTTCAAATTTGAAGAGATTTAAAGAATATTACTGCCGAGGATTAAATCTGCAACTGAAAGATGCTGTAGTCATGATGGAAAACAAGACACTGACAGTTTTACAAAGCTCAAGCAGCTGTGCATAACTGCAAAACAGATGTTACAGCGTGCATTTGATCTAGCCACTCAGTCAATATCCAAATTTGGAATGAACACCTCCTGAAAAGTGTTTTCAGGAGGGGAATGAGATTCATCCATTCTCTGTGAATAAATACAGTTGTCTTTGTCTCCCTCATTGCTCACATCCTATGAACTATATGTATGAGGGCCAGATTTTTTTCTGCACAAAGAAGCAAGGCTTGTTGCTGGTTTCACAAGTTAAGAAGCTTCTGTCTGTAAAAATTTCACCAACACTGAGGACGTTTATTGAGTTAGATACCCACCAGAGGTTGGGCATTTCAATTACAGAGCATCACTTCTTGCCAAAGCTTGCCATAACAGATGTCTCATTTCCTAATACAGTACTGAATTCTCCCTGACATCCAAATTTTCATCATGGAAATGCTCTTCTGCGGACATAAAGGCAAACTAAATTAATCTGTTGTGCTCTGAGTAGAGAAGAAAGTCTGAGCCTTTTATTTTTTTGAGATGTGTAGAGCATGGTAAATAGCAAAGCTCCTGATGGCTTTGTTACGGCTGTTGTTTGTTTTTTAGGTAGCAGGAAAGTATTCTGAAGACATATGGAAATGCAAAGCAGGCTAAGCCATGAGAACTATCTGATGGGGTATGTGATGAAAAGCAGGTGTACTGTGTAGGAGGACAATGGAGTAGCCTCCAGCACTTTATTTATGAGAATATCCTTTGTCTTTTTCTCTCTGCAGCAGACGTGTGGCAAAACTGTCTCTTCAGAAGTGGATCAAACAGTGCTACCAACGCATTCTTCTCATCTCCCATTTCTCCTTCCATGTCCATCATATAACTAGTTTTTCAGGCTCAAAGGATCGCTTAGAAATTAAATTTTCTGCCAGCTTGATTTCAGTGGCATGTTCTTTTGCTTCCGACTAATTGGTGTGCAAAGTGTGAAGTTTTTATATTAGCTGTTATCTAATGCGGTGAAACCATTGGAGAGGCCAGGGATCCCCTTTAGTGAGAGTGCAGCTGCTCCCTCGTATGACTGCTATGCATTAGCAAATGTGACTCCTGGTCTTCTAGTTCTCTTCAGTAAAGATCTATCGATGACAATCCCAAGAGCAATTTAATTTGAGAGACGTGGGCACGGAGGCATAATGTCTTTGTACTAAAACACCCTGCCTAGAGTCATCAGAAAGTGCCTGACTAACTGCAGTTGACTTAAGTGCCCTGTGCATCTGTAGGGGTATTATCTCATTTAAAATGACTTTGCAGTGTCATGGGCATGCTGAGATGCATCTAGGAAGTGAGTCAGGACCTAGACTATCCTTTCCTGAAGCCATTCAAGCGTCTTCCTTTGTTGTCCCTGACCTACCCCATTTTGAACAGAAGCATCAACTTTTGTTTACTTGGTACTGAAGAGAAACAGCCATTAGTAGGACATTTTCCCTCAAAAAAAAGAATCTGTTGTTTAAAATCCTAATAAGAACAGCCTTGCTTTTATTAGATCCTTTTGTCAAAACCTCTGCTATCATGCATCTAGAAAGAAAGAAAAAAAAGGTGGGGGGATGGGGACAAGTAATGATGGGGGAATAGCTAGAAATTAGAGTTCACAGAAATGTGGCAGTTTAGTTTCATCCAATTATGCATTTGGTCCCCTCTGTTCTCACTGAACTCAGTGGCATGGTTCCCACTTCCTGCAAAGGGACAAGAACGAATAATGAACCTACAGAGTTGTCTGTTTTCTGAGGATACATGTTTTGGAAATGGAGAGAAATGGAAAATCATCAAATGCACCGTCAGTGATTGCATAATTGGCTAATTGACCACTGCTGCATGATAGCTGCAGATGAGAGCATTGGACCTGTAGCTTGGTGTAGGTCAAACATTGCCCTTCTGCGCCCAGCTTTGTGAAGATGGGGAATAGGCTTTCCAAGACAAATATGTTAAAAAAAAAAAAAAAAAAAAAAAAAAAACAGAGTAACTGGGATCAGCTGTAGCCATGAATTCTATGAATGGTTTGTTGGAAAGAGTATTAAATGGTAACATCAGTCCAAATATGAGGTCTGCATTGTCCCTGTTCCAAGCCTGCAGATGGATAATTCACTGTGTAAGAGGTTTTCATGGCTGACATTTCAAGCGGTCCTATTTGCCTTAGACTGGCTTTCTTTAAAAAGAGAAAATCTTAACCTTTTGTATCAGAAAGTTTTTGTTTCTTTTCGGTAAAATGTGGAGAGAGGAAGGAACCAAGGAAAAAAGCTGCCTGAGGATTATTTTTCCCTCCTTAAGTGAGTGAGAAATCAAAGGAATCTCAGGTTACATGGAAAGGAGGCAACTAAAGGTTGGGAGGTTGGATGGGATTTTTTCTTTTCATAAAATGTGTACTAAGACATGGAAGTCATTGCCACGAGAAGTCATCCTAGAGAGAAATTTAGTAAGAGTTGGGAAAGTGGCTGAAGTATTAATAAATTTTAAAATGTGTATTTGAAACAGCTTGGAAGGAAATTTAAGGTTTTGTGGTATAAGCTCATTACTAGACCATAGTAAGAGTTCTCCTCACTTCTTTCCTTCCTCTCTTCCTTCCATCGGTGCCCAATGTCCAGCTCAGATGCTCAAATGGAAACATCTAAATGAAAGCAACGTATCTTTTCCATTTTGGACAAACTGAGTCTGCTCATCATGAACGAGTTTCAAACATTGCTCCTGAGAGCATGTTCAAGTGTTAATCCACATTTGCTCTGCAATGAGTTACGGTTAATGTTGCTAGGTAGCTACCCTTCTGTTTTCTTGTCGTTTCTCTTAGCTTTTCACAGACAATGAAAGCAGCAGGTTGGTGGGGAGCCTTTTGATAAAAACCCTTTGCACTGACTTAGGGCAACTGTCTGGTTAGAAAGATTCTCTTGACATGCTCGATGGTGCTTCCCTTCTGGCCTTTTTATCTTGTAATTGAGCAAATGAGCCTTCATAAAGGAAGACTTCACCTGGTGCTTAAACAACTGAAGCTGATGAGGAGTTCTCGTGTCTGTGTTCAATATGTATACATGCATACTGATTTTTTTAGGTCTTAAAATGCAATTCCATTGAAGAACATCTTCCTTGCTCCCCCAGGGAAGCAAAACTGCTGTTGCTTCTAAATATCATTATTTAAATAAATGTAAAAATCTCTGCTAAGTAATTCGCAATAATAAATTAAAATTGTTAATTTTCTGACCCATGTCCACTTAGCGTTGTGGATAACGAAGACAGGTGATGTGAGCAGCAGTAAAATTTCTACTTAACACCAAGATGAACTGTGCTCTTGTAAGGGTGAGGTCACACAACAGCATAACCACACGCATGATGCACTGGGCATTTTCCCCCAAAACTGCAAATATGTTTTCAACAAAAAGGCTAATATTTTTGCTTTCTATTTTGTCCCACAACATCGCTGGTAAAGTTTAGAGGTTGCCTGCCCCTTTCAACTGTAGCCTCAAAATACGAAAATGCAACATTGCCATGGTAACAAGCTGCTTCTACCATCCATAAAAATAAAGGGCTAGCTATTTGTTTCCAATGATAACATCTTATGTTTAACTGCCTTGAGCAGTGCTGACAGGGTCAATCCTTGTTACAATATTCGGTCCTTCTTGGTCAAACAAAGAAAAACACTGTCTGCTAAAACTGACTGTGATGGACATGATCATAAATCCTCAATGTTAACTGTTTCTTTTTCTTAATGCTGTAAACAATGAAATGTGCAAAGCACCCTTGTCACCGCTCCCATGTGAGATGCACAGCACTCGGGCTGGTTTCTCAGTTGGGGAAATATGATAGTGAATTTAAAACTTTATTTAAAAAAAAAGTTTCACTCCAAGGAGCTTTAAGATGGATGCATCCTGGAGAGACACTGGCTGGTGAGAAATACCAGTCACGGTTATCAAAGATGCTTCATGACTGTATTTTTCTTCTACAGCTATTACAAAAACGTACCCAGCCCTCTGGCCTTAAAGATTGTTGTGTTGCATCCGACACTAGGATTTCTGGCAACCTTCTTGCTGACCTTCCTTCCCGCTGCAGTCCCCTGACAGCTCTCACGCGTGCCCTGTTGAAGGACAACACCATTCTCCTTAATGCACTGCTGAAAAATGAGCCCTGGAGTGGGGAATGGGAGTGCTTTTACACAACTTACTTTCACATGCTTAGAGGAGATTGTGCTGGAAGTTACAGATTGCCCTGCTTTCAGCCGGGATAGAGTTAACTTTCTTCCCAGTAGCTGGTGCGGTGCTGTGTTTTGGATTTAGGATAAGTATGTCTAATGGGACTGCAAATTTGAGTCAAAGGTGAGGATCCAGTTGTCTCACTGTACCTCTGAGTGCCTAAATGTATCAAGGGGGGGAGAAGGAGAAATATTTGACTCTTGGTTATTTGGAAATACTCACTAGTTATTCTCTTCATTGTTCAGATGAACTTGGTGGATCAGGCTTAAAATTTGCTCTTCCCCAGCAGAGATACTGGAATGTAGATGCTTTGGAACTTGAATGTATATCAATATGTATGGGAATCTGCATGGATTCCTTTTTAATAAGTCTTGTACAGACATCTAGAGCTTGGGATAGACTCAATAAATCAAAATAATTACACTTAATGTTAAATATTCACTACAAGGCCCGGCACTGCAGTAAAAATGTAAATAATCTATATCTTCAAAGTGTACCAGGTGTTCCAGTAATGTTCTGAAATGCACGTGTTGTCAATATGTATGTGCTTCACAGGGAAGGCTGAGCACCGCTTAAGCTCCGAGGGGCATAAAACCATGCTACTCGTTGGCTAATAGCAGGATTCATCCGGTGACAAGTCAGTCCATTGATACGTAATGCACGGTGATAGCTGTTAGTGCAAATGGACAAAAAAAATATGGGTTTAAATAGCTTCTACGGCTTTTTGTGCTCCAGGCATGTTAGCATTATCTTGCACAAAGGTTATGCAGGGCCATTCCATCCATTTCTATACTTTGCTTAATTGGGCTCAGAAAGCATTTGATACATAAAAAGATCGTGATGTTTCTGCAACCGCATTTTAATTGAGGTCCTGGAGTTTCCAGAGGATTTTCTCCTCCCTCCACCAATTTATAAAAGAAACCACGTAGGGAGCGCTTCTCCTTCCTCGGGCTGCCCTCTTGGTTTGGGTAGTGAGGGAAGGACAGTCAGACATGGATCCTGGTGTCCTTGGAAGCAGTGAGGCTGCGCCAACCCAGGGCAATGGGAGTCCTGAGGAAACCTCTCTTACTACCCTCCTAACCAACCAAAATGGAAAAAAAAAAAAAAAAAAAAAAAGCTTTGGAACTAGTTGCTGGTAGTACAAACTTTGTGAGAAGGATGCTGTGTAGTTCTCAGCTGAGCAGTGACACCATGGGACCTCCTTTATGGACCTGAACGTGCCCAGGGCAGCTGTGTGCTCCCCTGTGGCAGCCCCTTTGTGCATGCTCAGCACAAGTCAGCTGAGTCCAGGTCACTGCCCCAGGACGCAGCTCTGTGTCTAGAGCAGCAGCGCTGCAATATGTGATATCAGCCCACGCTTGTGCAAGTGGTCTGTGCGCCTCTTCTGCTCTGACTGAGGGATTAACAAGGGATTTCTTTAATGTAGTGGGTGTTTTCTAAAATGTGGTTCAACTGCAAAAATTCCACTAAACCACTGTCCCTTATAGATGTGAGTATTTTAAGTGAGGCCAGTTACATTCTGCCTTTTTGCTTTCTTGACTTAACAAGGAAAAATGTTTCTTTCCTCTAGCAGTCAACACTAAAATACCTTTCCCACAGGCAAAAATTCTGTCTAGGTATCTGGCACCTACTTAAAGAAGACTGCCTGCTGCAACACATGCTACTTCTAGGACTGTACCGTCACTGTCAGGGTGGAACGCAAATGTTTTTTTCCTATTTCATCAGCAGAGATGGAGGCATGCAAAAGTTTTCTCAGGAGCAGTGTAAGATTTGGGTGCTTTGTTCTTGGCCTCCTTGTTTTCATCTCCACTCAGCTGTGACTCTTTCCTATGTGACACGGGCACTCTCCGCTGACAGCTTTCTGGTGACACCACCAGCTTGGGGGAAAGCAGCATGCAGGGCGTGTGAGGCTCTTCCTCTGGTAGTCAGACTGATACAGGCCTGGTTACTTCAAAATCAAGGTTTTTTTGTTGTAGGCTTTTAGGGTTTTTCCTTCACCACCTCCCTCCTTTTTCCTTTTTTCCCCTTTTTTGGTAAGTGACTGAGGAGTAGAAACAACACCAAGAAAGCTGTTCATCTTTTTAGATCAAACCTGAGAATTTGAGATAGATTTGATCACCCATTAGATGAACATGTTCTGCACTTTTGAGTGATTTTGTTAAGGTTTGTAACTTTTGTTAAGGTTTGGTTTGCAGCTCCCATAGACTTCAATGGGAGGAGGTCAGGCTGGCTGCAGCAGCTACGGTGAAGGGTGTCCTGGAACACGCCTCAGCATGGAGGAGAGACAGGAAAGGGAAGAATGGCCTTTCTGATCCGATCTTGGACTTCTTGGAGAGAAAACAGGAGAAAAAAATAAACAACCAATATAGCTTTCCAGCTTTGCCGAAGCATGTTATTAAAATTAAAGCAGGCAAAACTCAATAGAAAAATTATCCTGCTGAAACTAGTCAGCTACAGGTGTAAGCTTGGATCAAATCACGCTTTTCTAAGGGCAACACTGCAGTATTTTGTTATTTCCACCACTTTTTTTGAAGAGGGTTGTTTTCTGAGTGTGTGAAGAAGGAAAGCCTCAGATCTCAGGCATCCCTGCATGTGCCTGGGGTGCGGGGGCTTTGTGCCTGGAGAGTCTGTTCCTCCACCGGAGGACCTGAGGGCTGTTCCCCCTCCCTTCCCAGCACCACTGCATCAAAACAAAATAGAAAACCGGTAATGAAAGAGCTTTGGGGGAAAACAAATAATAATTAGTAGTGGTAATAAAAATGCTCAAGGCCAAACACAGGTTTCGTATTAAAACAAGTAATAATGTATGGACTTTTAACTGGGCTGGGCCTCGTTACGTACCAATAAGTGTTGATGCCAGTATCTTGGAGCTGGCTCGTGCTTTAAAGCTGCGCACATTTAATCGTGGGCTGCCATTTAGAAGGGAAACTCTCTTCAACGGCCACACACATTACTGGAAAGGATATTGTGGTGTGAGAGAGGTCCAGTGGTAGACATACAATGGTTTGCTTCTACCTGAACTTAATGGATGATAATGCATCTTTTATGTCATGTGTAATGATAAATTTATTACGCTAATAGGTCCATATGCCATAACAATAGACCACTGCTCCAGTAAGTTCCTCTTTTGTATGAAAAATTGCTTGTGTATTGAGAAGAGGTTGACAGGTAAATTGCTGGATGCTACCATCTTTGATACAGTGATGAACTACGTCTTCAACAAAAACTATTAAATCAAAATCTGTTAACAAAAGCAGAAGGGGAAAACAAGAAATTAGGTAAGGAAGAGGCTTGCATCAGTTCTCTTAAAAGTAAGCCTACAGAGAGTGGGGACTGCTGTAAAGAATAATCCCGTTGTTGTACTGCAGATCTGCAGTACAATTTGTAAACTCTTTTGCGAAGGATAAAATGTATTTCAAATCATTTGTGTGCAGGTAGTGGGCATTCCTTGGTAACAGGACGATGCTAAGCCTTCAGCTTTTCTTAATGCAAGAGCACCTGAAGCATATGTTCAACTACATACTCAAAATGTATTCAACTTTAATGAAGTAAGATACACTTCTTCCAGTTAGTTCCTAATTTGGAGGGGGGGGGGGGGAACCTTCTCACAAATGTCAGATTTCCATTAGTCCCTCCTTTCCCACACCCTACCTTTGCCCCTCCCACCCTCATCCTTCCTCAGTATCCAGCTTGGTGGGGCAGGGAAATGTGTTCCAGGAGAAGCCAAACCTCTTCAGACCCCAGATGCTGATGGCCTTCCATGCTTCTCTTAAATAAGCTATTCTTTTACTCTAGAAATTTTGTGGTTCTTTTGTTTTACAGCATGGTAGAAATGCTTTTTCTTCATGCATATTTAGAGAGAATTTTTTTAAGGGTCATAAAGTTTTCTTGACTTACACAAGCAAAGCTGAAAGCAGTGCAACCTTCATGGCTGCTGGAAAAATGAATTGAGAAAATATTTGCATTGTATTTAGCAAAGGTAACTTGTACTGCAAGCAGTGAAGGTGGTAGATGGAGAGTGGTGGTTGTATTCTTCATTTGCATTAAAAAAAGTTGGTGGAAGAACTTACAGGGAGGTGGAGCAAGCTGAAAAATAAAACATCCTTTTTTATGGAAACAGCCAGAAACATCCTTTTTTCTTCTATTCTTTTTTTGTATTAAAATTGTGTAAAATTCCCAGAAGAATGGGGTAGATAGCAGATGACTCAAAACACTGTTAAGAAAATCAACTTTTTAGACTTATTTCTTTTGTATCCTTGAGCACCAGGCATGCATATGCCAGCCGTAAATAGTGGCCATCTGCAAGCTTGCAAGAAATTTAAACTAAAATTTGTCACTACTTAGATATTTCCCATTGTCTTTTGAGTTAAATCATTTACTGGTGGCTCATCTGGCACATTTCTAATTGATATTTCTAGCCTACTTCATTGGTTACATTGATGTTCAGTGAAAAACCTCCTGAAAATGAGTAGTTCGCTGAATTTCTGTAGGAGGACACTTGCAAATCAGGTGATGGCATTAAAGAGTCCCCAGGCAGTTCTAGGGACCCCCTTTTCATCCATCCTTTTTCACACGTGCAGTCTGAGGCAGCAGCTACCCCACACAACTCACTATCTAAATGCGTCAAACATGTCCTGAGTGAACCAGAGGGATTCAGTGGCTCAATGGGAATTGGTCAGAAATATTTGGAGTTTAAATCAATGCCTGAGCAGTAGTATTATCTAACTGGTACTGAATAATTCAGAGGTTGTGTTTTGTTTCATGTTTGTGAAAAACAGACAATGGATCACCATTAGTGGCCACTTGGGCCACAATTGTTCACAAGACTAGGCATAACCCACAGAGGGTTGCTTATAGGAAACCAGTGCTTTGTTCCTTGTGAAGGGACATCCATGTGTGTTGCTGAACTGCAAAATGCAAACCCTGAAAAGCTGCCATTTAAATAAGAAAATCTGAACACTCAATCGTTTGAAAAATAAAAATCTGACTTCAGTAGAAAGGATTGTATGGGGCATTCCCCTAAAAGTGGGGCATAGGGCAGCTGGAGGGTGTTGGCAGAGATGCTTACTTGTTGAAGGTGATCCTCCACTGAGCAGGTGGAGGGCCTCTGTGGCAGACACATGGTGCTTGCCACTGTCCTCCACAGCATAAATGTCTTAAATGGATCATTAGCACCTATTATTTCAGTTTAGCTTAGTAACATAAATTAAAGGTAATGACTCTTATAGGAGATCTATTCAGCAGTGAGAAAAGCACAGAAAAAAATATTTACCATATTTCAGCAGATTGTTGTGAATTTGGGCCAGGTGGAGCTGTGCCTGCTGATCCTCACGGATGCCGTGGCTCAGGCCCCCTGCACAATGGGACTGGATGGAGAATGGCTGACACTTGTCCAGAAGCAAAAATAAACACAATTATTATCATCATTACAGCCTCATTGTTTGCTGCACCACAGAACAAATGTGTCACAACTGTTTTTTGTGCAGACTATTATTAGAAGTTGACCCTTGAAACATGTGTCAGAACTCCGCTAAAAAGACCATTTTGTTTGAAAGAAAGTGGTTGTCTTTACGCAAAATAAAAGCATGAATTTAAAGCTCAGCCATTATCTTGAAAAGAGGCTGTAGAATTTCTCTTTCCTGTGAATGACAAGAGAGAAAATGCACCACTGTGAGCCAACTTCTGCTCCAGGGGCTTAAAATCATCTCTGCTAGTGTCACGGAAAAAATCCGATTAACTTCAGTCAGTGCCGGGTCAGGCCCGTATTTCATAGGGTATGTTGCTAGCAGGGCCTATCCCAGCTCTTCTAAAACACATGGGGCAAAGCAGCTATCAGCGGCAAGCTGTGGTCTGCCAGCACTGCGTATGTTGCACCAAGCCAAGAGCATCCTGCCTTTACTAGCGCGCAAGCATATGGCAGCCTTCGTCGGGCATTCCTTCCTTGATTAAAGAGTTGTGTAAAGTGAAGTTGTTTAGAAAAAATAACACACATGGCACCTGAAGCATTTCAGATTTTTAATCAGCTTATTCTACCTTGTAAGCGAGAGGGGAAAGTTGAGGGTAGAGCTGTATGCATCTTGTTTTTCATTTCCGAGCAACTTCAGGTGATGCTATTGCACCATGTTAGCGCTGATCGGGTATCTCTGGTGTGATACCTTTATTCCCTTCTGGGGCCAGTGAAATGTAACCTGAAGTCAGCTCAAGGACTGGGCAACCAGTAACCCCAGTGACTTCACTGATCAAAAACCTTAGTAAGCAGAGAGACCAGATTGTTTATTATTTTTTCATTACTGTTGATATTACAGTAGTACTGAGCTGGATCCTGTGCAAAGGGATGCTTGGGGGCAGTCCCGGCTTGTGCTGAGGACTAGTAGAGGTTTTTTTCTATTGCAGAGCACACTCTAACATTGAGATTCGTGAGTAAACTCTAGGCTAGATAATTTGGGTACCAAAAAAATTTTGTGACCATATTGTGAGGTCTTCTTGCATCTTCTATTTGGGTTTAAGGCCTGTTTTATTGGCCTGTTTTCCAGTGACTCTGACAGTAGAATAAACATGGAAGGAAAAAGCAGATGCAAGAATGAAGGTAAGGCTTTGTGAGCCAGAGGTTGCACCCAGGTCAAGATGAAGGAAAGAAACCTCCTAGGGCTGACTGATGTGTCAGACACCTTCTAGAGCTCCCTTCTGATAGAAGATCAGGCCCAGATGTGGCTGCCTCTGTTGTGTAGCTGTTTACCACGTCTGGAGAGCAGGAGGCTGGGCAATGCTCCCCTTGTGTTTTTTTTTGCCAGCCATAGGCACAGAAAAGCAGGAGCTGCCTGGGGCAGGAGAGCAAGGGCAGCGCTGGGGCATGCCAAGGCCACCGGCACCTCGCTGCTGAGGGGAAGCTGGGGCAGGGCTGGTGGCAGCTGCAGAGGAGAAGACAAACAGGGTGAGATGTACGGTCCCAAGGCTGGGGCTGCCAACCTTCCCTTCTGACCACAGCACAAGAGGTGTGTTGCTCACTCAATTGCCCTCACCTCTGGGTGACTGCAAGGGCCGGCTCCCCTCCCTTTGCCCTCCAGGCAAATTTACCCATTTCACTTACAATTGGGTTCTTAGCCCTATATATTATATATGGCATGGGGTAGTAGAAAGGCGAGGTGTTCATCCCTTGGTTTTAAGGCACCTTCACATACCAGGGCTACGGTTCCCAGATATAACTCTAATTTTATGCTTACTGCAATGATCCACTCTTACGGAGTGCTGCAACAATAGCCAATGCATATGTTATTAAATGCACAGCCATTTTCCAAACGTTTTTTGGCAAATCCCACTAAAATACTCTTGAGGATAAAAAGCTTAATTAATTGCACTGAATGTTCAGGCACTGAATCCAAAATACCACAATAGAGAATTTAAGGGAGGAAAAATATTTAAAAGGAAGTCTTGTTGTGTTCCTGTTTATGCCAAAAGCCACTTAATTGTTCAGCTTTATTTGTGAATATAGAAATGGAGGTTTTATCCCCATGATCATTTTTGCAAGGAAAATACAGATAATATTTGTCAACCGTAAACAACTAATTCTAACGGGAAGTAAAGACACTAAATTGATAGAGACGTGAGCATGAGATAGGAGTTTATCAATGAATTGCAGGGGATTCTGCCTGGGACAGCACAGAGAAACAATTAATTTCACAGTATCGTTGCCTGCTAGAACACACTGATGATTTAAAGGGGAAAAAAAATCCTCTAATGTCAAAACATCTTAGCAATATTTCCCTGACTGTCTTGCTTTCAAGAAAATGCTGTCCTTCTTTGGCATTGACTTGCACTCAGTTTCAGGACTCTTCTCCTGACAGCCTCCTTCAGTTGTTTGCCTACAGCCTGATGCCAATGGAGCGAAAAGTCACCAATACTTTGAACAGCCTGAAAAGCGTTTTTGGGTTCAGACAGGCACTCCCTCTGCGATCCTTCCCTCCAAAACCTGCTTTTCCTGGAAGCAAAGACATGCAGTTGAGGTCTGGGGATGCCATTATATGCTGCCATCTCCTTTACCCAGAAGTTTCACAAGCTGCTTGAGAAACTCAGCCACTCAGTAGTAGTTCAAATCCTATTTTAAAGATTTATATGTTACAGCAGAATGGAAACTCATGTATCCGCTGCTTTGACTCTGGTGTGAAGAATATCAAGGCTGTAGAGTTTTGCATCGATTTCCTTTGGAAGGAACTCCCATGGGCTGCAGCTGGATGGTGAGATGCTGCACCTAGAGCAGGCCTGGCTGCTACATCTACCTGTGTGATCCAGACTGCTGAACTTGGAGATGTGAAGGGAAAAAACAACAGTGAAACTTGCTATTGAAAATAGACTGATTTTGCATTTCTGGTCCTAGCTAGGGAACAGAGATGTCATGGCACTGCATAATCACAAGATACGTTTTTTACATGAGCTCGACTTTAAACTTGAAAACAAACAGGTTGTAAATTTGGAATGCTTTATCTCATCTCTTTCCAGCTCTTTCATCACCACTTCTCACCCATTAGGCTGACATCCATCATGCCCTCAGTGCGAGGGCAAGAGATATGTGATCACTTCAGCTGGGGGTGAGGAAGGAGAGCCTGACATCACCAGCGAGTGCCCACCCAGGCGGAGTGCTCTGATCTCGGTCTGCTTTGAAATACTCAATTAAAATAGGTGTAAAGGATTGACAAGACCTACTGAAAGAGGCTGAATATTTCAAAGAGAAGAACTTGTCATGCTGGGCTGCAGGGTGTGGGAATCTACATAGGAGGGCAAAGAGAAAAAGATTTTAGTTATAAAATATTCAGGAATATCTTGGCTCAGCTGGGGAGGGAGGACAGGAATCTGCTGCTGCTGGAAGAGAAAGCTCACTAGAAGAATATTTCAGATTTAAACATATCTGCGTTATTCATCCTTGCTTAAAAGAGATCAGATGGAATCTGTGCTTGGATTGGAGAAGCTGATTTCTGGTTTTGAAAATCCAGGTTTCCAGTCGTGGCCACTGTGGCTGACTTCCCACCCGTGGCTGAGGTGTTAGGAGATGGAGCAAAGCGCCTCTGGTTAAACAGGTGAATTTGCAGCCACAGATGTGGAAACCACAGCTACCCTTTGTGCTGTTTGCTAGGGCTAGTGTCTGGCTTCTCACCTGCATGCTCTTCCACTGTGTAGCTTGGAGATATGCCTTGATTTCAGTTTTGTTTGAGGGCTGGTCTAAGGCCAAATGAGGAATGTTGCCACGGGGGGTTGCATTGGGAATGATATCCAGCCTTTGGTTACTCTTGTTGCAGAATTACAGTTCAGAATTCCCTCCGTGCTCGCTAAAAAGCCTTAGAGATTTTCAGCTTTGGAGAATGTGCTGACAATTCCCTGAAACGACAAGAATCATAAATTTACAATCAGTTTGTTATTCGAGTGAACAGCCCTGAGCTGCACTTGCTCGTGTGAAACTTCAGCAATGGCGTGGTGTGGATTCCCTTCAAACCTCATGTCTCCTGGTGCTTCTTTAGCATCCTTAAAATAGTTATTTGTCAGCTGCTGCCAGCAGGAGCTCATCTTCTGTACTGTAAGGGACGTGTAACATCTTACTGTGGGGGTGAAATCACTGGAGAACCCCACCAGCTCCACATGGAAGGGGATCCAAGAGCTCAGCTCAGAAGCCTTTAGGAGGAGCTTGGTGATGCCACCTGGAGGCTGCTGTGGCTGTGGGATGCTGCTCCGTGGCTGCAGAGCTTGTGATCAACATGGACACGGACCCGAGGAGACATCTCAGCAGATGCTGGCAGCTCTTCCTCGCTCCCCCAGTAAACGCACATGCAAGTCTTCCTCTGTAATTCTCCCGTCTAGGCATGTGTGGAGATTTCTCTTTTATTTACAAGATGTGTGAGTTCCCTTTCCTCTGCCCCGCTGTATTTCAGGCCCCACCTCCAATGGTTATGAAATGTTGTTCCCCGATTAATTGCTCGCAGCCAGCACATACCCATCCCGCTGTATAAATGATTTGCGGTAATTTTTTGAAAATGATACGCACACATAAATCTTGAGATGATTGCTGCTCATGCTGGTTTGTGGGGGCTTGTCTTCGCGAATTTATAGTTTACAGGAATCCAAATATGCACCCTACTAGAAATTCCTGGAAGAAAGTGTTAGTCTTACTTAACTGGAAGGAGGAAAACAGTTTTTCTAGCATCTTTGCAGATCTCCTATATATATAAATATGCGTGTGTATACCTATACATGAAAAATTATTGATACTGCATTTCTCTTTCCCTCTCTTTGTGTGTGGAGCACACAGCCTGCAGTCTGCACGTAGCTGGAAATCTGTGATTTCTGACTTCTCTATTAAGAAGCACTGATTATCTCCAGCTTGAGCGTTTCTAGGAGCTTGCATTTTGGGGGCTCCAGTCTGTTACATTTGGGGGTTCAGGCACCCTTCTCTGTCCTGCAGTGGGAAGTGTCAGGAAATCCCATGTCTCTGGGCATTCCCATCACTTCTTGAGGTCTTTGTAATTGTCCAGGAGCAGCTTTTGCAGGCACCTTCTCCTGAGTTGCCCATCAGGTGCTGTACGTGAACTCAACTGCATTGTTTGTGAGAGCTATCCCTTCCCTCCCTCCTTCCTTCTAATCCTGGCGTGAGGCTCAGAGGTAGCTGTCTTCCCTGCACTGGGAAGAACAGGCTGAGAGATCCACTGGCA
This sequence comes from Cygnus atratus, assembly GCF_013377495.2. Classification (NCBI taxonomy): domain Eukaryota; kingdom Metazoa; phylum Chordata; class Aves; order Anseriformes; family Anatidae; genus Cygnus; species Cygnus atratus. The sequence continues at coordinate 3,383,970 of NC_066367.1, forward strand.
AATCCTGCAGCCCCTTCGGCTCTGGGAAGAGGGAGCATCTCAAGGAGGTGGAAAGGTCTGACAAGTCCATGGGTATTGCCCATCCCCTTTATCAGTCTTAGCTCCTGTTCGTATCCAAGCCACAACCATCAAGTAACCCATCTTTCCTTTAAATAACTGTGTTTTTTCTCCAAAAACCATATACAGTTTTTACAGTTGAAATATTCCCTTTAAGAACACATTCCTGCTATTTCTGCAGCACTCGTTGTGTGTCGCTGCAGCAGTCTTGAGGCTGTCACCACCACTGTGCTGGATGTGTCCGACAGGTATGGAGCCCAAACACAGATCTATGCTGGGCTTCCTCACACTGATTTCTTTGTGTTCATGAAGTGGATACGAAGCAGAGCCAAAGCTCTTGTTTTCCGCAATATCTTGAAATAGCTTTTCTTGTGTATCCAGTTAAAAATAAGAGTTAAAAATAAAGGAGTCTTATTTCAATCAAAGCCTTCTGTACCTTCCAACATTAAGCAGAAGACTTTGATTTGTTTTGTTGCATGAGAACAGATGGGGTCTGGCATTCTGCTGAGTGACAGCCGAAGCCATCCCGGACAGGTTTCCTCATCTTCCAGGACAGAAACCAAGCAGCTCATCCCCCCTCTCACACACTCCCTGAAACACGTGCGGTGCCGGCGCTGTCTCTGCTCAGCGGGAGATCGGTGGCTGCGGCTGCCACAGGGGTTCGGGTCCAGACCTTTATTGTTGTGAGGGAGAGCAGATCATGGTGTGCTGAAAATATTGGTAAAGCCTGACACGATGGTAAAAGCGATCGTGTCATGGCAACTTACTTGTCCGGTAATTAAGACTGGGAGTTTGCACTCCTTGGCTTGTCCCTGTCTCCCAGCAGGGAGGGGAGGAGATGACAGCTGGTCATCTTCTGAAGTTGAAGATGGAATTTATTAGAAACTACTGTTATTAGCTCTGGTATTTCTGTTGGCAAACAGGCACGGGAAGTCTCTCTTATCACCTCTCTCTGTCACAGGAGAGCATTAAGCGTAATTAAGTCTTGGAGAAGATCATTACGTACAGTTCTGCTGTATCTCAGGAGCTCCTGGTCTCCCATCTGCCACGGAGCTGGTCTGTGCTCTCAGCACACCACCTTGCTGTCCGAGAGGAATGAGGCTGTATTCTGAGCTGGTGTAACTGGCTTAGCTCTGCCAAAGGAAGTCAAATCCGTATTCACCATATACATCCACCAGCGCTCTGACTTTTAGACAGGTAATTACAAGTCTGTTCCCAAATCCTCCAGCTCCAGTGGACATTGGGTTGGGTCATATGGCTGCCAGAACATGGTTTTATAACACATGGTAATTTTCTTAATGGCAGTTTCCTGGGAAATAATCAAGTTGTTCAGCTTTTATTACATGTGTTGTTGTCTTTGAGTTCTAATAGCAAACTAGAAAGGTCTCTGAAATATTCCAGTCTCTCATCTCAAAATATCTCTCCCTAATTAACCAGTATCCAATTCACTCCTTGTATAGAGATAGAAGGAAGCAAGTGATCTTTCATGTTTTTGAGCCCACCCTGGATGGTGTTTTTTACTCTATGGATTGAATAAAGACATTCCAAATAAATTATTTCAAATTCTTCAAGCTTAATATAGTCCTGTGTAACTTTGCTAGCAACTTTTAGTATTGTCCTATGTGTGGTTCCATGTGAGCCATCAGATGCATGGTTAGCCATATGAATTCCACCAGGATAATCAATATGTTGTTACCAAATAGGGTTTGATCAGTGTATTGTCATCGAATCTAAGGATGTTCTTTAGAATTAAATGAAGCTGGTAACATAGAATATTTGGCTGAAGTTGCATGGACTTGTGGTGTAATATTCTGTGCTGTAATAGAGATTATTTAGATTATTTTACAGTTGTTGGAAAGGACATATCACCTCTATAAATCTGAAAATTATGAGAAGTAGTGGGAATTCCACATAATTGCCCATTCCTAACTTGTCTTCAAGTTCCCTCTCTCTCCTATTTAGTTCTGCAAGCAGGTGTCTCAAAAATGAGTTTAGGTTCCTACTGAACTCTCGGCACTCCCCAGCCCTTATAGAAGCCAAATTTATAATTTATTTTTAGAAAGTGTTGTATAGCATGCAATTACTTCAGGACAGTGGTGTTAAATTAAGCAGTCCATAATATTTGGGAAGGCTTCTTAGGTGTGTCCAGCTGCTCAAGGAAATGCCCGGTGCAAAGATGGGCTCTGGAGAAGTTGCGACCTGAATTCAAATGCGGTGTGAGCAGCAAAGAGGGGGCAGAACAGGGAGGAAGCACTGAAGTTAAAGTTACTCCGTAGCTGCACGATCCTCCAAAACCTGAGCTCTCGAGCAACATTCAGTTGAGCAGCTCGGTTAAATATAGCGCTCTGCTTTAGCCTTTACTTTTGGCTGTGACTCTCTGAATTCTCATCCAGCCTCCTCCAGGCTGTCTGTCTTGGTGCTCGTCCCGCTGCCTTCCCCTGGCTCTTGGCTCTTCCACCAGGGGTCTGGCACAGCACAGCCACACCAGGCGCTCGCTCTGCGGGTGGCTGGGGAGCAGCTACTTCGCAGCCCCTTTTGTGGCTTTGGGGATGAGCTCGGGGAATGATAAAGTGTTTTGTTTTTATTCTTCATCTCACAATGCACCGGCCGTCTATTTCTTAAAATCTGCAGCAAGAAGATAGGCAGGAGGCTGAGAAAAGAGAGTTTTAAAACCACAACAACAACAACAGGTCACTAAGAAAAGGGCAAGTTCTACCTGCTTCAGCTGAGGCAGCCTGTGAATTGCATTCTGCCAGATTCTCTGTTCATCTCGCTTTCCAGCGATGCCCTTGTCTGCCCTGAGCGTGATCCTCAACTCCTCTTCTCTTTGACTGTCCCCATGTGCTGGAGGAATTCACATTCTCATTTAAAATGCTAGCATAACTGGCTCACACTTCTCATGCCTTTTTTTTTTTTTTTCTTCAGACACTTTCAATGCTTGGATGTTTTCTTCTAGCCAGCGCTCCAAGAATCCTGCGGTTATATGGAAAGCTGTTTTTTACTTAAAGATGATATTTCTCTAGACTTCTTGAATATGAAGGAAAGTTTGAAGGATAACATAAGTGTTCTCTACTTGCTTGGAGGGGCAGTTCTCTGTTGGCCAGCTGGCGGAGGTGCCTGTGCCACCGTTAGCAAAGGGATGCTGCTCCCTGGGAGTATAACTGGGGGCGAGGGGCAGGAGCTCGCAGCCACGGTGAGTGCGTGTCCACCTCCCCACACCAAGGCCCAGCAGAGCCAGAAATAAAGTATTCCCTTCAGCAGTATTCCCTTTCCACAACAGTGTGTTAACTCTGCAATAACAAGGGCTGAGAGAAGGTAATCACACTAATATAATAATTTTCTTTCTCTGGTAAGAAACAGCAGCTCTGTTCGCCTGGGTCAGCAGCCTTTCTGCTACTTAAGAGGGAAGCTAGAGTTCAGCGGGTCATGACACCTGTGCTGGGATATGTTGACAGGACTAAAGGAGGAAGCATTCTCATTTCTCTTGCCCCAAAAGTTCTCTGTCAGTGGCCTGTCCGGGTACGTGTTCAATAGCATTATCATAGCCTCCTGCAGTTTCTCTTCGAAGAGACCGATGGGGCTGCATGTACAACTTTGAGCCTGCATTTCTTCAGAGGTCCTCTAACATCCTCCCAAAGCCTTGCTTGTCTCTGCCCTGTTGGTGGTGAGTCATTGGCTTTGAGTCTGTATTTTTGCCTGAAAACAGAAAATGTATTTTTTTTCTTAATAATGGATTTGTGTAGTCCCTAGAAAATGGAGCCCTGCTCCTAAGATGCACTAATTCAGAGACTGACATGATTAGTTTCTTTTAAATTATGAGTACTCACTCACACGGTAGTTTGAGGTAGTCAGTCAGTCTTATGTTTATTAATAGCTCTTATTTTATATTTGCTTCCTTATCTTTTTAATAAAGTGAGTATATTACTGAATAAACGTGGAACAGTTTCAATGCGATCACCAAAAAGGGATGTGATGACTGAATCACGGCCACAATTAAAACAGAATAGATACAGCCGGAGACTCAGCTGAGCATATCATGAGATTAATACTGCAGATAACTTGTCAGGGGGTTATGCAAAAGGCATTTGCTTCGCAGTGCTCCGGCATGGGGGAAAGTTGAAGGAGACGATTTCATTTCAGTGCCGGACTCGAGCCTGTTGGAGGCAGCGTGGTGCCTTGACCCAGACAGCGAAGATACAACAGTCCCTTCTGGTCTTAGACCCTTGCCAAGTGAGCCTGCCCAAAGCAGATGGTAATCCATCTTGGTTCGTTTAATTTGCCCTCAGCAACTCTATGCGAACGGTCTCTCGTTAAATCTCACTGTTGTTGCAAGTTCCTAATTTACTGTTGTGGGTTTTTTTGTTGCTTCCCCCTTCTGCACGGTAGCACAGAATCTGTCAACACAAAGATGCCATTTAAATCCTACACATTAGCAGTTTTTAAATAATGTCCCTTGCCTAGCTCAGACTGTACGCAGCTGGTGGTGGCAGACACCAAAAGGGGAGTGGGAGGAATGGACGGGTGTGCTTTTGGGAAAAGAGAGCAGCTGAGAAGTAACCAATATTAAAAGTTCCCTAAAATCCATACGTTTGCCACCGAGACATGGGGACATTTTCCCAGGGCGATACAAAGAAGACGCCTTCAAATTTCTCATGCTTCGTGGTTTTGGCACACTGATGCCCTGTGGCTGCGGGGCTGGAGGTGGCTCGGGCAGCAGCCTGGCCCTGCTGGAAGCCGTCTGTCGGGTTTTTGGGGCAGGAGGAGAGATGGTCGGTTGGTCAGGTAGCACTGACGCTGGCCAGAGAAACAGCGCCTCCCTTCCTTCTGTTTTATGTGGTCGTTTCTCAGCACAATGCTTTTGGGGTCCTAAATGTTCCCCATGGGGTTGACCAGTGCGGGGCCTCCATCTCCCCATGGGACATCCCATAGCCGCACAAATGTCCTGGCTTCCTGCTGCAGTCGTTCCTGGCATTGGGGTGGCCAGGTGTTCTTGTAGAAAGACAGAGCAGGGCAGGGGTGGTGGGTCCGTGCTAATGCTGCCACTTGGGTTAATGGGCATTAGCTGTGTTGACTGTGGGTCCGATGGGCTAATCTACACAGTCACTGCCTCTTCCTCACCGTTGTTGTTCCTGGAGCCAAATGGGGAAGCTAACAGTCGTAAGATCATGAGTTGCTCTAACGACTACTAACCCAGAATCCAAAGCTGCTTTTGCCTCCAAGTACAGTCCTCCTCAAACTAAACAATTAGAGTTTTCCCAGCTCAGCTGGAAGCTGAGCCCATGTCCCTCATGCGCAGGCTAAACTGTATGTAATTAGCTCTTTAATTTCTATTAGAATATGAAATGGCAACCTAAGGTTTGTCAAAGATGGGACAAATCCTGTAACTGCTAAAGCAGTTCAGTGTTTGTGTGAAGTCAGGTTGTGGCCCCAATTTATTCAGGAGTTTTGCTGCTCCTTGCAAGGACTCTCAGCTTCTGTTTTTCCCCTAAAATAAATCTCTCCTTAGGAGAGTAGATCCTCGGTGATGAAGCAGAGAAAAAAACGGTGTGCATCAGAGAGCAGAAGCCAGTCTGGCAGCAGGCAAAGGAAGAGTGCACAGGTCTGCAACACATGAGTTTGTTGGGGGAAAATCTTCCCCCTATGAAGAAAACCCTTCCTTCTGCTCCTGCCAACAAATCCTGTTATCAGGAGCAGTCCTTTAAAGTGTGACACTGGGGGAGGACAGACAGACAGACAAGCAGATGGTCAAATGGGCTGCAGGAGCAGCGGGTCCCCAGCCCATTTCTCAGCTGTGGAGACTGAGCACAGGTACCCAAAGTGCTGAGCCTGAGAAAGCAGCAAAACCATCCAAGAGGCTTTGTAAAGCTTCTTGGAAATACTTCCCTTTAATACCTTTTATCAGGAGTAGCTGACTGTACTTTTATTTTAATGTTTGTCCTTCTCCTTAACAGGGAGGGATTGAGGATCAGTATATGCATTGGCTTCTGTGTTCAGCCTCTTGCTGCAATTAAGTGTTTAAAATGTCTTCTCATCCCCTGGTAGTATAAATATTTAGATAGCTTGTTGTATGATTATACTTTTGCATGCCTCTTGTGGTACAGGCTGATGAGGATTTTGAAAAAAATCCATAATGCCAAGAAATAGGGGAAAACTAAAGAGGTCTATGGGGTTTTGTACATTTCTATGCATATTTGTTTCTGTGGTTCAAGTAGCACACTCTGCCACTTAGCATACAGCTAGCACATTTCACAATTGTGTTTCTGCAATAATTACCCTACTGATAGTCATTTTTTATTATTTAGGCTGCAGTAACCCAGGTGTGCTATCCACGTCCCAAAGGGAGACAGAAGCTGAGTCTGTCACATAAAATCTAGAAAGTATATAGTCATACAAACACAAGTAGGGAGGAAAGCATACAGAACTGAATGGTTACAGTAAAGGCTGGGGAAAATCTTGTCATGGAGATGCTTCCTTGGTTTTCTGTGTCAAATACTTTTATTTCCCTTTTTCCCATCAAAATTCTAGTTCTGGTATATATACTGTCGATGTATATTATACCAAATCATGCAGCTCTATTAAACAGGCCTTCAGCTAATATGAGCAAAGATACTTCTCCTGTAATAGGAAAATATCCTGGTAAAAATGCAGCTTATAAAAGATCTACTGATTTTTCTGCTGTTCGCTGTTTTAGGGCCAAGACCCAAGTCACCCCATCTATTTTATGGTAGGTCACAAAAGGTAAATAGCATCCTTATTTTTCTCTAAAAATGTCCTTTATTGGTAAACATTGATACTGTATGCTTCGTGTGTATTTTCAAAGGATCCATCCCAGTAGCACGTTATGCTATTTCACAGTGGCCTTTGTTCTGTCCCCATTCTTCAGGGTAAATCCAGAGTAATTTTGCGGAGGTCAAGGGAGTTACAGTGATCCCAAGCCAGTCCAAATGAGAGATGAATGAAACCATGCAGCTAACTCTGACAAAGTTTATGCATTGCTTGAGTTGGGTATAGATTTTTTCTGATCTCTCTGCAGACAGATGAATTTAGTTTCCAACCCTCATCTGCTGGGGAAAAAAAAAAAAAGGATGCTGTTTTTCGCACAATCTAACTTGAAGTGCAGTGAAGTGTGTGGAGACATTCCTGTTGATATCAGCGAGTTTTGGGTTGGACCCATAGAGTTTTGAACAAAATTCACATTATATTGATTAATCAAACTCTCAAAAGCAGGAAAATTGTAACACCTTCCAAAACATGACAGCTGCTTGCAGAAGCGGCCTTCCAACTTCAGGGAAAAGCAGTATCTGCCCAGCGATCTCCTGCAAATGAAGCTGTCTCACAAAGCCAAGAGATGCCTCTAGTGAGCACCCTCTGACCAAGGGGAAGGTATCTAGCTAACAGCTGTTTTCCAGCTGACTCAGAGAAAACAGCTGCTACCAAAACAGCCACACAGCACTCAGCATAGCCACAGCCAGATTTTTGTTGTTTTGTGGTTTTTTTTGAAGTGCCTTCTAGGTATAAAGCCAGAACTTAGCAACACAGCATCTGTAATTTGCAAGCTTAAGTTTGCATGTGATGAAATGGAGCCAGCCAAAAAAAAAAAAAATTAAAAAGTCACACTGTTTGTACGGTAGATACAAAGACATGAGCTTATGTTCCAAGATGGGGGAGAGGCAGAATGCCACTTCTTGGTTTTGTGTGGCTGTGTATACAACAGCTGTTGTATTCGCATAACTTTGTGAAAGATGTGGCTACCTTTCAGAAAGCAACTTGCACCAGATGTCCTCAAGGAATGAGCAATTCAGAGGTGTAATTGGAACCAAACTTTGTGAGCAGATGAAGTGAAGACCGACTTAGTGGTCCATCTCGAGTTGGCAGATGCATCTTGTTTTGCTACCCTGAGTTTTTGTGGTGGTTTGGGCTTCAGTAGTTTGGCGGAGCAATAGACCGTGCCACTCAGGTGTGACACCGGGAGCATTCTGCTCTTTTAAGATCTACTTAGCTATCTGCAAGCTGTGTAGTCTGCTGAGCTGCTTAGATACAAATAATCACAGGGAGCTATAACACAAGTATGTCTTTTAAGCTGAAGACGAGTGTTCCAGCAATATGGGAGAGCCTTTGTTACTTTCATTTTCTTCTGTGCAACAGCAAGGTGATCTACGCATGGACATAAAGGGATCTGTGGGGAGCCACTTAGTTTCTGTTGTTGGGTTGTCTACTGTATACGAAATGGCTACTTCTTTCATTTCACCTGGACGAAATAAATAGAAGTTTCCTTCCTTAAGCATTTGACATTTCAGATCTTGTGGTTTTCTCTTTTTTTTTTTTCTCCTCTAAAAAGGGAGATGGTTTGGGAATAACAAAAGGTGAAGAGAAAATGAAAGAGATTATCCTAAGTGGAGCAGAACTTCACCAATTAATAAAAGTTGAGCTTGAAAAATATTAATAAAATGGGAGGGAAAAAAAAAACCACAAAACTGTACATGATACATTTAAGATATATATGTGAACTGTGTGTGTTCCTGAGAAGTTACCCCTGTTCTGCTATTGCATCCCATCCCTGCAAACGTAGTATGTAAAAAGTGAGTATAGCTATACAGGGACACCAGGATTTAGGAAGATCTGAGCTTTTCTGTAAGTAATGACCTTTCTCCAGCTGCTGGGGATTAGTGGATTAGATGCCATGCCCTCTGTCTACGGCTGTTAGTAGAATCATAGAATCACAGAATATCCCGAGTTGGAAGGGACCCATAAGGATCATCAAGTCCAACTCCTGGCACCGCACAGGTCTGCCCAAAAGTTTAGACCATGTGACTAAGTGCACAGTCCAATCGCTTCTTAAATTCAGACAGGCTTGGTGCAGTGACTACTTCCCTGGGGAGCCTGTTCCAGTGTGCGACCACCCTCTCGGTGAAGAACCTCTTCCTGATGTCTAGCCTAAACCTCCCCTGCCTCAGCTTGACACCGTTCCCGCGGGTCCTATCACTAGTGATTACAGAAAATAGGTCACCTGCATCTCCGCTCCCCCTCACGAGGAAGCTGTAGACTGTGATGAGGTCTCCCCTCAGCCTCCTCTTCTCCAGGCTGAACAGGCCCAGTGACCTCAGCCGCTCCTCATACGTTATCCCCTCTAGGTCCTTCACCATCTTCGTCGCCCTCCTCTGGACACTCTCCAACAGTTTTACATCCTCTTTGTACTGTGGTGCCCAGAACTGCACACAGTACCTCAAGGTGAGGCCACACAGCGCAGAGTAGAGCAGGACAATCCCTTCCCTCGACCGACTAGCGATGCCGTGCTTGATGCACCCCAGGATACGGCTGGCCCTCCTGGCTGCCAGGGCACACTGCTGGCTCATATTCAACTTGCTGTCAACCACAACCCCCAGATCCCTCTCTGCGGGGCTGCTCTCCAGCATCTCGTCGCCCAGTCTGTACGTATAGCCAGGGTTGCCCTGTCCCAGGTGCAGGACCCGGTGCTTGCTCTTGTTAAACTTCATGTGGTTGGTGATCGCCCAGCTCTCCAATCTGTTCAGATCTCTCTGCAAGGCCTTTCCACCCTCAGTCAAGTCTACAACTCCTCCAAGTTTGGTGTCGTCGGCAAATTTGCCCAAAAATTTGCTTCTAGTCCTACATCCAAATCATTTATAAAAACATCAAAGAGGACTGGCCCTAAAATGGAGGTGAGAGGTATAGAGTAGGTGATAGCCACATATATATTTTTCCTACTTGTGATGCTTTTGTCTGTAGACCTGTTCACATTTTTTAAGTTTGGGCAGTTGATATTATAAAGAGCAAGTCTCAAGTGAAGACTGTGTTTATCCCATGGGAATTAACAGTGGATCTGAATCAAACTGTAGGCAAAGAGTAGAGGTTCTTTGAAATACAGATTGCCCCTGGAAATGTATCAGCTGGCCTGGGATGCCACCAGCTATTTCATCTTTGTATTTGAGGCGTTCCCTTTCTGGTCCCATGCTGTGCAAGTACATTATAAGCCATTTCTGTATGCAGGCCAACACTGCCATTCTCATTTTATAGGTGAGGATTTGTACAATGATTCTAAGATGACCCAGAAGGTGAGATGAAGAACTACTCTCTCTCCAAGCCTTAGGACAGTGTCCTAACCTTTAGGTTAGGGGCATCATGCAGAATGCATGGTGTATGCAGTAGGTGATGAAGATTCAGCAAAGCAAATCTCTTCCATGACTTCCTGATGCTTTGGGCTACTCATGAGTAACAGGGGAGCTGGCTTGGCTGGAGCACGTTATGCCTTCACCATTCTTTCACTGGTGATTGAATCTAGTTCAGAGCAGTCTTGTAGTATACCTCAGACTCAGAACATGCTGAATATGTCTTGGATTTTGAGGATCTTCTGCATATAAGAACCTCCCAGAGCATCAGGACTAGATTTGTGTCTAATGGTCAAAGTTTCACATGGATTTTCGTGTGTGGCTGAGATCATTTGAGGCCTTCCTCTTGAGGTCCTTTGGTGTCTACGAAAAATGAGCTTTTCTAGGGTCTCTGTCCTTTTCCTATTCATCTGCTTCAATGAAAGTTGAAGGGATTCGATTACATTCAAGAAATCTGTTGTTCTCTAGTTTGGTTAAAGCAGGCAATGAAATACATAAAGGATGAGGGAGGAAAGAGTTGCTTGCTCATAATCAGTGTGACCATGTAAGCCCTGTTTCCACAGGAAACAAGGCTGAGAACTGACCTCCTCACTGTACCATGAAGTCACTTTTGACACCTCTGCAGTGGACAGCGGGTGTGCAGGAGTAGTTTGTTACCTGTGCTGAAAATGAGCAGTAACTGAAAGCGATTAACATTTCTACAAACAAAGCACGTGTAGGAACTTCATATTGAGTGTTTGCTTGAAATCCTTGAAGCTTTTTTCCCAGAAGTTTTCAGAGGGTGTTTTTATGAAATTTTTTTATCTCAAATGGGCACATACATTGAAAGAGTCCAAGACTGCATATGTGTGCGGCAACACAGTTAAATAATTTCTCATGACAAGGTAGTTTTCTTGTGGTTATTCCTCCAGTTACATATAAACCAATGGTCATTTCATTAAGAGCTTGCAGCATGCTTGCTCTGAACTAATGGAAGTACCAGCTCAAGTGGCTTAGCTTTTCTAGCAATAGCTGGATGATCTCATTATCATTCTATGAGCCAAGCAACTGCTGCTGGTTTGAACTGCTCAAATTGATGGGACAATGATTGTGATAGTTTTGAGTGCTCCTGTGATTACTTCCTGGGGATATTACCTGGGAAGACTATCTTAACATCAAACACCAGTTACTATTTTGTCCACTGTTGCATGATAAATAACAAGAAAGAAAAGTCTGTAATCTTGCTAATCTACTCTTTGCCAAGCTGCACATTTTATAAATAGGGCAAGGGGAAGACAAACCACTCCTTCCCATTTCTCAGCAAAGATCAAATGACAGAGGCTGAAGTGATTTCCTCTGTTTTCCTATGGTTTCATTGCTTTTTATAAAATGCAGCCTAGCCTGTTAAGAGAAATGATAAATTATTAAACCTAAATTACAATTCTCTAAATCAATACGCAATATATATTTTGATTGCAGTATTTTTCTCTCTTTCTTCACTTACTTAGTAATTAACAAAATTCTGTAATGTGCTATGGGTCTCGTAGGTATTAGAAGCAGAGTGTGCGTGTGGTAATTGCAACTGAAAACCCCAAGCTAGCTATTTGCTTAATGCTGATGTATCTTCATGCTTTGTCACTATCTACAGCAGTGCTGTAATTTTGCTTTCATTTTGTACGTTTTCCAGAAATCTTACTTCTTAGCTGCTTGATGGTCTTTAACAAACGTTATTGCTTACAAGACACAAGAGTGTCTGCCTTGTGGTTGCTGTCCCTGGCGGGTAGGGGTTGCTTAGATAAGCAGTGCCTTTGGCTCTCTCGCACCTCCATGGCCACATGCTCCCTGAAGTCCTGCTGGTTGGGCTGGGAGCCTCATGCCACTCTTGCTGCAGAGGTACCTGGATGGATCCTCCCTGTTGTTATTGCAAAGCAATGCACTGTTATTGCAATGCTAGCTGTTCGCACTGGTTAGCCTTGAAGAAGAAAAAAAAAAAAGAGAGGAAAAAAAGTGTGGTAATCAAATAGTATTTACTTGAAATAAATATTATTGCCCCTCAAAAGGGCAGCTTTTTTACTCTTTTTTTTACTCTGCTTGAGGAGTGGGGGATCCCTCTCACTACGAGAAGGTCTGCTGTACAGCATCTAGTGCAAGGGACACCTGGCCCTGCCTGGAGTCAGTGTCCACTACTGCAAGGCCACAGCAAAAACACAGTGCTCCATGTGGACTCACGAGCTCCTGGGGATTTGCGTTAGGGGACCACATTTAACGAGCGGCATAAGAACCGTACTGCTGCTCAAACTCCTGACAGCCTCGAGTCTGTGATTATTTTGCTTCATTTGCTGAAACCATTGGCGCTAACCTCTGCTCTGAAGACACATGACACTAAAGAATTTTGTGTGTGATGTTCACATCCAATTCAGATTGTTTTAGCTTTCTGTTTGGATAGAGCTTAGGAGGTGCTAATCACCTTTCCATCTCCCAAACACAGTTTGTGCCAGCATGCGGCATTAACAGGCGCCTTATATTGGATTGTGCACAGTCGGGGAGCGTTATGCCTCAGCATCAAAGAACATTTCAGGCAGTAAGCTATTAAGGCAACCATCATTTAAATTAAAAAAGATGCTTTGGGGTTAAGTGTGGGTAATAGACACCATTCTCAAAACAAGGGCTGAAACTTTCTGGTACCGCTCTGCAACTGAGACACGGTCCATGTGTTCGCACAACGAGCTGCTCCTCCTGATTGCATTTCCCTCGCATAACATCGGTGTCGGCTGTAGCTGGGGTGTGCTGATGTGGAGAGGGTCAGAAGACTGAACGGGGCAGGCACTGAGCGATGCCTGATGGTCCAAACCTCTGATCCCTCATCATTGCTCTCACCATCTTTTGCAAGTAGGCTTGTGTGCAGAATTTCTGCCCTCTGGTCACTTGGAAAGTACTTCTTAATTTTTTTTTCCTTGTGGTCCCATATCTGTTTAGAGCTAGACTCAGGAAGTACCAAGATAAATTGAAAGGGTTTTGCTTGACTGTTAAGTAGGCTTTTCTAAATCTCCTATGCTGTGCAGTTTGCATTAGTTTTAGATTAAGTTTATTTTTTAGATTATCCACACTGGTTCAACAATCCTTTCTAAAACCCAAACAGTGTAATAAATAATAGTTGAGGAAATTGGGAACTAGACTCCACATGGAAGAATCTTCTTTTCAAGACACACCAGATGTTCAGAATGGCAGCCTGAATCAGGGCACAGATCCATAAAAGTAGAAGCATGATAAGTGCATCTCTGAGTTTCCTTTTTATCAAATTTCTGTTCAGAAACTCTTGTTACCCCTCACCACAACCAGAACAATTCTGTAGGGAAAGCTGTGAGTTCATTAGATAGCCCATATTTGCAGAAGAACCACCTTGTCTTCGACACTTCATGGTGAGCTTTTCTTTAATGGTTTCTAGTGCTCTAATAAAAAGAAATGGGCACTGGATTCTCCAAAGTTCATAAGGAGATAATAGTACGTAAATCAAGGAGTGACTATATTAGTCATGAAAGCTGATGAGAGAAATCCCAGCTAACTGAAATAACGAGTGGAATCAGAATGTAATCCGACTTTCTACCAATGATACCACCAGTCCCTACCTCCTTGTATACGAGGAGTTTTGGAAAAAAATAGAAATTATGATCTTACGGAAGCTTTTTTACACAACTCCCAGAGTTTACGATATACCCATTGATAGGCTGCAGTTCAGGGCTGCAATTTACACTGGTGTAGTTTAAGTTCAACAGTTCTCTCTTAAACCTTAGAGCAGAGTTCTGTGCAAGGTTTGGTGGTTGTTTTTTTTTTAGTAGGCTGAAAGTAGAGAAGTGTCTACATACAAAACAGGCTGGAAACCTGACTTACCTGGCTAAACTAACCCAGCCGTTTTCCTGAAATTCCCTTTGCAGTCTGTGGTGGGAGTGGAGGGGATGGGGGGGAGCAACAGGAAAGAGACATGCATGTGAGCAAGACCCGAAATTAGGAACTATTGTTCCTCTGGAGGACACAAATTCTCTTTGCAGTGGCCACAGAAGGAAACCAGGTCACTAAGGGGATTCCTGACATTGGGCAGTTTCAGGATGTGCCTTGTGTCTTCACCCTTGTTTTGCTTGTGGCTGTGAATGACAATAATTATTTTACTATGTTATTCTACTACCTTGTATAATACCATAATATTATATGCACTTCCACTTTTGTTGAGGGCAGGAGGGGAATATTTCAAGCCTGCATTTCTCCCTTTTATTATGTTGGGAAGCAGCAGCTTTACACCTTCTCTTCTGTAGCTGCCTTTATCAGGCCAGATTGAGAGGAACAGGTATCATTAGTCTAATAATGAGTGTGTGAGCTTTTAGCAATTGCATTTTCTCCCTACTTTGCTCCCAGAAAGTGCCAGGTACCTATAGGGAAATAGATTATGAAAGTAAGTTACGTTTTCTCACTAGCCTAATGAGTACAGATACATACAGAGAAAGAGTTCCTTTGGCTAATTATTTAGTCAGCAATCACTCCAGTTGTCCCTGCCATGAAACCAAGAAACAGAAGGAGTATAATAAATATAGACTGGGGTCACTGACCAGGAAAATATATCCCAGTGGGGTGGCGTGGGCCTCAGGACATGCTATGTGGAAAAACAGCATTTAAAGCATCAAAAGAAACAAATTTAATTAAAGAATTGAATAAATTGTCAAGCAGAATTTCTAGTTCATACACTACATGGCCAGCTGTCTGAATAAAGTACTGTTGTACAAATCCTCTCCCTTCCTTTAGACACAATTATATAGCTGGAAGAATTTGATTGCTTTTGCTGTTGTTACTATCTTTGCTCAATTCACAAAATTTGGGCTTGGGATATAAATCACTGCCCAGATTTAGAATGAGATCTCCTCTCCCTCTCCTCTCAAAAAATGGCAATTAAATATTATCTACTTCACTCACACAGTACTAAAAATTAATTTCAAACCTCTGTAGCATTGCTAACTGTGAGCTTCCCTCCTGGACCCCCTCCCTTTAGGGGTGTTAGTTCATATGCTTGAGAAAACCAACTCTGAAGAGACACAGCTCCTCTGTTTAGTTAAGAAAATGTAACTTACTGCATTACCGTGCTGGGGCTCCCAGCACCTCTCTCACAGAGAAACAGGGGTACTGCAAAAGTATTCTCTCAGCTATATCAAGTCTGCTTGAGCAGCCCTTAAATCTCAAAGAAATACAGGGAAATTTCAAGCATGCTTTACTGAAAGGAGGTTGCATTTTTTGCCTTGAATAATTAAAAATAACTAAGCTAAGAGCTTTGATATTTTTGAGTAGGTCTGGATAGAAGATGCCCTTTTTCATGCAGTCTCTATCCTCTCACTTTCCCAAAATACAGTTTGAGTGTTTTTTTAACTAACTGTCAGGCAGCAAAGGCAGCTGTTAGGCAGTAGTCAAGAAGTTGTCTCAGTCCTATAAAAGCCATAGGCCTCATATCTTGAGAGCCATCTACTGGCACCTTATCTGTTATCCACGTATTATATATCCACAAAACCCTTCTCAGTTACAGAGCTGACATACAGCAGATTTTATGTCTTCCTGCTGTGATATAACTAAGAATTATTGGAAGCAGTCTAACCTTGTAAATCATCTGTGTGGGGTCGGGGAGCCCTTCCACCACCAGACACCTCCACGTCCTGTCCACAGCCTTGCAGTGAGAGCATGGCTTACGCAGGGTATGGGACCACAGCAAACTTTTCCGCTCGCTCGCTGCCATTATCTGCTTTGCATCCATTCTCTGCCCTTTAGGTGAGGCAAAAGGAGCCTGTTAGAGCAAAAACCCAGCCTACAAATTGAGGTTATTGGGAATCTGTTTTGAATGGTTGCCCAGCAGTACGTCAGAGTAAGCACTCTTGTGTGAGCAGGTCCTCATAGAGGAACTTAAACCCAAGAGCTTGGCATCCCACACCACCACACCCTGCTGGCAGAGGGGGATCGTGCCCACAGCCATGTAAAATGACTGTCTAGCATGAATAGGACTGTGCTGTAACTGCTGTGTATTTCTCCTGCACAGCGATTAATAGGAATAGTAGCAACCTTGCTCCAAACCTGTAGCACATTTTATGAAATAAAGAAAAAAGCAGGGGACCATTGGATAGCACGATGCATGGTGTGCCTCTGAACCTCGTGGGAGAGGTGCTGGGAGTGGAGCGGGATCAGCAAAGGAACAGATCTTCAGCAGAGAGGGATGAGTAAATCCGTGGCTATCACAAGCACAAAGATGCCAAAGGCACTTTAATTTCCATGTGTTGGGCAATCAGTACCCAGGATACTTTCTGTTTATGCACATCGCAGACCTATAAAAAATCACTCTGTGCTGGTATTTAGGGCCATACGCTGTCTTTTATCCCTCTTTCTTTAAATGGAAGCTATTAAACTTTCAATTTAAGGCAGCAAGGGTCTCTTTATTATTACAGAGCTTTACTTGATGTACTTTACAAGTCTTTTTTTATAAAAAATGTTACTATTTATATGTATCATTTAGCATCAGTGTTTTAGGTAGTGAAGCATCTTCATTTGCATTTTTCACTGTTTTGAGTTGGTATGCCTTCAAATCATTTCTAAATAATAGTTACTTTTGCCTGACTGATCATAAAAAATGTTTCTATCACACACAAGCAATGACATTTTGAATAAAAAATTAATTACATGATAAGGAGAGAAATGTTTCCTGGTTTCAACAATGCTTCTCTGTATTGCTGTTTTGTTCTAGTTTAAGGTAGTTAAATATATGCATGATAGCTTCCCATATCAGGTTGGAGATCAGCGTGGCTCGATGAAATATTATACATGGCTAAATATTGGTGCTATATGTTAATGGGAAAACAATATTGGTTTTCCTTAGAACATCATCTAGCAGGTGGTGGTCTGCTGCTTACAGCGTTGGTATTGACCAAGCATCCCTTGCAGGTCCTTGGACAGAAAATGCTAAATGGTCATTTTGTCAGAACTATAGCTCTTCCAGGCCTTTTTCTTCTCAGATATGGAATCTGGCTTTATAAAACCTAAACTGTGGATTTTTAAGCACGTGTATATACATATAAAAATTTCCTAAGGATTTCTGATCCTGGTGAGAATCCTTCTTAGGCAAATCCTTCAAGAGTCTTTCCATGGCTAAGACTAGAGATTTTTCTCTTATACTTAATTCTCATAAATGCCAAATTCCCAAGACCAATCAGGAATACTCCTGTGACCCTTCATCCTCTGACCTGACACAGGCCAGGCGAAGGCCGCCCATAAGCTTTCCACAGCTTTTCATTGCAAAGGAACATGCTACCATGCTGGCTTTGTCACTTTTGCACGATACCATATTGTTGTAAATGAACTGAAGTCCACATTTATCCATCTCTTGATGCTTGCCTGGGGCATACAAGTGTCCTTTTTCCCAAAAGCCTCGTGTGTGACAGATAACGTCCTTGTGAGCACGTCCACACCATGTGCTCAGTTATTGAGGCAGGTACACTCATGCTGGCAGTGCACACAACGGTCAGACATTGTTTGTTGGCACTTCTATGTAGGGACACTGATGCTAGATCTCCGTCCATATGTGAAAGGAAAGCATGGACAGGCTGTTATCTGTGAGAATGATTTAGCAATACATCGGGAGACATGGAGCAGGGCTTACAGATATGGTCTGACACAAGGCACTGAATACGAAATGGTTGTTTACTGCTTCATAATGCATGAAATAGGAGTATCAAATGATGTTAGCAGGTGCCTGGTTTAAGAAAGTATCTTCTCACACAGTACAAGAAGCTCATGGCCACAGGTCCTCCTGGCTGCCATATGGTTGCGTGGTTCATGGGAAATTCATGGGAAGACAATCCATCAGGAGCTGTTAACCACACAAATACTATTTCTTGTCCTTGAGAAGTCCCAGCCTCCAGCTGCCTGTGAGATTATAGGGAAACCACGCCTGTGGTCTTGCTCTGATCTACTCTTAGCAACATGTCAGAGGACCCATATGAGGTGTTTCAGCACAGCATGTAGTGTCTTCTGTGGGCCTTCAGCAATGACAGCTATCTCACAGTAAACAGCACTTCTCCCTTGCTGTACCTGATCTGTTAAACTGCTGAGTGGTCCTATCTGTCCATCCTCTAGCATCTACTGAAAGGAAGCAGAAATAGCTCATGCATCTTCCATGGCTGGGCTCTCTTGCCTCTATAGATAGACACAGTTCAGGTGTTTCTGCTGACAGTATTGCCGAGAGTGGATAAGACAGACTACCTGGGATTTGCTCAGTTAAACTACTAAATTGCCTTGGTGGTCTGCAGGAATTATGCCTGGGTAAGAAAAGGAGACAATACAGTTGATTGAGGTGAGCTGAACTAAACTTCTGCAAGATTCATCTTCACAGAAGGTGAGGCTACAAGTTAACTGAGAAATGCCATTTGAAAATGTTGTACATCTCCAGGTTGGTTTTCTTCTTCATTTAAACAGTTTGATTACCCACTAGGGGAATAAATAAATAAATAAATAAATAAATAAATAAATAAAGTAACCTCTACACTTCCAGTGAGATAAGATAACTGGAAAGACCAATTGTCTGTCTTGACTCTCTGAAGTGCTGTCAAGTCACTTAATCCATTGTTGTGCGGTCTGTCTGGGGAGAAGGAGGTGATGCCTGCTGCTGGTAACAAGATGCCTAGTGCTACAAAGGTGCTTGTAGGAACAAGTCTCTTCATAAATCAAAAAATAAGAGATTTAAGTTGGCTAACCCTGGTAGTCAACCAGAGTTATGAATTTCTTCTCCCTTGAAGATGTTTTGTTGCTCTTCAGGAATAAACACTGCTGAATAACCATGACTTTATATAAATAATACACTCCCTCCTACAAGCTGCGTGAAATGTTAAAACTCCAGAATGGACTATAAACAGATGCATAAATCTTTAGCACCCATGCATTTCAATACATCTATTTAAAACTGAAGGTAAAAGGATCACAGCATTTATTCACATTTTCCATGCCCTTTGTGCAATTTTTTCTGACATCAATTTCATGTGTGGAGCAGCACGAAACAGTGTTCCAGTATATATTGCAATACTTTGTTCTGTTTCTTGGTATGTGCCAGAACATTCAGTTAAAAGTAAAGCATAACACAAGACAGCTTTTTTGGCATAACAGGTCACCAAAGCAGTGGAATGTTTCAGTCAAAAATCAAAGTGTGAGACGCATTGCTGAAAGGCAAACCATCTTTCAAGGAAAGCTGAGACCTTTCTTCATCTTTATACATGAGGATTCTTGCTCTGAAGCGGTTAATTACAATGAAAAATACAGCACACTTTTCTCAAAGCTGGCCATGAATTGTTCTTGGATTACACACTAGTTCAAGTGAAGACTAAGAGCCATGTTTCTCTCAACAGTAGGGAGAAAAAGAGTCTTGACTGTATGTAGATGAATGTAATCTACTTGTTGTTTATAGACCCGAAGGATCCCTCAGAGCTTTAAAAGTCCATGTGATATCTAGGAATGGTACACTTTGCATTGAGATATGTGATTTAGCTGGAAGCTGTATAAAATCTGTAAAATAACATGTAGGCAAAGACTACTGCCTGTGCGTTTGAGTGAGCCCACATGCACTCTTCCTGCACACATGAAAATTAGATGAACATAAAATCTGCTAGAGATTCACAGACTTCTGACAGAAACATGTGTAGGCTAAGTCTGCCAACTTTTGGTCAAACCAAGCCTGAAAATACACAGGCCTTAAGAGGGTGTTGTTCTTCCATGAAGGGGAAGAGCTCCAGCTTCATACACAGCAAGTTCATACAGGTTGTCTCTCCTTTACTGGTCTTCTGCTGGAGCAGGTGGCATCTGTCATGTACCTTTCCTTCAGGGTTGGTTCCTCTAACTGGGAACTGCACTCCCAAGCTATTTGTGGTGGGATTTTTGCATATTAGAATCAAACCCGCTCATTTGATGAGAGGAACTGCCACTGAAAACAGGTGACCCCCTTTGCACTCTTCTTGTTAGTGTTGGCTAGGACCTTATTTGCTCAATTCTCTTTCTTGTAGACGTAATAGATTTTTTTCACCATTTCTAGGAACTAACACTAGTGGTGGTATCTTGCAATAGTTCACTCACGCAGTGTAGCTCTTATCCTCTCAAGAATTGTGCAGGGTTTTGTTGTTGTTTTTTTTTTTTTTTTTTTTTTTTAAATTCTGTACATACGTGTTTCATGAACATAGGGTAATACGGTATAGGTGGTGAAGAGGCTAACTCAAGTGTCCCTTAGTAGGATTTGTTCTTAGCAGCTGTGGAACCTAGGTCCTGTACTCTTGGTGCTGACCTGAGGAAAATGTTGTTGATGAACATTAGCTGTATTGTAAAAAGAAGCCTTTTTTTTATCAGCATTCTTGACCAAGGTCATTATCCTAGGGCCTTTAGAGACCTCAGACACAGGCCATACAGTGTTTTTAAGACAAGGATTCATGAACTCAGCTTTATAGTCTCGGGTAGACAGAGCAGAAAAAGAACAGGTCTCATGTACCCGTAGCTTGTATTGCCAAGGAGGTTTTGCTACACTCTTCTGTACCAGTTGGCTTCTCCCAAGTTCTGGGAAACTTGTGGGAGACTGCAGGCTTCCAAGAGCAGCGCAGCCAAGATGTAGTGCAAGTGTGAATAACTGAGGTTGCGTAATTCGTCAGCAGTACATCGTCTCCCAGCCAAGCGCAGCAACAGAAGGCATTACTCACAGACGTGGCGACGTGGGACGGGACCAGGTGCGGCCTGGTCACAGGCCTCAGCCGTTGACCAGTCGTAGCTGGAGGGGTGCGGTACAAGCCAGGGCAGACCCTGCCCTCACCCACAGATCCTTAGAGCACATGAAACATCTCAACCTGCTTATTTTCTGGGAGCTGATGTCCTCCAAACACATGTAGATGATCACGTGCATTGGATAAAACTATATGCTTATCAGCTGCCTATTTTATGTAGTAAAGGCAACTAAAAGCTGCCCAGATAGTGGGCTTCATACACAGGATGTAGTTTTCCCTCGTTACATACTCGTTATCTTGCACTGGAGCCAAGCACATAACTAAAAGGAACTGTACCAATGGCTGTTGCTCTTTGGTACCTGGCTTTGACACAGGGAGCTGGGGTATCATGGACTCAGTATGTCTTTCAGAGGATGCTGGTTGCGATTTGTACATCATGCGAGCATAAAGCTGCCTGCTTGGCAGTGAGCTCGGTGCGTGGCTTACGAGTAGTAGTTCTGTGTAGCAGTGGGGTGGGGTGGGAGCGCCAGGGAGTACGAGATGGCAGGTGTCAGCTAACCACAGTGCTGAAGTGCAGCCGGGAATAGCGTGTTGGCAAGTGACTGCGTGGGCAGCACGGGATCAGTAGGGCAAAAGAATTCCTGATTTGGAGCTAGGAACTGTACGAAAAAATGATTGTATCTCAGTCTCTACAATTCAGAAGAAATTGCTAGAGAGGGTAACGGAGAAACGAGGCTCGTGGGTCTATCTATCCCTTTTGGAACACTGGCAGATATATTTTTTTTCATGAAAATATTTTTATGAGTAAAGCTTACATATCAATAGGGAAAACCTTTTTAAAGAAAATACTAGTGTTAGTCACAGCAGAACCCCTTAAACGGTGCCTTAACCAGACTGCCCTTCGGGTGGTTTCAGGTTCGTAGTTCAGGCATGGTGTTGTGACAATTACAGGACCTCTGGTGGAGCTTCCATATTCCAAAGTCAGAAAACAAGCATAAAAATAGAGGGGCTCCTTTGTCTCAGCAGACAGTGCCTGTTGTCTGAGAGGCTGAAAATAAAACAGGGTAAATCTAAGTCAGAACCGTGCGCAGGAGAGTCAGTCACTGCCATGTTATACGGCACTCTGGGGAGAGGACGGGCCATAGCTGGGCTTCTGCTGCTGTATTTAATGACACTCTATGAATGCCAGATACTCGTGTGTTATCGTCTCGGTTGTGAGTTATAGCGACAGGAGAGACGGATCAGAAAGGGCCTGGCTGTGAGGCTGGTCTAATGGTTTGCTTCCCTGCACCGTCCGGTCAGATGGGCCTGCAAATAAGGAGCCTGCCAGTGCCTGTGTGATCGGTGGCTACGAAGTGAAGGGGCTGGAGATGGAAGAAAGGAGGAGGTGGAGGAAATGGGAAAAAGAGAATGAGAAGGGAAACTGTGGGCTGTGGTAACTGTGAATGGGAAAATGGAACCGGTGGAGTGGGACGAGGAAACGAGGAGCGGGTGGAGGCAGCAGAAGGCAGGAGCAAGCAGGACATTCTCCTGGCGAGGCAGCGGGGCTGTCGTGCCCCGCCAGCCAGGGCTTTGGGGTTTGGGCACCTCAGCGATCAGCCGAGCAGAGTGTCAGTGAACAACACCAACTGAATGTGAGAGAGAACAAGCAAGTTAAACGCAAAGAGGAGGAGGTGAGAGGGGAAATAGAAGATGATTGTAAAGGGAATAACGACATGGCAAAAAAAATAAAAAATACAGTGAAACGAAGTGCTGAAGAAGGACACAATCGCTCTCCCAGGCGGCAGGCGCTCCGCGAGCCCCCAGCTGACGGGTGAGGCTCGGTTCGGCCGCTAGCAGGCAGTAACAACTGGCGCTTCCTGCCCGCCGGGTGCTCCCGGGGCCGGCTGTCAGCCCGCAGCGGGACGAGCGGGACCCGAGCCCCGAGCCCCGAGCCCCGTGTGGGGTGCGGCGGGTGCCCCCGCCACGCCCGGTGCCGGGGGGCGGGGGGGCGGGGGGGGCGGGGGGAGCCCCCCGGGGGCGCTGCCGCGGGGCTCCGCCGCCCCGCCCTCCGCCCGCCGCCCGGCCAATGGGGGTGCGGCGGCGGCCGCACGTGACGCGGCGGGCCGGGCCGCGCTGCTTCCCCCGCGCAGAGGGATGCGGGCGGCAGAGCGGGGAAGGCGGCGGCGGCGGCGGCGGCTGCGCGCCGGCCCCGACGGCCCCCACGGCCGCCCCAACGGTCGCCCCGGCAGTCGCCCGGCGCCCCGCTCCCCGCCGCCCGGCCCCTATGGCAGCCGCTCCCCGCCCCGCGCCGCCCCGCCGGGCTCCGCCGCGCGCCCCGGCGTCGGTCGCCGCTCGCTGAGCGACTTGTCGCCGCTGTCGCCGCCGTCGTCGCCGCTGTCGCTGGCCGGGGGGGCGGGATGCCCGGCGGCCCCGGGGGCCCCGCGCTGCCGCCGCCGCCGGAGAGTTGAGTGTGGAAGTCATGGTGCCCGGGGAGCCCCCCGCGCCCCGGCAGTGCGGCGGCTGGGCGCTGTGCGACTGCTGCTGCTGGCTGCTGCTGCCCGCCCTGCTGCTGCTCCTGCTCGCCCGCCCCGACAAGCTGGCGGCCTTCCCTACCTCCCTCAGCGACTGCCAGACGCCCACCGGCTGGAACTGCTCCGGTACGCGCCGGCACCCGGCCCGCACCCCGGCTCGGGAGGCGGCTCGGGCGGGCGGCACGGCCGGCCCGGGGGGGAGCCCCCTTCCCATCCCTTCCCATCCCTTCCCATCCCTTCCCATCCCTTCCCATCCCTTCCCATCCCTTCCCATCCCTTCCCATCCCTTCCCATCCCTTCCCATCCCTTCCCATCCCTTCCCATCCCTTCCCATCCCTTCCCATCCCTTCCCATCCCTTCCCATCCCCACGAAGCAGCTCTGACCCCCACGTTGAGTTTGTACACGGGGGTCTGCAGGAGCGGGGTGCACATCGCCCCCGGGGCGTCCACTGCACTCTCCTGGCTGGGAGCATGGAGCAATGCGGCTCAAGGAGAGGGGGAAGAAAACTAAAAATGATGGGTTTAAATGTTAACGGGCTCAGAACGTGATCTAGCTGCTCTGCTTAATCCTCTGCCGCACGCCGTTGGCATGGGAAGTCGGCTAGCGAGATCTGAAATTCATGCTTGGGATCTGGGTCTCTGGGCAGATCTGTTGGGTTTTGCTGTGGGAATTGAAGGCAGGGAGCTGGGGTCACTCGGCGGCTTGCAGGCAGCCCGGCGCTCCTCCCGTTAACTTGGGGAGAGCGGTCTTCCTTGGGGTCGGCAGAGCATCGCGGAAGGCACGCAGCCTGCTCATCTTTGTTACGGGGGGCTTTGTTGCACCACGGGCTGGAGAAATTCCAGTTTGGTCTTCTGGCCAACAGATCTGCGATTGTGTGGGGTTAAGTTGATGACATTTCTGACCCGGAGCAGTGAAATAGCGTAATTACCTGGCGACTTCTGAGGAAATTGAGTCGTGAAATAGAGAAAAAAGTGCGTGAGGCTGTGGGGAATAAGGATTAATAGAAGGACTGAGGGGGAGATGAGAGGAAAAAGTGGAAAACTGAGGACAGGGAAGGACAAAAGAAAATCTGGACTGTATCGTTTCATCAACAAGGTTATTGTGCTGTGTGCATTAAAACACAATCATCCTGTTTTGTTCCTCTTGCCAGACCAAAGCTGACATCTTTTTTTCCTTTTACATTTGAGGTTACGATGACAGAGAAAACGATCTCTTTCTCTGCGACACCAATACCTGTAAATTTGATGGGGAGTGTTTAAGGATTGGAGACAGTGTGACTTGTGTCTGTCAGTTCAAGGTAAGAAGCTTGACATTTCCTTCTCTAATTCATTAGTGAGAATACAAAGCAAGGATCCCTCTTTATAACCCGTCACTTGGCAATTTATTTCTCTACGTGCAGAGAAGTTAGAGGGAAAACCTGGCAGCATGTATAAAAGCTGGCAGGAGAACCAACTGGTGTCAAGAAGACATAAGTTTCTCTGGGAAAATGCAGATGCTACGGCTTTAAATGTCCCCTCGGGTCTGCAGTTTCAGGTTGTGCATTTCTGATTTTGTTTCTCTGCCCTTTTAACAAGGATTTAGAGTCCAATCTAAATTCATTTCTGATACAGATCGTGGCTTATTGTATTCAGAGTTCTGATCTAGTTAAAGAAATGGATCTGTAATGTGCTTATGCAATATTTTCAGGAAGGGCTGCATAGTGACAATGCTTCTGACTGTTTATCTGCCCAGCTGATCAGATTAAAGAGAAATCCCTCTGTTCCAAAATCATGAACTTCCTTTAGGTTTTATACAGTCATAGCGGGTTATTGCTGAGCAGTGGGGTTTTTCCTTCTCCTCCTGTGCCGTCTCTCTCCCTGTTGCAGCTACATCTAAACCTCAGGCATCCTCAAAGTCAGACGATTTCATTATGAAGGATTTCATTTAATATGTTCTAGCCAACTTGCAAAACAGCTGTGCTTTCCATAATGACCTGAATAAAAACTGAGCAAATTAAAGGAGTTTTAAGCATGTACCAGCACGTGTTGCATATACGTTTATGCCCCTGTGGTTTCTCGCATTTTAATGCAGATCTGTGAAGTTGTAGAACTTGCAATGCTGATGTGAGTGTTTACAGTAGAGCAGGCCAAATAGTGCACAGTTCAAGATTGTGCACGTCTGTAATGATTAATTTATTATTGAGCTTTGATTGGCTATTCGCTTTGAAGCGTGATAAGTATCGTTTATATTTCTAGAGCCAAATTTCACTTTGGGGAAAAATCCCAAACGAAGGAACATTAAACGAATGTTCCTTCGTTTAAAACAAAGAAGGAACTTTTCTGCAAGAAGAGCAAGACAGTTTGCTGAAGTGCCTGTGTTTCCTTGCGTGGGGAGAGAATTCATACTGACCGTGTATTTCTGGTGTTCCATTTTTAGCTTGCGTGCGATCAAAAATCCCATGTTAGGATGCTGTTTTGAGCAGAGCAGCAAGGAGCGTTTGCCTTGGCTCAGCATGTGCAGTGATTTAAGGGTTGCTCTGTTTTCTCTTTCGAAGAAAAGGCAGTGATGCAATGCAGCAGCAGTGCCTTGCTCCACTGCTGGGGCAGACGTTGTGCCATTGGCGCTGGGACCTTTGGGGACCCCCAGAGGTGCTCGGGTCCCATCATCGGTGCCCCATTTGGCATTATTAAGCAGCGGACTCGTAGCCTGCAGGGAGTGCAGCCAGGCATTGGGGGTGGTGGGAGACGTGTTTTCCCAAGGCAGGATACGAGTCCCTGGTGGCTTGGGGCTGACTGCAGCCCCCCGTGGCAACATGGGGCTGGCTGCGACCTTGGAGGGAAAAGCACCCGCCCAGGGGGCTGCCTCGCTTTAACATCAGCTGACAAAGTGACGAGCCAGAGCCACACGCCGCCGGAGTAGAAAATGAGTTTCTAACGCGGTGTCTGAGGCTGGCCGAGTAAGGCAGAGCCAGCCAGGTAATTTATGTCACGAGAAAGGGGGTCCTCCTTCAGAATTCAGGTGTCAAGTTTCAGTGACAGCTCTCTGGGGTGATAGTGAGCAAATCAATAGCAGGCTCCTCATCATTCTGATTACTTTTTATGTTTTCTCCTGAATTTGCCAGGGGCTTTTGCTGCAGCTTGAGAGAATATACAAGGACTGAAAGCTAATTTTGCCTCCGTGTTGTTTGAAAGGCCTGGGCTGGCCAGCCCCAGGGTCTTGAGGTCCTGGGGGAGGCAGAACTGGGGCTGCTGCAGCTTTGGTTTGTGTGGGGTTTTGTGTTTTTTTTTTTCCCATGAACCAGGATTGCAGATGTACATCATGTCTATCCATGTGGGGTTAAAAAATTAATAATTGTTGTTGAGGGGGTAAACCCCATCAGGCTGCTCTGGAAGATCTGAGTTGTACTCTTCTCGCTGGAGAGCAGGCGGGCACATGCTGAGACAGGGCTGTGCGTTCCTTGGCTCTCCTGTCTTTCTCTTCCACAAAATGATGGGCCATTCACGGACTCCTCGTGACAAGAGCCACGCTTTGTGTCAGAGGACATCGTGTCCCGCTTAGCCCCACCTGAAGCCCTGGGGCTGGCTCCAGCGGTGGGGCTGAGCGAGGTGGCAGCCACCACCACCCTTGCTCACCGCACAGCAAGCTCAGCGGGGCCACCAGGAGGTGCAGAGCCCCAGCTGGGGACACCGCTCCCTCTACACTCAAGTCCTCCCAAAGCCATCGTCTGGCAACTTGGGATCCCTTCCCTCTCAGATGTTGCAAATGAATCCAAAAATACACGAGGGCGTTTCCATCAGTGTTGCGTCTCTTGACCAAGACTGCGAGTGTTCACTGCTCTGTGTGTGAGGAGCCCTGTTCCCATGCAAGTTGAATCACTCCTGTGCTTCTGCATTTCTGGAGCTGGAGCCTCACCTGGCCAGCTTGCAGCTTGGTGTTACGTTTCTGGAATATATTGTCGTGCTACTTGGTTCCAAACAAAGCTGGCATTTTGGGAGTGGAGTTTGAGAGCAGGAGGAGGTCAAGCTTCTGACAGTGTTACCTGGAGAAAGAGTTACACAAGTTCATCGTTCTCTTTAGAGAGCAAACCTTCATGGTTTCAGTGCACAGCACCGACCCAGCACTTCCAGAGCTGGTTTGTCTCCGACTGATTGTGAGTGCTCAAGGCTGTTCATGCTGAGAAAGGCCACCTCCAGCTGATAGTTGGTTGAGTTTGGATACATTTATATACAGGTGTATTTTAAAAACCCAAGTGCATAAGAGAGGACGTGACAGTATGGCACCATGCTGCTGGGTTTCTGGGAGTTTTGACGTGGATTTCATTGAGTGCTTGACCAGGCCTTACTTTAGGGATGGAGAATCATACTCATGTCTGGGGCTTGGTCTACTGAGTCCTAAACCAGTGGCACAAATGTGTTGCTAGACTGAGGAAACCATGATAGTCAAGGTCTGATATCCTCCAGTGCTAGAAAGAAGGCCACGAGTTACTTGACTTCTAACACCAAGACAGCCCTCCTGGGTGATTTCCACCATGGCTTCATCATGGCTTTCTGAGCCCCCCAGCCCAAACCAAGGCAGGATCTGTCTGGAGGCTCTTGCTTCTCACATTCCCTGCAGCTCCTTAGTTTGGCCTTTTCCATCCAAACAGCAGTTGTGCGAAGGTAGTGGTGGGATGAACGGGCAGAAGATGAAGAAATGCCTCTGGGACCAGCACAGCTTGAGAAAGAAAAGGATGCATCACTAGTGCTCATCGTGGAGTACTTCCACCTCTGCTGTCCAAATCCAGGTTTGAGCGTTTCATCAGCTGCACGAGAGATGGGGAAAACCTCTGCGAGCAGAATTAATCCTTTCAGGAGCCCTGGTGTCTCTCAAATGTGTCTTAGCTTCTGTGAGCTTTGGAAGAAGTTCCAGCCCAGCTAACAGCAGCTCTGTCGCCAATTTGTGTGGCTCAAGATTTCACTCTTGATGTTTTATATTGTTAACGTAGGGCTGCTTGGCCTTTCAGATTTGAAGCTGAGTCAGCGTAAAAGATCATCTCTGGCTCTGGCCGAAACCAGCAGTTTCCACCGTGTTTCTTGGGAACGGGGTCCAGCATTGTTTCTACACGTCAGAGAGCCTGTTGAGATGCTTTGGGCCGAGTTCTGCACAGATTGCTCTGACAAGAAGTCCCACGGGTGTCAAGCAGAGAGGATGTGTAAAACAAGCATGATTTGAATCTTCATGCTTTAAAAAATTTGCATGATTGTGTTAATTGTCCTGGTTAAGTATTCCAGATCACCCTCCAGCATTTGTTGTAGAGCTTTTGGATGAAGTCGGCGTTTTCTGCTTGCAACGTTGTTCAGCTTTGGAGCATAGTCATGAAAATAATCTCTGCGTGGAGCAGCCCTTCGTCAGGAGAGGAAGGAAAGGATTTTCCCTGCTGTTGCTGCTGGTTTTCTGTCCTGCTCTGAAGGAAGAGGACACTGGAGGTGGGACGCAGCTCTGGAAGATTTAAGAAAATACAACATGTGAGGAAAATGTCATTTGATTTGGCCCAATCAAAATGTCACTCTGATCAACTATGAATAATTTCTTGGCAGCCGCTCCGCATGGAGGCCTGCAATTAATGCAGTCTATGCAATTGTTTGTTAATCGTTTCTGTAGTCATTCACGTTGAAGCCTGTTTGATGTTTACATGCCTGGGATTTCGGTTCTGCGCTTTAGGTTGCACGTTAGGAACGCACCTCTGCCACTTTGTGGCACGAGATAGCTGAAATAGGCAGTGTGATTTCTTTTTAATTTTTGCTTGGATTTAAGCAGAGGTGAGCATTTGTAAATAATAATTGCGATCATTCCATTTGTTATAATTAAACAATGAGGCATACCAGGAGTACAGTAATCATGAGATAATCATATCCCCAGTATAATTACCATGTACAGGGTACATCCAAGTATTGCTAAGCCTCGGAGTGTGATTATCTTAAGATAACGGCACCCGGTAGGTTGCCCAATTTTCTATGTAAAATGGAATTATTTTTATTAAAACGAACAGGAGAGGGCTGAAGCCATCCTTCAGCGGTGGGGGGAGGAAGGGGGTGGTTTGGCGAGCTGGGCAGGAGTTTGGGCTGAGGCAGGGGCTCAGCTCCATGCCGAGCTGCGGCACCTCTGCCCCCGCCCGCCCCCCGGCCGCAGCGGGGAGCGCCCGGACGTGGCGCAGCGTCCTGGCCGCTGCATGCCTGCCGAGAGAGGGCTGCCGAGCTCAGCACCGATTGTCCCCTTGTCCCCATTCCTCCAGCTCTAATTGCAGCGGGATGCTGGAGCAGGGGGGTGCGGGCAGGTGGATGCTTCCCTGGGCACCCAGGAGCATCTCTGTTGTGACTAGGGTGTGTGGATGGGGAGGAGGAAGGGAAAGGAGAGCCTGCTCCTTGCAATTTGCCTGTTGCCATCCAATGGAGAGGCAAGAGGAGCCGCTGCTGCCGCGGAGAGGAGCCGCTTGCCTTGCCCAATGCTCCCTGTCCGGGAGTGCCCCCTTCTCCTCCTCACAGGGGACACCTCGGTGGGTGGTTGCTGAACATTGCCTCGCTCGGACGATCTCTTTCCTCACCCGCACAAGGCTGTTTGCTGCTCCTCTCCCTTTCTTCTTTACCACATCCCCCCTCCCTCTCCTCTAGCCCCTGTAAATGTGAAGCAGGGAGGCAGTGCCTCCCTCCTTGCTGTTTTCCCGAGGGGTTAATACTGGAAAGGGCGGGGGGGCACACAAATCGGGGCTGCCCCATCCATCCATCCATCCCACCTGCACGGCTAACGCTGCCGCTC
The DNA here is from genome assembly GCF_013377495.2 of Cygnus atratus. Lineage (NCBI taxonomy): Eukaryota > Metazoa > Chordata > Aves > Anseriformes > Anatidae > Cygnus > Cygnus atratus. Next base: position 3,414,181 of record NC_066367.1, read on the forward strand.
CTGGCCTTTCTCCCCAGTGCAACAATGACTACGTGCCCGTCTGCGGCTCCAACGGCGACACCTACCAGAACGAGTGCTACCTGAAGCAGGCTGCCTGCAAGCAGCAGAGCGAAATCCTCCTCGTGTCCGAAGGATCATGCGCGACCGGTACGTACTGTGTGCTCCAGGCTGCCTGCCCCTGGATAAAACTGCCTGCGGAGGGCAGGAGCTGTTTGAATCCCTCCTTTGAGTTTGTCGTGGGTTAATTCTTGACAGTCCTGAGTGTGAGAAGATGCTGCTGACATCCTTTCCTTTTAAACAGTTAGCCTCACATAGGTTGATAGGGTGCAGCATAGAAGTTTTTTCTTGCCTTTTTTAAAGTGTGTATCCTGTGCTGCTGGTCACGCAGCCCAGCCTGCAGTTAGGGGCCGTGATGACAGGTCACTGACAGCAGATTAAGCAAGCAGATGTTTGATAAATGGGCATCTGGATTACAGCAACCTACTCTGTAATCTGGAGAGGGTAGGCCTGGAGCATCACTGCCTGTAATGCAGTTCCTTAGCTTTTCTCTTATGTGTGTAGGGCCTGCTTCCCAGCTGGTAGTTCAGCAGACCTCCACTGACTGTAATGAGCCAAGCCAGTTTATACCAGCCCAAAAAACCCTTAATGAACAGGTCTGTGCAATAAATTGTTTTTCTGGATTTGTTGGAAGAACTCATTGAAGAACATGTGTGAAAACTGACTGGTATTTGAGACGCCCTCACTTAACTCTGAGCATCATGAGCTGTTCGTGTCTCTACTTTTGTGAAGCAGCTAGAAAAGCGAATGAGCCACATCAGTCAGGAAAACCGAGTTGCTTAGGCACAGGGGTTCTTGATGTTTTTCCTTTGTGCTCAGTGTCTGTTGGAGCTGGACAGTGAACTCAACTTGAAAAGAATAGGAGGAGTAAGGCTTTGTTCTTGAGAGAGCACTTTAAACTTAAAGCAGATTTTTTTTCTCAGGTTAGGATAGAGGAGTCAGTAAAAAAGTGCATCAGGCATACTTTGTGTAGTGCTGTGATTTTTTGTTTCGTACGCATAAGAGGAAAAAAAATCCAGGAAAAGAAGTTTCTCTGAAGCTGATACATGACAATTTTCAAGAAAAAAACACATGCAGATTTTTTTTTCTCTATAAATTGATATTAAGTAGAGCTCAGGCTGACAAAGCCTGTTGTGGCATAGGATTTCTTTGACTCGGTAAATTCTCTCAGCACAGCAGCTGGTCTTTTTTTTGTTCAGACTTCATGATTAAGGGGTTGATTTGAGTGCATTACTTCATATTTTCCCAACCTTGCTTGCTACTGGCAGTGGAACAGGGCAGAGTGATGCACAGGCCCCCAGCAGAGACCTGGGCTGGCAGAGGTCTGGGCATCAAAGGGTAGGGCAGGAAGAGAAACGTGGGATTCTTCTCTAAAGAGCCAGTCGTTTTCTGTTCCATTTTCCATCCGTCTTTTGTCTCTCTTCCATGGAGTCTTGCTGTGCAATTCTACCATTCTGTGCCTTTTTTGTGACAGGTTTATTTAAATAAAGGTTTTCAATTTTTTAACTTTGAGTAATGATGGCATGCGCAAGCCAGTTCAGATCCACCAGATCCTACTGTCAGTAAATTAGATCTAACAGTTCATAGGGTAATTGAATCCCCAAGCAGCCTTTCCAAACTCTATTACTCTTGATGCTGATAAATGGATAAACCTGCTGCTAAGGGAGGTAAGGGGTGACAGCCTCCCTCCCTTCCCTCCAGGAGAAATTCCTCGTATGGATTTTCTAGCCCTACTCATGTGTGCATTCCTGTACTTTGTCTTGGTTAGAACGTATCATAATGAAGCTCAGGGCTTGGAGATTTTGCGACGTTGCCCTTTCAGAATTTGTGAATCTGGTCCTTCCATCCAGCAAAACGTTGAGCAGAAGAAAACAAAAACGCTTGGTTTTGAACCTCGGCCACAACCTTAAGAAAAATGGCATTTTGATCATTTATCTACAGACTTTGAATAAGGATTTAAATGGTTTATTCAAACTAGTGATCTGATGAGATGTCACTGTTCTGTGCAGACAATGCCATGAATTTCCAATTGGTCTGGCCTCAAACAGACGGGTTTAAAAGCCCTGTTTGATGCTGAGGGTTTAGTAGTGGCCATATGAAACGACTTTGCACGACTGTTGGGAACAAAGCTCCTGGAGCTGCTTTATCAGTCTCAGCACAACAAAATGAGGCAGCGGCTTCTGAGAACATCACAGCACTCCAGGGCTTACGTTATTTTAGTCTTATATAGAGACTTTAAAGTAAGAGAGTTCAGACATGAGAAAGACGGCTTGAGTGAACTACATTCAGATTGCATCTCTATAATTTACCCAGGGATGACATCAAACATGAGATATGCTGTAATACATTTGACTGAACAATCTTGCCTTACATGCTTACAGGACATACGGTAGCACATGAATATAAATTTCATTCTGTTCTTTTCTCAGATGCTGGCTCAGGATCTGGGGATGGAGGTAAGAGCCATCTTTTAATAACACTGCTTATGTGTACACGCATTGTCTTTTGCAATTTCAGCTTCTAAGGGGATATGCTTTGCAGTTTTGTTGTTACACTACATATTGTCTTTTGTTGGACTTTTTTTCTGAAAAAGTGACATTTTGCATTTTTGTCAAGCTGGAACCTAGTTAATGACATGCTGTTTTCTAGGGAAATTCAGAAAGCTGTGTTCCTTCTAATAGGACTTGGAATTATTCATACGTTGTGCTAGGAGCTCTATCTCCATCTACTGTTACTGTTGCACTCGTTTGTTTTATGCTTAGAGTAATATTTCCTTTTGTTTTTAAAACATGAGCCAAACCTTTGGCTTCTTTCACTGGAGGATTCAAGCCAAATATTTTGTGGTACTGGAGAGCATTTTTTTAAAGATATGAAAAAATGTCACAAGAGAAGAATTATGTGTTTCTTGTAAGAACAGCAGCAGCAAAAACAAACACGGAAATAGTCCAAACCCTTTGCTGCATACGGGGGATGCTGTAAAACAGTAGCAAACTTGCATTTAAGTCGAGGGTTGGCTTTGTGGTTTTATTTATTTATTTTTTTATCGTTTTGTTCATTTAACACTGATTCTGGGATGTGCGACTGGTTCTTCTTGGAAGTGTAAGTAGTGGTTCAGGGTAGTGCCTCACCTTAGGGCAGGGAACGTGGCTTCTGGGAGATGCTTGCATTGTGGGGCTGGTGGGTTGGGCCTCCCAGGAGCCTGGGAGACCAGGGCTAGTTTGGGTGGCTGTCGAGGGTTGCCCTGAAGAGTTACCTTCATTTCTTCCCAGGCACTGTAGGAGACCCATGGCAGGTGAGGGGAAAGGTCAGCATTGGGCTGGGATGCTGCCAGGCTCCTCCAACTATGGTGGCCACTGGGAGCTGAGCCAGGATTCGGCATCAGGCAGCCAGCAGGTCTGGGCTCTCATGTAGTTTTGTGGCCGGTTCTGGCTGTCAGTCCTGTCTGGATTCAGGTTTTTTAAATACATTTCTGCTATCTGGTAAAGTATCACCCAGTCTTTGTGTAGTTTTGGTAACCAGCATGCTGGAGAGCGCAGCATTTAGGTGAAGTATTATTTTTACCTGTGAAGTAATCAACAGCCTGAGCATGGGGCATTTGCAAGGGACCTAATTGTCAGAGACTGGACTTGGTTTGTTTTCTGGAAATCAGAACATTTTAAGATGCTTCAGACTTGGCTCCCAGAAATCACAACTGAAAATATTACACCTCATTAAAAAATTTTGTCTAGCTATTCCTATTTTGCTCTCACGTCCTTTAAATATTTTTTCTGAACTGGACTAGATCAAAGAGATTCCTGGTTCAGATCTCAGATTAACAGAAATCTACAATTTAAGATGGGATTTTCACACACTCAGTCAATAATCAATTTTCAAATGATGGATTTTGTGTGACTTTTTCATGTACATACTAAGGAAAATGAATAAGATTTCCAGTCTGTTTTATAACTGGAGGAGATGGGGAAACACACATGCCCACTTCCTAAAAGGAATGAATTTCATACTCAAAAGGCATAGGGTTTTAAAAGCATGATTTCCAAACAATTTCATTTTAAAAGCTGAGGTTGACAGAAGATGAGCAGAACAGGACCATGGGGACTGACTAGGCAGATAATAAGGAAGCAAATTTGTGAAGTAGACAGAGTCAAGTTGGTGTGTGCTTAAAGGTCTACAAAGCTGCCTTGTATTATACAAGATTTAGTAGGCAGCCACTGCTGTTCTTAAAGTGCAAAAGTATATTTATGTGCCCTAAGAAGCTAAATCCAGCCAAGTAAATATTGTCACTACATCACTCTTTACTACACATGGTCTTGTTGTAAAAGCTGTAATAAATTTTGGATGTCATCACAACAAGTCTTGTAAAATCCACTCCAACAGTCATGAGTGGGAAGTTGTTCTGGGAGAAGTCTGAGGTCTTCTGAAAATTTTCAGAAAAACAAGAGACAAACAAGATTGCCTTTCTTAAGCCTCTCCAAGCAGCCCTGGTTAACAAGCTGCCAACCAGTGTCTGGGGCCCTAGAGGCCTGCTGGGGGCTTGGGCAGGCTGGGCAAAGCCTCCTGGAACCGGTGGGTTAGGAGACTCTTGTTGAAAAGACTTTTCAAACAAAATCCAGCCAAATAACATCAGTGGGGCTGGGAAGTCATAGGGATCTCTTCTTCTTTGCTGTGTGATCTGGTACAAAAGCATCTGTACTTGGCGAAAAAGGATCTGGGTCGTGGAGAGTATTTGGGTAGAGCTCGTTCTCCTTGGGTAAAGGGTGGGTGGATTTCTACTTGAGGGCACCCATAAAGGGTGATCCTTCAGTGTGATCAGTGTGAGTACCTGGGGACTGTCCTTAGTGGCAGGAACATCTGCTTTCCTGCACTCGTAGGTGGACAAGGATGTTGCTTCTTACTGGAGCCCCTCCGTATTATTCCCATAGATTTCTGCACCGTTTCTGTGTATCATTCCACAAGATGAGCATACTAGCTTTCCAACAGACTTCTATCTTGTGGTTGGATTTATGTGGTCTGATAAGGTACACACCTAATGGGGAATTAACTCAAATTGCCAACTGGTAGAGGACACAATGTTTTCCAGTTCTTGGAACATGACAACCTTATTGCTTTGTGGTGGTTTACCTCATGACTGGTAACAGTTCAGCTCTCAGTCTTGTTTTTTCCTCAATGGGGTTTTTGTCAGGTGAAATCATAATTGGATGATGGTTCAGGAATTCCTGGAAAGGGGTTGGTGCAGTGGACAGATGTCCACAATCACACTGTGTGGTCACACAAGCCTCATTTTTCTCAGTAAGCTGGATAGAGCAGAACGAGTACAGCCACAGGTCATGTTTTGCCAGCCACGTTTCCCTTCTGCTCATTCCCATATGGGTTTGCAGAAAGCTCTTCTAGCTTTAGTATTTAGGTCTTACAGTTTTCTGCTTTACTTTCAGGGTTGCTGGGAGCAGGGGGTCCCAACTTGTTATCATTTTAATGATCCTGGGGGCTTTCCAGAGGTGATGTATTACTGCTTTAGGCAGCAATCACATATTCAATGAAGCAATACAAAAGTCCCCTTATTTGTAAAGTGGTGGGAGGAATTTAATGTCATTGGGTTACTGAGCCATTGGCACACAGTCACTTTTGGGGGTATCCAGTAAATGGGTAGGAACAGTAGGTGGTCAAGTTTCTTACCACAGAAGACATTTTTTCCCCAGCAAACGAAGACTAAAAATGCAGAATCAAGAGTTGTTTCTGTGTTTTGATTGCAGAAACTGAGTACAGTGTGGAATTATTTAAAAGCCAGTATCACAGAGAGATACTAATCAGCGGCAGAAAGAATGAATGTGAAAGAGTTTATACAGAGTAATTTAAAGAGATTCCATTCATTTTCATCTACGCCGTTCTCTAGACTACTGGGCGGGTTTTTTTTAGAACCCAGTGATTCATGTTTTGGTCTTGAGTGAGTTCATAATGAATTCTTGCTCGTTTCCTAGCTGCCTTCAAACAGTGACATACTCAAGATGCAGTATTTTATTATAGTACTTAACAGACTAAGAACATCTTTGCTTGGTTTCTTTTCTGCATTGAAGGCTTTTTTCCACCTCTGTGTATTATCCATGTTCTTAGCTCCGTTGATTGGCTTGCATTCATAGCCGGATCGATTTACTGTGGGTGCCGATCATGCCAGGTGTCTGTGATCCCCCAGCGCTGCAATACACAAGCACCTACATCGAATTAGTTTCAGAGCCTCATTCAATTTCCATTAAAGTCCCACTGACTCTAATGGGAATCGTACAGGGCCCCTGGGTATGCAGATCTTATCAGAGTTTGGTTTTTATGTTAATTCTTCATGATCTAGACTAAAGCTGAATGAATAAACAAGTCGTAATTCATCAATATCATCGTCACCATTATTTTAGAGTAGCATCTAGGGGCACTAATTATAAGATTAGGGCTCCAGCATGGTAAACTCTGATACCGTGAGGCACTTCTTTGCGGTGAGGGAGAGGATGAAATCTGTGAAGCAGAGCCTGAATGTCCAAGTTAGGCAAAGTCTGAAAGCTGCATCATGCTCCAGTGGCTGACCTGGGGATAACGCACGGTGCTTTGGTGCTCTGTCTTTTGAACCACGCTGCTTGTCAGCAGGCTCACATGCAATCCACAAAGAATGTTCTTAAAGTTATTCCTAATGTGCTGCTGTTAGGCATACCTGAGAATCAACAGCCTTTTGGGCAGTCATTTTTTTTCTCTGTCTCATTTTGTTTGTGTATTTTAAGGATGAGAATGGCTTTTTTGTTTGTTTGTTCTCTTCGGCTTATGCCTTCAATCTTATCCAGAAAATTGGAGTCCTGCAGCTCTTTGTAGGTGCCAACATGTAGATCAAATCATAGATTTGGAATTCTGGTCTGCCTTTCCTGTCGGCTTGGAAATGTGTGAGTAAACACATACATATTATGAATCTGTGCGGAACAACAGTCGTCTTGAGAGACTAATGCAGTCAAAAGAGAAGAAAGAAAACTTAATGCTGTGAGGCCCGAATTGTTTTTTAAGGCAAACTATAATACAATGCATATATCTTTTTGTTTAATTAACAGCCAAACAGCTACTTTGACCCACTTGCCTTTGCCCATGTGTCCATGCTGGATTTGTGTGACTGACTTGGATTCAGCAACTCTGCTGCTTTTCCCTGGATTTCTCTTTCTGCTTTATTTCAGGGTTGATTGATAGGCAGGGCTATGCAGAACACAATGAATATTGCTGTAAACACCGTCCTAGCAACAACAGTTGAGCCAAAATACTCCATAAAACCTGGCGTGTTTATTGGTTTGAATGAAATGGTGTATAAAATGCAATGCTGACCTGCACACATATACACATGTATTAATATATGTGAAAATAATGGGGCTGTTCCAATTTAACTTTTAAAAGAAAGGGAATTTGTGTTTTGAGCCTGCACATCCTGTCCTTTTTTTAATTTTTTTTTTTTTGGGTATAACAGGTAATACAGGGCTCTCTCATGTGAGTTAATATTTGCAGACCCCACATGCTGTTATCAACTGCAATAAGGCAGTAGGAAAACTGCTTCTACTCTAATTTCATTTGGTTAGTATAATTTAAAGCAGTATCAGGAGGTACTAAAGCAACTATAAGCAACGTGCGTGTGACAGGGTAAATACCTCTGGAGGGAATGTTTAAATCTTAAATGATTGACCCGACTGTGGATGGTCAAATATATGTCTTCTTTGTTAAACAGGTTTTTACCTTGTTAACCACGGCGTGGCACCGAGCCTAAACCAATAAGCTCTGTGAAAGGCTGGGTTTATTAGCTCAAGCTTTTCACTGTCCTAACGTGATTACTTGACTTTTAGTTCAGGGCTGGTGCACATCTGACCTGTGTGAGAGTTTAGCTCGGGAAAAGGCAGTTAACATCTGTTTGTGGCCTTTAAAAAATTGGGAAAGGATGAATCTTGTGTGTGTTTGTTGACCGAATGGGAAGTACTTGGGCATTTCTAAGCAGTGAACTTTTAGGTCTCCACTGTTGGTGTTTTGCACTGGGTGGGATGCAGTAGATATTTTGGAAATCCTAGGAAGGTATGGAAATGATAAGAATATCCTGCTTTTGGATTCCTGTCAAGTTGAGCTAAACACTGAGCTAATTGACCCTGCTTGCCAGAGATGTTCCAGCGAATTCCCCAGAGCTCCTCCGGACTTGAAGCCCTCTGGGGTTATTTATAAGTACCAGCTTGGAAGATGCTGGTTTTGGATTTAGTTGCCCAAGTTCTGCCCGTGTTTTGCTTACTGTTTCTACTGCTTCTGAAATTATAGTGCAGAATCCCATGAAATGTGCTGTGCTTTATCCCTGTGCTTACTTTGTTATTAATGGGCCAAAGTCCGTGCTGTATTCTTAATTTGAATGCACAATTGCCATCAAGTAGACAGTCAACGCTGAGAAATATCATGGGAAAGAGTTGGCCCATAGTGAATGATATGTGGCCTGTTTTTCAGTCATTCCTGCGAAAAAAAAAAAAATCACCAATAAAACAAATTGAAGATACCCTGAGGATCCAGAGCCTTTTGCTGAGAAGAGGTCAGAATGACTTCCATTCATAGCTGCTTTCTTAAATGATCCAATTTCTTACTTTTTTTAGTACTTCTTTAAAACTGTTCAGACCTACAGAAGGAGGCTGTGAATACTCACCTACACCAAAAAAAAAATACTGAGGATGCTCTGGTTTCACTTTAAAAATCCAAACTACCCATCCACATCAAAACTGAATAAAAAAAAATCCAAAATATGCTGTCTAATCATGTGCAATCTGTAAATCCACAAATAACTAAGTCATCAAACCAGCAAACAAATCCTATGATACTCCAGCAAACAGATTAAAAAGAGGGCATCCTATCACAAACACTCATTTATTGGTCTGTTACTGTAAACAGAGCAAAAGAGAAATGTAGTGGACTAGATTTGTCTGCTACATCTCTGTAAACCTGGATTAATTTTCCCTGTGACAAGTGGGGAGATTAGCCGTGCTGACAGCGAGAGGTGAATCTAGCTCATCGTTTTGCTTTCCTACACAGGAAATTCTTCCACAGGGAAGAAAGATGCTTCTCAAGCTTTCCATGGGCTCTGTTACGCTTGCTCAGAACACATCGTTACTTCATGGGCCAGAGTATGTGTTTAGGCATGTGCTTAATTTTTAGCACATCCTTAAATACCATTGACTTCAAAGCTTTCTTCTCAATGTGGATGTCTTCCACAAGTGGGGCCTGAGGCAGTCCTGGAGTGACCAGAAGGTCTTGAGATCCTTGTGCATCTTTCAGTTACGTTCTCTGTGGTTTATTGCTTGAAGAAGCTGATTCACTAGGCACTTGCTTTGAACTGGTTTTGGCGTGACATAGGATTTGTTAGATGCTCTCATGAGATCTAACAAAGAACAAATAGGGTGAAAACTGCCAAGTCCTCTTGCAAGGTTTGTGTACTTGCTTTTCTTTAACTCTTACATTTCAGACCTCCATTGCATCTGGAAAATTTAATGCATTCTGCATCAGATGCTTAAATTCCCTTTTGTCTAAGAGGATTTCTTCCCTTTCAGAGATTAGTAAATAAAAGCAGAAATTTTGCCTACTCTCTTTGAAGTCAGTGGGAATTTATCTTCAAGAAGGGCATGACTGCTTCCCAGACACTTGGTAAACTAGAGATTTCTGGCTACTTTATGTAAACACATATATAGGGTAAGTTTAATGAGTGTTTCACAAGCCCAAGAATTCAGAACAACTCATCAAATTCAGACAAGTTAGAGTTTTACGGTACAGTGCAACCAGTTAAGATAATATCATCACTCTCTCAGCTCAGGCTTTTGAATAGGTATGGAAGATGCTTGGTTCTCATTTAAAGCAAACTTGTAAAATGTTTCTAGTCCTTGTTGGCCAGGAGAACACTTGAATACAAGCCCTAAATACTTCATAATAGGAAGAACTCCAAATTGCATTTTGAAAATAGTATGATCTGGGGAAAAAGATGTCGGAACTCTTCCATGATGTTTCATGATTTTTTTTTTTTTTAATGCTTTGGACTCCTCGAACTCACTTGTTGTAGCTACTTGTGAGTTAGACAATGATGGTGCTTATTTAAACCCATTAAAACAAGCAGCTGCTGAAACAGGACCATTTTTACTTCAGCAGCTCCAAATACCTAGAGCCAGGAGTTTAAACAGAGCTAGCTAAGGACCTTAATTTGTGTTTTTTAGTACATCTGAGAACATGGAAGAGTTCTAAAGGTCTGAGAGAATGTAGGTATGTGGGTATTCAAAAGGGTAGGGAAAAAATCTAGTTATTTATAGACTTGTCAATCTGACATTGATCGAGGTAGAACAGGACGTGCTGATCCAGACCTGATTAATAAAGAAATAAATGAGAACTAATGCCGAGCAATATGGGCTGATGTAACAGATTTTGTCAATTAATTGAAATGTTATTTATGAAGCTACAAATTTGCTTGATAAAGACAGCAATATTGATGTAGTGTACGTGGATGTCAGTGAAGTATTTGGCATACCAGTACATGACAGTATGATTAAGGAACAAGAATCATGCAAAATTAACGTGGTACATAATTAGTGGAGTAAAAACTGCCTTTCACAACATGATTGTAAGTGGATTTATCATTTTCATACGGCCAGCACAGGCATCAGTCTCATGCTGTTTATCTGTTTCTCTTTGCCAGTGGCTCGGGTGGGAACATACATTACTCATTGGTCACGCTGATGTGGCTGGGGAGGTAAGAAATGAACAGATCACAGAAACAATCCGATCTCGTTTGCTACGCACACTGGTACAAGAAGGAGTAGGCATTCTGATGGGGCCAAATGTGATGCCACAACCGTGGAACAAAGAGGGGAAACCAGAGGAGCAAGGTGGGGAAACCCCCATGGAAGCAGTGATGCTACAGAGAAAGTTGGAGCCTTGGCAGTTGATAGGCTTTTTGTGAGATTCCTATGTAAACCCAAAGGGCTACCGTTATCCTTGTATATTTAAGAAGCAGACTCTCGAGGATGTCAGATTGCCTCCACCTTTTGTGTTGATGCAGTGGAGGCAGCACCTCCAGCTCCAAAGGTCCTGAGCAGCAGGAGAGCCCCCTGTGTGCAGCTGGGGCGGTGGTGTGGGGAAGCTGCCTTGCTGGGAAAACTTTGATGCTCTGAGCTTTGTCTGGGGAAAGGAAAGGGGCGTGTAGGACGCAATCTGTAAGTAGCTCTGTGGGGAACAGAAATGAGCAGAAAAAGGGTTCTTTTTTCTGACAGACAAAGGTCTAACAAGATGTCAGGCTGGAAACGAAGGTTAGACTCTTAGAAATGGAGGCAACAGCAGATAGAAGCAAGCAATTAAAAGTTATGTCGGATTCTCTGTTACTTGAAGTTTTGACAGTTGTGTGCCTAGATTGCTCTGCTCAAACAAGGATGAGTTTGAAAGTCCCAGGGCCTGTGTCACGTGGCAGGTCACAGCAGGTGCTCAGCAGTCCCTTAATTCCAGGTCCTGTAGATTAGTTTGCATGCCAAATAGGCTTGAGATGATGTTCAGCAAGATTTCTATGTTAAGAAGCCTGGACTGATGATGTGAAAATGTTTGTTCATTTAAAAATCCACAACACTTTCATCTCTGCTCTCTCCTATCTAATTGTGTACATTTACATATGCAGGTAATGGAGGAAATGTGGGCTCTAGTAGCAAATAGAAAACCTCACGCATAATGCCCTGCTGATTGCTCTGTGTTTAAAAATAGGCCACGCTATGGTGCATTTCATCCCAAGACTTCTCGATGTTGCCCTGTGCTGGATAACTTCAGCAGGCATTGACCTTCTTGAGTCACGATGGGCACCGTCAGGCTCCCCTCTGGCCTGTAGGGCTGCTCTGATTCTCAGGGCAGTGACTGGTACAACCACATCCAGCACCAGGATCCTTTTCCTGCCTGTTTATTCTGGCATAAGGGGGCAGGAGCAGAGAGGAGGATCTCACCCAAGGAGCTCTGAAGCTGGAATGTGTATTGATCACAATTAAATATCATTTGATTTTATCTGTTATTACAAAAAGCCTCCCTGGCTTTGATGTATTACTGTGTGAGATGGCTTTGGGAGGTGGGAGAGATTAATTGCTTCGGCTCATACAAGTCTTCCACTAGACTCAGAGGCATCTTCATCTTTGTTCTTACAGAGTCTTGATAAACAAATAACTTATTCTTTTGTACTGCGCCTGAGATTTTCATCAAAAGAGGAGGGAGCCCGTTGTGTGAATCACAAGGCCAGTGCAGGACAAGTCTATGCTGTAATTTATTTAGACAAATGTTGAACTAAATGGATGGACTAAGGTTTGTTTAGATTAGTGGCCTTTTGAAAAATGAGTTGTCTCGTGTGTACAATTTTTCAATCTGTTTACATCTAATTAGCTGTTCAGATTGGCTAAAATTAAGCGATGTCACTTGTAATGCATTCAGGGGTGAAGATATGATAAAATGGGCTCTTTTAGATTCTCACTGGAGAGTAGCTCGGAGCACTGCCACAGTGTGAACTGAGGGGGTATGGAAGATCAGTCTGTAATGTGGAATCGGGTATAGTCAAGCCACAATTTCACATATATAGTGAGTAGTACATAGCATCTCTTGTACTGATTCAAAGAGAGAGCATGATTTTCCATCACCCTCTCTTACATCTTCTCAGTAGGTTGGCCTGGCTGACTGGGGCGTTTTGTTGGGGCGGCTGCCCCCAGACATTGGCATCTTTACCTGTTTTGCTATTGATTCCTGCATGCTAGATATTCCTCCCTGGAGACAAGTCATTTGAACAGCTTGAAATCTAAAAACTGACTGCTGCAATGTTAGGTTTCTAATTCTGCAGCTCAGCTGACAGCTCTGGAAAGTCCCAGTCAGAAATATACCATTCTTCAGCAGACTTTACTCACTCACCATACGGCCCCAGTTCTTTTATATTGCTCCAGTGCCTACAGATTTTCACATTTCTCACCAAAACTTCTGCTATTAATATGTAAGCTTCTCAGCAATTAATCTGTGCGTATTGTTGCATCAGTGCTTTTAGGGCATGACCAGAGATCAGCACCCTCTGTACAGCAGCAGCAGTGTAGCTATAATGCTTAGTCATGGATACGTGTCTAAGGTGGTTTTGGCACAGGTTTTTTCAAAGTTTTTGTTAGTCTTCTTTTCCTTCCTTGGCTCTCAGAACGCTTCTCCTTGGTATCTTCTCTCTCCTTCTGTGACCTGATGTGCCAGCATCGGTGGTGATGTACCAGGGTATTTGTGCTGGAAGTGAAACTGTGGCTCAGCGGGACAGGACTGCGTTTGGTGGCTCAGGAATTCAAGGGTAGTGTCTTCCAGTCACTCCAAGGAGCAGAAGGGGACCTTTAAAAGCCAGTGGGAGGATTGCCATATGAAGCCTTTGCAGGCAGCACTGGAGGTGCTCAGCAGGAGATGTGGTGTGGATGGCCCCATTGAGCCATCCGTGAGGAGGAGTTGTGCTGGGAGCTTCCACCTGGGTAGTGGCAGGGAAGAAGCCAGCTGCCACCATGCCCAGCACCCCTGGCATCCTAACCCCTTTTGACCCAGCTCTCTCCTTCACTGCCCGTAGTTGGTTTCCCAAAAGGAGCCAAGGGCACTCAGCCAGTTAGGATGTCAAACCATGAGATCTCAGATGCCGGGGCTGAGCTGCACATGGCTCCAGCCTTGGTGTCAGAGCTCTTTCTGGCTTCTTCCCACTGGTGGTGAGCATCTTGCTGTGGCATTGGTGGCCCAGCTGTGGTGGCAGTGGTGGTGCCAGGCAGGGCTCCCTCGTGTCAGCAGGGGGAGCTCACAACTTGCCTATGCTGTGGGTCCTGGAAAAACGCATTTGGGTATTTTCCTTTGGTTTTCATTTACCATTCACGTGCTATGCTCTACTAGGCTATAGCATGTGAAGTAGGTGACATTTAAGGCCCTCGATCCTAACACCTGAGCATTCTGCTAAAGGTGAGGGCACCAAATGACCAGATGTCTAAGCATCACCAATAGGCAGCAGCAAAAACACTTCTGTTAAAAAGAGAGCATTTTACACAGAAAAAAAAAAAAAAACTTTTCCAATCAGAAGTACATCTGTAAGTGAACCCATTACCATTAAATATGGATACGGGTTGGAAAGCTGCAGCATTTTCTAACTCCTCTGCTATAAGGTACTCTTCTCTGGATGTCTTTATCTGGATGGCAGGTGCTTTTGGGCTAATATTTTCCTTCTAAAAGGAAAAATCCTTGAGGAGGATTTTTGCTACTTGAAAACAATACCATGAGCAATTTTTGAGTTCACAATAGTACATAAGATGTGAAAGGTTTTAATATTTAAGACACTTGTTCTTACTACTTGTAAGTAACACTTTTAACAAGCAAGATGCAGTCTTCAACAGGATTTTTTTCTTTGTGCCTGTCCATCTACCCTACACTTACAGTTTAAGTATCTCTTTTCCATCTTGTCTGCTGCACTGCAGCATGTGTTGGTTAAAAGAGATGCTCTTGATTTCACTAGGCAGTCAGGCAGTCCAGTCCTAAGCTATGTCTTTTTTTACAGAAGTCAACTAGATTGAGAATGATCTACGTTTTGTCTCGAGCTAGTGTCAGGGCAGACAAAAAACAAATACCCTTAATGTGGAAGTAATGCTGAAAAAAAATCTTTCAGTAATTTAAGCATTAGAAAGAAAATACGAAGTCATTTTCTAGAACATTATAGTTATTTAAAAGCAATTACGCAAAACAAGAAGGTTCAGAGTTGAGAAAGAAATGGGAAGAAACCCAGACACGTAGTAGCATAGAAATTCACCATCATCGTGTTTTGCTGTCTTTATCTTTAGATATTCCTGCCTCATTCCTTTTTAACCTAATTCATAGGAAGGAGAGATTTTGCTTTATCTTAAAAATAAAAGTGATTGATCCTAGGGGCAGGAAAAATGGTGGTACAAAATATCTTTTCATCGTGGTTCATTAAACTTTTCAGAAGTCTCTTCTTTCTAGAAGAAGAGATTGCTTGTGCAATTCAAGCAATTAGGAATATGCACCCTCATTTGTCTTGGACATTGCATGGTGATGAGGCATATAATCCGCATTTTCTCCCTTCCCTTTGGAGTGCTGTGACTTCAAGACAGGGCCGCAGAAAGTCATCTCTGCTGTTTCTGTGTTTAGCGGCACCGTAGGACTGACTGATCGTATGCTGTTAATTTGAAGGGACGTGGAGGGAACGCGAGAGCCTTGGCAGACTCTGATCTGCCAGCAGGTGAACAGCATGGGGAGCTGTCAGATTGCACAAGTTGTTAAGGTCAGGTTAAATTAGTGCCCACAACTGGTACGGCGGTAGAAGCTGCTAGCACGTATGATACAAGTGTCACTGCATAAATCCACACCAATTCTAGCCTGAAATTAAGGCACAGGCAAGTCATTTTGTTCTGTCATTTGTCAAATGGCAGGATCTCAGGGAGGGGCAGGTGATGAAAATTCTCCTTGTTTTTTTTTTTAGGATTCAGTGTCACTTTCATTGTCATTTGCAAGGGTTTGGACCAGTTCAGCTTGATGTCTGAGCTGAACTTATAAACGTGCCGAAAGTACTGGGAGCCCTCATTTTATTAATCTTCCATGAGAAAAGAAAATTGTGATTAAGGTGCTGTGGTCTCGTGGAGACCAAAGTGAGCATACTCTCATGCGCGCGTGTGGGTGTCAAGAGGGGGAAGATGTCACAGGCCAGCCTGGCGTGGTGAGCAGCTTTTGGGAATCCAAGAGATACAGCGAAGGGAAAAACTAAAGAAGAAAGAGCCAGCAGTGAGGGAGAAAACTATTCTGTCAACTCATCCCGTTTACTGTGATGTGTTGTCATTGTCTGGAAAGATTCAGTGCTGGAGGGCTTCATAAAGGACGGCAATCCTGTGACTGTGCTGCAGAAGGCTGTGTTACACAGCTTCTCTTCCGTTAAGGTAATCTATAGCAGCCTTGTGCAACAACGCAGCTCTTAGGAGCAGTAGCCAGGTATCCCAGAAATAAAGTCGAGACGAATGTAATGTTTTACCAGAGGCAGCCAGCAGATGCTTTTTGTAATCCTTAATCTGTTGCTGACTGGAATAATTTTTGATATATTTTACATTGCATCATCTTTAAACGTATTTGTAACAATAATCCTCTGGTAACTTGAGTTTCTTCAAAGTGCGCGACAAAGATTCACCTCCGTTTGCAGCAAGAGCAAAGCCTGTGCTTTATAAAAGCTCCTGGTGTAATTGCCACTTCACCATATAGTTTACAGGCAGTGCAGCGGATTAACTACAGAGTACTCCAGAGGTGCTCTTCAGTTATCCTATAACTGACAATGTCAATTGAGGGAGAAGAGCGTAGATAAGAAATGCAAATAAGCTGAAGAGAGTGAAAATGTGGCTTTCTCCTTTGGCTTGTCTTTCATAAGCAAAATATGTAATTTCTGATCTTTGAAACCTACCCGTGAATGAAGGCATGTCAGCAGGTGCTCCAAAATATCTGGCTGCTGGTGTTTCCTATGCAGAACCCATTCTGTATCTGAAAAGCTGCGCCTCTGCTTTTACGCTCAGGATAGCAATATTCTACAAAATTCAAGCTTTCAAGCCAACCACAGTATCCTTGTGATGAAAGGAAGAGAAAGGTCAGTGAGGCTTGTCCTTGCTGAGAAACAATCCCAACCAATGCTCAAAAACCTGAAATGTTAAACCAAGCTATGCTCACGTATGGCAAACATGATCAAGCTTTTCACTCGTTTCAGCTGCTCTGGACAATTCTTTTCAACTAGATCTAGTCTTCAGCTCAGCTTAATTGAGAAGTTGGCCTTGCTAATGAATTTGTATGAGTTTTCTGGCCCTGGTAGTTTTCACTTTAATGCACTCTGTATATTATATTAAAAATGTATATCACAACTGAAGCAGTTTTGTAAAACAAGCTTTAATGCAGCATCTGCTTATTTGTGCCTTGGGGATGTGAGACAACAGCAAACTGCTTACTGCTTGAGAAATCAGCGCACCACCACATGCCTTGCTCTGGTGTTAGAAGTCAGGGCAGTGCCTTAATCTGGATGCAGATCAAATTGTTGTGTTGATAATTAGAAGACAATAAGCCTGCATGAAATTGAACCAAGATGTATTAAAATCAGGTAGTAATTCTCCGTAATGCTGACTGGAAGGAAGCCATGTCAGAAGGTAACCAGAATGCATTATTGTTTGCCATTATAAAAAGGTCCATTTAAATAGCTCTCTGTCACCTAGGGCTATTTAACCTTTTGTAGGTATGAGCATTACAAGGCAGCCTAATGCATATTTTGTGTGCATTACTGTGTATAAATGCATGCACACAGTTTTTATGTTCCTATGTGAATATTCATAATGAATCAGACTGGGGTCAATGTATTTCCAAATCATGTCACTGGTGATAGCCAGGAGCAGCTGTTTGCAAAGAAGGTGAAAGAAGCTTCATCCTTGAACTACCCTAGTGGGAAATTACTTGCTAAAACCTACCAGTGAATGCTTGGCTTTTGCGTCGAGGTTCATAGATGCGAACATGAATGGTCTCATAGAAGAAGAAGATGTGCTTGTATGTGAGAATCAACTGTGCATATGAATCCTGGGCTCCGGCGATATGATCGTGAGCTTAATGATCCCCTTGCCAGAGTGAAATGCGTTTCTCATCATTTCCCTGAATATCCTCTTTTTCTGGGATTCTAAGGGCTGAACACAAGAGCTGTCAGCTCATGCAGGACCCTTCCCTATGCTGGTTCTTGTTTTGTATGCATCTGTCCACTCCTTTCAGCTTCAGTTCTCCTGCAAAAGAGATGTGGCCTTTAGGGAGGCACTTCCATGCTTGAGAACGTTTTCTTTCCCAGCATTTCAACTTGTCCATTTCCTCCCTGTATATTTTGTATGCTATTTTATATGCTAATGGGACATTATTAGTTTTATTTATAAGGAGTAGTGTTACAAATTGTTAGACGATTGACTGCGGTGCGTTCCCATAACCTGACATAACTGGCTGCAGTGTGCCCTCTTTTTTAATAACGCTCCCTTCAAAACAGGTCAACTCATACACTCGCATAGATCAATAACTAAAAGGAGGAAACGAAGGCAGCTTTTGAAAGCTTACAGATATTGTAAGCTTTCTCTTGGTCTGATCAGTGGCCTTATGGTGGGTTTAATTTGGAAATCATTATTTGGGTAAAACTGGGGCGGAGCTGAATCTCAGCTGGTCCTGGATAACTTCAGCAGCATGAGCCTCTCAGTATCTGCACAGCTCTGACAGCAGATGTGCTGCTTATTTACAGGGAGGCGTAATTGGAAACTCAGATCTAAAGCTAATTTTGCACTGCCACAAAGAATTAAAAAAAAAAAAACAGTTGTTTTTAAAGGTCATGGTCAAACCAAAGAAAGGGAAACAATTTGACGTTCCCCATTTAGAGGTAGTAGCGTGCTGGGGTCCAAATTGTTCCTGTTGTGACGTGGCACAGCCAGGCGTAGTAGAAGAAGAGATGCATTGCTGCTGCTTGGGAGGAGATGCTCAGAGCCCAGATGTCACAGCTTCCTGAAGCACAGGTTTTCTTAGGTTTAGCAAGAAGTCTCTTATGCCCCACAGCCACGTTTTTGGTCATCGAACCTTCACATTGCAAATCGTGGGCACTGCGGGCACCTTAACATCACACAGGCAGTGGGAGGGGGGACACATCCTGCAGAGCTTGGCCTGCTGTGGCCAGTGACACTAAAGCAATGGAAAGAAAGGAAAAAGCTGCTCATTTACTTGTCTCTTGTTCTCAGCCCCAAGTGGTGGTAGTGATATGGGAAGAGTACCTAGGGAAAGTGGCATTTCTGTTCACATTTATAGTTTTTGTTAAACTATCGAAGATCAGTAGAAACCCTTGCTAAAACTAAAGGTGTTACTGTGCTGTTCACATAAGCAGAAGAACAGGAAAGGTTTTTAATGCCCTTCATCCACTCCAAGCCAGAGTGCTCTGCGTATAGGCAGACCCATGACATTGATCAGAGGTTTAAAACTTCATCTGCTGCAGTTCTGGGAGAGAGCCTGGTCCTGTAGCTCTGCCTGAAATCTGACATCTAGCTACCTTGTCCTCACTTAAACTAATCCATCTGCCCTGTCACAGGGGTATTTCAGCATTTAATGCTTCTCCTTGTCATGCAATAGGGAAAAAGGGAGTACAAGCAAATCTGAAACTGGGTTCCCTAAAGTGTGATGCCTCAGGAAATGCCTTTGTTTCTAAATCTTGTGCCTTTAAGTATCTATTCAAGTGCTTACAGACCATGTAGTTGGGTGTTTACGCAACAGCAGAATTCCTGAAAACATACTAAATGCTTTTCATCCATAATGTTTTGATAGAAGTTGTCAGGTAGCTGTATCAGATACAATGGCTTGTACCATTCCTTAACAGGTTATGGATTCAAAGAAGAATAGCACTCGGTGTTTTCTGTAAAGTCATTTAAATGGCTGATCCTTTCCTTACTTGGTTCTTGTGGAATCCCCACCTCTCTTTGCCAGCCTGGTTGTTTCTTTACATATAAGGATAAAGATTGGGGCACTTTGTGGCTGTTGCTTTGGCCATTAACAGAAGAGAAGGGCTGTGTCAGTGTTTGTGTAGGTAGCACATAATATATCAACGTACAATATAAAAGATTAGGTTACTTACATTTTTTAAAAAATAACAAAATAATGGTCTGTTCATTTTTAAACTGAAAGAAAGCATGATTGTTCTTTTTTATTTTTTTAAGGCCTGCTGCAGGCACAGCCTATGAAAACCTGAATTATTAAAATTGACAATCTCAATAATGCTCTAAAATCCACAGGAAGAGGCTCTGATGATTGAAAATCCAAGGAAATCATCAGTAGTCAAGGGCAGACAGGGCTGGATCCTAAAGGGATTCCAGCTTGTAGAGAAGAAATAATACAGCAGGAAGTAACAAATAGAATTAATTGGTTCTTCAAGTAGAACAGTTACAGGAGGAAGGAGGATTATACATATGCATTATTATTCAAATAATGTGAATGAATAGAGGACTCCAGACACATGGGTAACACACAAGCAGTACCGAGAGAGACCCTGAGCTACTGAAATAAATCCCCGTTACAAATGGGCAAGGAAGGAGGAGAATAAAGTACAATAGCTCCACTTGAACTTTATTTCATCTGCTGATGACTTTGTTAAAACGTTAGACCTTTCGGTTACAAAATCATATTTTCTGAACACCAAAAAGTTCCATTTGTTTTTCATTTGTTTGTTTGTTCAAGGGTTACTGGTTGCTCTGAAATAAGCAAATTCAGAGGTGGGATTCTGCAAGTCTGACATTTAAATGGCAGTTTCGGTTATATGCAATTTTTCTTCAGTTCTTTTGGGAGTATTTTAGTGTCCTATTATGCAGTGACTGTACTACAAACTCAAGTTGTCTGCATGGTGTGGACTGCATGTTTTCCTGCGTTTTGTCTGTGACTCTGCAGTAGTTCTGTGTGGAAAGCCTGTAAGATTTGAGAGAGATTTGTTAGTAATTTGGCTATGTGCTCTTTAAGCATGAGAGTATCATATAAGCATACTGTTCTAATTGTGAATTGGAAAACCTTCAGCAAATTTTAAGTTAGAAACTTCTCATAGCAACTATACTATTTCCATTAGAGGAAATCCCTGTAGCATCTTCCAAACAGACTGTGTGTTTCTTAAAGGCAGAAACCAACGGATCCCTTTTGCTTTTCCTAGCTCTAGTAATTAGTAGGAATAAAAATGTTCAAAATTTCACCAAGCCTTTTTACTGGAGTGCAGATGTGATTCTTGGTGACTCAGACATTTCCCAGAACTTAGTTAGACTCAGAGTAATTATTCCAAAGAATTATCCTTCCAAAATTAGAAGAAAAAACCATGTAATTACAACTGCAATATTAACATACTTAATGTCTGCCTAATGTCTGAGCATCAAGTCAGAGGCTGTATTTTCACACAGTATACACACTGTAAGCAAAATGAATTGGGGCACGCAATTTCTTGAACAAAGGTCCTAAATATGAGCTCCGTGAGCATTTGTGCCATGATTGGCAATCGAGGTTGAAGAGAAACTGAGGAAAGCAGTGCTTTATTTTTCCTAATTACTCTTTCTCTACCCTCTTTCTCCTTTACATATTGATCTGGCCATTCTGACAAGCACAGCAATCTCGGCTCATCTCGCTGCGGGCTGCCGAGGTCCTGCCCTGCATTTTGCTGGCCTTGCTGTTTTCCTGGCCTCAGTACACCACACCAGCAGAAAACTGCTGGCGTGTCCGCTGCTTCATCCTCTGCTGACTGTTGCATTGAAATGGCTCAGCATGGGGCCAAACCCCGTCCAGAAGTGCCGCGGGGAAGGGGCTGAGGAAGGGCAGCCACCACCTACTTAGATGAGATGGTTGTAGGATTAGTACCTCAGAGTCGACTCTCATGTCTTCTCCAGAGAGACGTTTCGAGCCACCATTACGTGATGTTTCTCTAGGGATTGGTTCAGCTGGCTCTCACATGGGGGCCCTGAGCCAAAGAGGGGCACAAAGCTGAGGTTCTCCCTCTAGAAACAGCCACCCTTGTCCCTTGCTGGCCTCCAGGAGCTCCTGGCCCAGCTTCCCCTGATGTATAGCAAAAAAGGTGGGCAGGATAGGCGAACCTGTGTTTGATGCTATAGCTGCTGTGCAGTTAAGCGGTGGTCCTCAGTCCCACTTCTCTCTTCCTCAGGGAAAAAAAAAATTGCTTTTTAAGTGGAACAAACATTGCACCACCAGCCCTGAACCTTTTGTGGGAAATGGGGAGCAGGAGATGGATCAGATCAGAGGGGTATGTATTAGCAACAGCAAAGGAAGAAGAGATGCTGTTGAAAGCCCTAGAGAAATGTTTTGTTTTAAGGGATTAGTTAAAAAGAAACGCTAGAGCTTTAGACAAAGTAAGATTGCATAAAATGTGCATAATTTATGAGTATTTTTAAAAATACAGCACCTGGTTCAACTCCCTCTTTTTTCTATGGAACTTTTTGTGCTTTATACTTCATAGTAGCTAATTTGACTTCTCTTATTTCAAAATGCATTTCCAGATTGCTCAGTCTGATTAACTCCTGCTGTACTTTTGTTCACAAGGAGCTGTGAGAACTGGGGCACGTGGAAGGGAGGGCAGCACGTTCATACAAGTGGTAGCAAATGTAACTTGCAGCATGCTGTTACATTTATGTGACATGACATGCTCGTGCGAATCAAATGTGCTATTTTTACGGCATGTATTAAATGTGAAATTGTGACTGGTGTTAGAGCAGGGTCAGGGCTCCTGCCAGTGTGCCATGTAATTTTGTTTTAAGAATGAAGGTCTCGAATGCAAACCCTCTATTTCCAGCAAATTTACTCTGTTTGTCCAGGGTCAGCCATGCCCATAGGTCATTGCCCCATTTTGTTTGATTCCTTCCTTACACAACGTTTGATATCATATCAGAATATGAGCAGAGAAACCTGGATGGCTTCTGAGGCTATAAACTCATGTGCAGGGCAAGGGATCTTGCCTCTTGTACACGTTGTGCTCCAGACTCCGGCCGATGTTGGCCAGCGTCACTGGAGTTGTGTTGATGTGTGTCAGCAGAGGCAGAGCCAACCTGAGAGGCAAATTTGGTCCATGGCACCTTTGGCTATGAAATAATGCCTTCCAAAGGCAGAGGAATTGTTGGTCAAGTTGATTATTGACCTAGGTTGAAATTCATGCCCAAAATCACAGCACTACCGGCACTTCAGGACAGGGCCTGGATATGTTCTCAAGATGGTGATTAGGCCCGGAGTACAGTAAATAGTTTGTGGGTGCCTAACTTGTGAGGAGTTGGCCCCATAAAGTCCTGTCATGTTGTGCTGAGGAAAATGTCCAATTGGGAAACACAGGCCTGGCTTTGATGCCCTGCCATCAGGGGCAGGTCGATGCCTGAGGAGAGGAGTCACCTCTTCAGGGACTGCCACAGCATGGGCCAGGCCAGGCCAGGCGGCAGAGCAGACATAAATCACTCTTTTGGCTAATTGGGGCCTGTCAGGGCTAAGCACACAGCAGGTCCAACAGGGCCAAAAGCAGGCAATGCACAGGCATGCTCGACAAGAATGAGAGTGAGGAGGGGTTGATAGTTACCTCTGAAGTGTTTCTTGGCTCTAATATGTTCGCCTCACATTTGTATCTCTATTAAAAAAAAAAAAACAACTTACAAATATAACTTCTTATGATTTCAGGGAATTATTTTATTGTAATTATAGCTAATCCAATTAAAGGTGATTTGTAATGACTGCTGAATTAATTCCAGAAATACTGGATTTAATGAGTGGATTACTATTTGTTTTGATAAAGGGGAAAATGCAAATACCAAGGTAGAGTATTTAGTTCACTTAGATCACACTGTGCTCAATACTGCTGGGTTTACAGAGCTATTTGTTTCCAAAACGTGGGAGAGCATGTCCCTGCTGAACACACTGAGACAAATAGCAAGCTCGTTTCCTTTCAAAGAGCGTATCTGTGCGACAGGGTCAGGCTTTCTTGATTTTCCTATAATGGAAATCAGATGTGATGTCTGAGGTCAGAACTTGGTGTGGTGCACTGGGAAGCAGAGTAGTATCTCTTTTTTTTTTTTTAGTAGTTTTTTTATTTAATTTTCAGCACAAGTTTGCTAGCTTTTGCACAGGGTGCACCTTGACAAGCTTCTTTATATGCCACATACTTGTTTTTTCCCCTTCAGTAGCAAGCTGAGCCATTGCAGGCTTGACTGACCCAGGCAGTCATGGCCTGATCCTGCAGCTGGTAGGGTATATGCAGAAGTGATATATGCTTGTATGATCTGGCCAGTGAACTCATGGCCCAGCAAAAACAAGGCAGCCAACTGCAGCAATGGGTACAGTGGTAAACAGCCATGGTAAAAGCCTTCTGCTGCCGGGGCAAGATGGTAAAATACAGGGTACATCTGTACCCCATCCCTGAAGCAAGGGAGGGTGTAGCTCCCTCAGGACTAAGCTGCAAGGGGCCTTGTTTGCGGCTTTGTGTGCTTTGTGTAAATGTGTTGACTGGGACAAAGAAGCAGATACCATGGCTGTTTCTGTGCCTTAATGATCAAGAAGTAGCACAAGGTTATCCCACCTTGCATGGGACCAAAGTGTGAGAGAATTGAAGGTGAGCACTGAGGTCTGCATGGGTGTAAGTTGAAGCCGAAAGAAACAGTCATTGATAAGGTTCAGATCTTAGGGAGTCAAGAGGTTTAGAAAGCTAAGAGGAGCGCCTAATTTAGAAAACTAGCCTCTCTGGGAGAGTCTTCTGGTTAGCAAGCATTGTACAAATACAAATGGAGAGTCTTGTTCTGGAGATGCATAGAGACATTGGTCAGGTGGTTTCCTCAACAGGCATGCCATCTTCATCACTTTACATAACTCTTCTCTTTCCTTTATCTCCTCTCATCAAATCTGTCTCTTCATTTTGACTTTCCATCAGCTTCTCATGTAAGTGCTGTCACCTCCCTGTCTCGTGCTCCCCTGCATGTGTCACAGCCTCACTTGCTTCATCCTCCAAGCCTTTGCAGCTCTAAGTTGGTCTCAAAAAGACACCCGTCTGGTGCTGCTGTGAGCAACTCACATGGATTTGGGGGTTGGACTAGATGATCTTCAGAGGTCCCTTCCAGCACTGGCCATTCTGTGATTCTGGATGTGCATGTAAAACCGCTTGAGTATTATTGTCACCCCATTCACTAACCCATCAGCTTGTGTTTGACTGCCTCTATACTGGGCATTGCTTCCCTGTTTTCCCCTTCAAGCTGTGTGACTGTGAGTTGAATATTGCACCAAATTAATACGTGGTGGCAATTGCCATGGTGAGGCACTCCTGACTGTAAAAACAAGCCTGCAGTTGTGTTTGTAGATTTTCTTCAGACAGCAAACGGTCCCTTTGCTTATGTTATCAAAGGTGATTGACTAAGTAAATGGAGATGAGTCTCCTTCCCAGCAGCTCTTGCAGCAAATTAGGTATGGAAAAAACTCTGGTTCCTAAGGAAGTCAAAAACTACTGAGCAACCTGTAATCAAGGTTCTCCTAATGTTGTGTTTTAAGTAGACCCATTATCATAGCAATGTCTTCCTGAAAGCATTTAGACTTCATTACCCCATTAGAGAAATTAACATATTTTAGCTGATAAGCTGCTGGCACATTCAAAAACTTGCAATAATGCTGGGTGTTGAAGCTCCTCCAAAACGTGCTTTCATTAAAGGGGTCTTGCGCCACATAGGAAATATATAAATAAAAAAGCCATAATTAAAATGCCACATTATCTTGTTCTAAAGGTAGCGTGTCTTGAAATTTAAATACACATTGGTATCATTAGAACTTTCCATCAGAATTTTTCCAATTTTATTATCATAGCAGAAAAGAAGCCATTTTAAAAAAAAAAAGTGCGTTTCAAATGTGAATGTAATAACTATCTTTTTAATTAACGTTGGGATAAATCTTTTAAAACCAGTTGCTGACTCTGAGAGGTAGCAGAGCATCGTTGCTGTATTCAGAGCAGAGGTTGCACAGGAGCAAGTCAGTAAAATATGACAGGGAGGATCAGCAGGATGAGTGTGTAGCCAGTGTAAGCGTTGTGTGTAATTGCAAAGTCAACAGAGAAACGGCAGTTTATGCCAGTATTTGATCTCAAAGAAAAATAACAAAGTCTATAAATAGTGATGTAAGGAGGCTTCCTTTCTGGCTTTTTAATGAAAGAGGTTGTTGTATTCCTACTTATCTGAAGTATGTGTTGTGCAGGACCTCTCTGCTCTGTTCCAAATGAAATTCAGCGCCTTGCCATAATGGAGTTGTGAAGGCTCAAGTCGCCACCCATACGGAGAGCACCGCACGCGCCCCAGGGTGAAAGGGAAAGCATCCAAGGAGAGTGATCAATACAGCGACTTGATTAGCAAAAGGGTGATTCAGAACGTAAAGCTGCATCCTTGGACAACTCCTGATTGTAATTACTGTCACCTTTCCCAGCTATTTTCATGCAAAGGGAGTTTTACAAGTCTTGCCTTTTGAAATATTCTGCCAAGTGTTTTAAGATTTTTAAAAAAATCATCATTTCTGTTTCATGCACAGAAATCTTTGACTTGTTATTCTTTGCTTGCTTCCCTACGTTCAATATTGTTGTGCTTTATAAGAGGAACTGCATCACCCCCAGAGGCATGCGTATGCTCCTGTCCACATGGAGCACTGAGAAATCTTACAGATGCGGGTGGAGGTTTCAGCACTCATGCTATTTAATGGACCCCGGATAATTGGCTGCCTTATTAGTCAGTAAATGACTTTCTATATGCTTCCAGAAAATTATACCTTGATTGATTGTAGGCATGTTATGTATTTTCTTGATTTTGTTTTGGCTGAGAGGGAACGCCCTAGGAGTGTGGTCAGAGGCAATCTAGATGCCATTACCTGGGCATAGCTTTCTGATACATGGGCCCAGCTGAATGCAAAAGTAGCAAGTTCCCATTCATCAGCCTGAGCTTCAAAAGCATGGCAGGGAGAGAGGGTTGTCTCTGTACTAATGATCTAATACACACTGTTTGTATCAAAACTGTCATACCAAGGACACTGGTGGGAGTAAGAATGCAGTCAACTCAAAGCTGTGCTTCTGGCATTATCTGGCACGTTTGCAAAATACATCCTCAAAAATGTAATTATACTGAATTCACAGAGGTCTTATGAAAAATGTATCAAGTTGGATGTTTATTCTGATGGTAGACAAACTCTGACATTCCTGTTCATGTTGAAATGTGATCATGTGTGGGTGTGTAATGATATGTATGCATACACACATAGGTATCTCCGCATATGATATGCAGACAGAATGTGTATGTCAGTGTCTGGGTGTATATTTATATATTTGCACTCTCATTCATGCAGCCAAGTGGTGATTAGACGCCGGGGACTGTAACTTTTCACAACAGCTTTGTAAGGGCAATCTATAATTTTCTGATATTTTATCTTATAAAAATTATAACATTGCCTGTAGAGTTCAATAAAATGATTCTGTTATCTCAGGGGTAGAGCGAAATCCTTCAGCCAGCAGCTTGGGAGCTGTCTCACAAGTACACCACAGCTGGGTGGTCGCCGGTGGCCAGGCAGGAGGACAACTCCGTGTCATTTGCTAGCTGGCCCAGCAGCGCTGCTCCTGCCAGCCTTGTGCTGGGGGATCAGCTGGGCACGTGTGTCCTGGGCTGGAGGAGTGCTCCTGTCCCTGGGCCCGAAGCAAAGACCCAGGGCAGAGCTAGTACAGCTGCCTGGCAGTCTGCACGGACATCAGGGAGTGCTTCCAAACACTGTCTTTGGCTTCTTGTGGTGGCCTCTCTGTGCTTGACTTTTAGTACAGCGCTTGACCTCCAGGCCTCTGCTAAATTTATAGATGTGGTTATGCCAGGAAACTGCTCAAAAAATGCTTGCAGTCTCCATAGAGAAGGCAGGCAAGTGGGCAAACAAAAAGTAGTAGCTCTTCTCCCATTTTGCTGCAAAAGAACTGAGATGCAAGAGATTAATGGATGTGCCCAAGGTCATATTGGAAATCTGCAGCAGAGCCAGGCACTGAATCCAGATATTCTGCATCCCAGCTCAGTGCCGTAGCCATATTTTTTCTGCTAGTATTTAAAAGAAATACTGTTCCTGGAGAGTGAAACAAATCAGAAAAATAAGCTGGTAGTGTGCGAATGAGAAAAGGTCATTTGTCCTGTTTCATCACTTTGTTGTCCAAAGATCTAATTACTTCTGGAATTACCTCAATGGCTTTCAATCAGTGCCTGTCTGTCTCAGGTCATTCCACACACCTCACCTTGTCGGTTTAAGATGGTTTCTAAAGATTTTTTTTTCCTCTCTTAATTAAAAAATAATGCTCCTGGCGAAATCTTCTGCACATGTTTTTCCAACCTATGCATGAGGCTGAATACCAGTAGAACCAAGCACTTGCACTTCTGACATCTGATGATTGCTGTATAAGAAGTGAGGTGCTTTTACCTGTAATATACCAGAGCTTTCCACAGATTTGAGATGACTTATAAATTACACTGTGGAACTTCTTCACCTGCAATTGAATTGTAATCACCGTGGTGCTGCTGGAAGGTGTGGGCTATTTAAGAACACAGAATTTCTACGCCGCTCTTTCTGTCATGGCACATTTCAACATCAGGAATGACTCCCAAATCAGCTTGTTTTTAAAATAATGTGTTTCAGTTCTATTCAGTTCTATTATTCCCTTTTGGTTTCAGGATCTTTAAAGGTGCAGTTATGTTTTCAAGTTTTTTCTCTGCAGTCATAGCGTCAGGCAGGATTCCTCCACAGTCCTTCCACCACCAGCTCCACCAAAGCCTTTGTGCATTTTCATGGTTTCAGCACTGGAGGTCTGCACAAATGCAGCAATTACCGTGCAATTCACAACAAAATCATGACAGTAAGTGGTTCTTGGCACATGGCAGGTTGGGCAGGCAGCTGACCTGGAAGAAATAGAAAATCAAAAAGAATGTGCTCATTCTCAGTGAATAGCACTTCCACCTTGGAGGATGGTTGGGATCATTCCCCAAGAGGTCTTCTCCCACACAACTTTGTAATTCCTCCAATTTTCTTACACTGACCCAGATTTGGGTTGACTGATTTTGGGTGGGACCATGTGTATACATACCTGTGAGCTCTCAGGAATATGTTTTTCCTGGCATGGCTGTTAACTCAAGTTGATTTCTGCGTGGAGAGCATGGTTACACGTTCTAAAAACAGGAATGCTAGGATTTCATTATTATGAGGAGTTATTAGGAAAGATTGATAATTAAACTAACTAGTTTAATTTTTCCCACCTCCTAAATCTCAAACTAAGTTCTGTCCTCCCAGCTGTTTGGGCCAAGTGCAAGCTTCGGCAGTCCTCTTGCAGTGGGCACCAGTGTGTTAATGTAGCAGGGCGCAGGAGCTCTGATCAGGGGCACGGACTGTGTTTTGCAAGACATACAAATACAAAAAGAACAAGTCTTTGCCCCCAGAAGTTTACGATCTAAGTAGGCCAAATCTCAGTTAATGGCTTGAAAATAATTTTTACAAAGCCATAATTAGGTTAGATTGTACCTTACCCTCCTTTCTTTCCCCCTTCTATGAATGGAGTCAGTGACCTAAAAGCTCTGCTAGACTCCATCCCTTTGTTTCTATTATTAACACTGTTTACTTAGTATTTTCCTTACTGCTGAGAGGGACAAAAGATTTTTTTGTTCCCCTTAGATGCAATTTGTATGATACTGTATTTATTTGGAATTAAAAGGACAATAGCAATGTCCATGCTAGGCCCCTTTGCAATTAATCAATCTCCCCCAGATTCTGTGCAATAATGAGCTCACTTGGGCAGTAAATAAAACAGCAAAACTGCTTCATTTCACAGCCTCACTAGAAATGTACCCTCATTTTCTTTTCTTCACTTCCTCCTCTTGCTGCCTTCTCCAGTTTGCAGACCAGCTTCCCTTGGTCTTTGCCTGCACAGTCTGCTGGAGCTGATTATTTCAGTGCAGACTGATTGTTGCTTAAAAGCATAATGACAAATTTAACCCAGAAGTTGTTTAAAGTAGCTTCTGAAAGAAAGGTAGAGAGCATGACACTTTTTCAGCTTCTACCTTGCAGCATTTGTGCAGCTGGGGACGTAGAAGGGTAAACTCTTCAGAAGAAATTGTATGGCTGTTTTCTCAGACTTTTTGCTTAGGTAGTGTTAAGGCAGTACCCATTATTGAAGAGCTCAGAGGTGATGGCCAAACCAGTTCAGTGCAGGCTGAGTAGAAAGGAGCAGGAGGTGAAGTCCAGTGGCTCTGTACCTCTGCATCAGTGGGGGAGACCACAGGTTCTTAGAGTTCATACTGTGCTGGGAAGCACCGGGAGATGTGTTTCATGACAGCACTCCCCACCCAGCTCCCCTTAGTGAAGGAAGCGCCAAAAAAACCTTCAGCCAGAAATTAGGAATTACAGAAGTGATCTGCTGATGTGCTCATACTTTAGAGCAGATCTATATCAGATTTGCATCAACTTCTGAACTAGCAAGTCCCAAACTGAGCAAAGCGGTGTTACTCTGTGTTTCTTTTTTCATGTCAGCAGCTAATTCAAGTTACTGTTGACCAAAGGTCCTTTCACAGTCACCTGGCAACTTCTGCTGTATCACATTAATAATCCTCTAAAGATGTGCAGAGGTGGAAGAGCTTTTATTGGTTTCAGACTGAAAGCATATTTTGAAAGAATAAATGGAATGATTTTGTGGCATTTAAAATACCACAGTGCTGTGCTTCAGCCTTCACATCCTTGGGTAAGCTTAGAGTTGGCCTTGCATTAAGCACAGTTAATGGGTCTCTTTAGTGTGTCTGTAATATTCTGTTGCAATACATACAAAGGATCACTTTTTTTTTTTTTTTTTCCCTGGTGGGACAAGAGGAGCAATATCAGTTTTGAAACTCTTGGACTGGTCCATTGGCTTAGCTCTTTACTCAGCATGACCTTTATCATCCCATATCTCATTAGAGGCAGAAATTTGTGATTTGTCTTTTGAAAGATCAAAATCACCGTTTTTAGGTGCTGTTTTGTTTTCATATATTTATACTATTCTCTTTGCCCTGGCATTTCAGTACATGATATGAAGCATTGTTTTTTAGCTCTAACAATACTGAGGAGAAAAGCTAAAACGCTAGTAAAATGTCAGCATTGGTATGGCTTAAAGAAGAATACTGCAGCATTAGCAGTCAGAGTGTACGTCATCTCGTGATGAAGTTCCTTTATGAGAAGTGCCATTACTTTCATTTTACAAATAAGCAATTGAGATACGTTAGATAAGTGTAATACTTTTCTGGAGATAGTAGAAGGAGCTTTGAGAGTGCAGATTCACCCTTCATAAATCTGACCCTGACTAAATGAGCCAGTGGAGGAAACAGATTTCTGAAAGAACAGAGGAAATGAAAATTACCAAATGTGTTTATCCTTAACTCTGGCCCCAGATAGGTGCTTTCAGAAACATCACTCTTTGTACCTGAAATTTGATTTCTAAGCATTTTCAACAGTTAAATAGAAAGTGTTTGTATGTATTCTTGATCAAAATTACATAGTAAGAAGTGTTACTGGTTTGTGATCACAACAAGCACTGGTACGTATGTACAATTTCATGTAGTCGCATTGGTAGAAGTATATTTTGCCTTCTGAAGCGAAGGTATGTCGTTAACCAAAACCCAGAAAGCACACAGCACCTTACCTGCTCCTCCCTCAGTATTACATTCCTTCCGGTATAATTACTCATGCAAGGGAGGTGCTCTGTTCCGATGCCTCCTGCACTTGTCGCAGGGCAAAGGGAGGCACTAGCATTGTCTGTGTGCCCCTGGACGTAGGCACCTGCACGGGGAAGCTGCGGTTACCCACGTGGGCAATGGCAAGTGGGACAGGTTGGGCTGGAGGATCTTCACAGCACTCAAATTCTGCTCTTCCTCTGAATTATTATATGCCCTCCAAAGTGTTTTTGTCTCTCTGCGCGTTAATGTGTATATAAACCTTAGAGACGACAGGCACCAACGCCTCCAGGACAGAAGTGTTTGGGAGCATCATCTCTGCTGGCAGGGATGACGTCAAGGCCTGGCCCCTCT
The DNA here is from genome assembly GCF_013377495.2 of Cygnus atratus. Lineage (NCBI taxonomy): Eukaryota > Metazoa > Chordata > Aves > Anseriformes > Anatidae > Cygnus > Cygnus atratus. Next base: position 3,445,893 of record NC_066367.1, read on the forward strand.
CCACAGCTCTGGGCCTACCTGCCCTCACCCACTTGCAGGAAGCCATAAGCTGGGACAGGCAAAGGGTTTGTCCTGTACTTGTCTCCTGCATGGTGGCCTGGGGAGAATTTTGACCTTCTTGGTGCTGTTAACAGGAGGTTCATGTGGAAACGATTAGCGTTTTTTCTGCTCAAGGACTTTGTGATGTGTCTGGGGTTACCCATGGGATGTAATGGGCAGGGAAATATGCTCAAAATATGTGTTGAAGTCAATTTACCGTATCCTGTAAGAATTACTGCATATTGGTTGTACCCAAGAAAATTCAATATAACTGCAATAGCTAGAACGTCCCTATTTGTACAGCGCCTAGCACAACTGAGCCGTGGACCACCCTGAAACCGTAGCAAGAGCATCCCACAGCACCAGAACCTCTCCTGCTCCTGTGGAGGGCACGTTCCAGCCTTGTTCAGTGGTGAAGCATCAGCCTGTAAATCAGATTGACCTATAATGGATTATCTACATGGCAGTTCTCTTTTTCTTGCAACTGATGGTAACCAATGCCAGACAGAAAACACTGCTGTTCCTACATCGTGTGGAATTTTATGGACGTTCAATACAGTTATTCTCATCATTATAGAAGGGTAATATTTAGGCAAAGAGATAAACCTAAAGACTGACAGGAAAGACCTTTTTCCTTTTAGAAATTATGTAGTGTGTTGTTTGTTTTTTTTTAACAAGAACCAAACTTTATTTGTTGAACAAAATGCATGAAAATTTATTAAGCAAGATAAATAAAGGAAAATCAAATGAATTAATCACAGAACTACAAAAGAAGAAATAAAACAGCTTGGCAAATTGCATTTGTGGTACAGTAAAATGCATACTGTGTCTGAATAAGTAGTAAATCAGCATTTTTATAGCAATACTATGTGAAGCCACAAACTAGATATATGTAAATATCACAAAATATGGAGATATTTGAATATAAGAAAGTAAATACAGCAAACCAAAGTCCAAAATTAGGCAATCACCTCCTAATAATTATTTGTAAACATCCTGTTAATCTTAAAACTCTTTATTTGATGTTTTAATACTCTGTTCAGTGATGATACATGACTTGTAAGGCTGCATTCAAATAATCATTAGTCTGGAAGTTTCCGTTGTTAGCAGGATACCAAGAAGATAAATGATTAATTGTGGTTTCCTGATTCCATCTTTTCTTTGCTCCCCTTAGGCCTCGTTCTGTCTCCTCTTGATTTATGCCCGAATCAGGTCTTGCTTTTTGTATTTCGGTGCGACTACAGGCTCACTTCTTGGTCCAGGTCAGGAAAACCAAGCCTCTGGGGAGCTGCCACTCATCCTCCCTGTGGGGTGCTGAGAAAACGCCCATCTCAATAACGCTGGCTTTCTCTTCTCTGTCTCGGACAGATCAGCTGTCTCTAGAGGCCTTGTCCGGAGATCATTAAAAGCACTGGGAATGCTAATATTGGCTTAATGAGTTCAGCTCTAGGTGTATGTTGTCAAGAGAACCGTAAATGCTTTACGAGCCTTGGGAAGGTTGCCTCTCTCCCAGTTGTGCGTAGCAGGGGGTGTCACCTGTTAGCGAGTTGTGTGGTTTTGTTGTGGGCTCTGTGGTATTTTGAATTCATACGCAAGCTCAGAGTTAACTATGTGTGGTTTAGTGAAGATCCCAAGCTTTCTTTTTTTTAAAGGAGATTCTCTTCCCCGTCAGTAGTAGAAAGAGAGCTGGAAATGCAGTCTTGAAAGGCAGGGGAAAAAAATACTATTTTTAAGGTAGTCTCAGGGCTTCTTGTACTTCCTCATCAGTCTTGAATTCTTGTCCTTGCTTGCTGAACCTTTGCTCTGCAGCCACTCTTCCTGAGCTTTGCTTGCTCACTCCTCATAACAGTACAGCATTATAACTTGATTTATCCTGCATGTACCTGTTTTATGGTCATCCAGAGTAACTACAAAGAATAGAAACGCATAAAGGCCCCTAAATGAAGCCTGTATTTAAAGTGGAGAAAAGCAAACTCTGGAAATGCAGATTCATGGGCCCAGTCCAAGCATCCAACTTAACAGAAATATGCTGATTGTGGATTGGGCCCTGCATGCAAATGTCCCGTTCTCTTTCTTTAAGTCTGAACCTCGATAAAGTGCTTTGACATGAATACATTTTGGGAAATAAACAGCAGCTTCCCAGTACAAGGCAGATTTTCCAGTACTGCACGAGTAGTGGAGAAGCTGCTTCCCATTGCTTCGGCCAGGGCTTGCTCTGAGAGTACACAAAGAAGATGAAGAGCCAAAGGCGAGTGAAGCTGAACGGAAGCTTGCTCCAATTAGCAGAAGGCATCTCATCAGGCCAGGCTGGGCGTGTGAGGGGTTAGCTCCAGTCTCGCCTTTCCTGTCTCACAGTTACATAAGAAGTATTTGGAAAAATAACTTTGCTTGGCAGAACACAGTGTATGGAAAATTAACTCATTTCTCACGATTATGTAGATGCCACAAAGATTATGATGTTAAGACTCTTGTTTTATAGGGTTGCAGACTTTTAACAGAGATCACAAGGAACATCTTGCTTCACGATTTAACGTTTATTCATTCAGTTTATCAAGTACTGATATGCGCATAGTACTTTGTTGCAGGCAACACACTGCTGATAGTGGCCCGAGGTTATGAACAACGGGTCTCTAGACAGGATAGAAAAGGTTGGCCTTGCATAGTTCCAACCAAGTCATCAAGTACTATTTCCTTAGACCTAACTTGCACATTTTGTACTTTGAACAAATACATGTAGTGCTTTTCCTCACCTCCCCTGTTTTCCATTTATAAAGGGCTTTACCAATTGATTCTGGACGCAGTTGTGAAATGGGTGATTTTTTTTCCAGTGAGTTTCAGCCATACCGGGCCTGTGATAAAGTCACCGGAGCCCATCTGTTCTGAACGCTGAAGGCATCAAAATGAACCTATTACTACTTTTAGCAGCAGTCTTTGAGTAAAAATTATTAAACATCTTCCATTCCTTAGGAAACATTAACCCAGCCTGGATCTCATTATTGCAGAGATCATGCAGTAACCAGAGCAGACTTAGCTGAGCTCATTATGTCAGGATTTTACTGGCCTCTTTCAGAGGGGGAGGGAAGGGGGCATGACAAATGCTATATAATGTTATCAAAACCAATACTGATTGATTTCATCAAGGAATAATATTTCCATATGCATTTCCTCCTCCTCCTCTCTCCTTCTCCTTTTTTCTACTTTGGAAGACATCATAAAGGGTTTTAAAACCTTTAGAAATGCTGTCATTTTCTTCCAGAGCAGTGAAAAGCTTAATGTAAAAGTTCAAACAGAAAAGCTGAATTTTATTGGAATTCCTGGGTGTGAATCAGGAAATTAGGGAAAGGAATTATCAGGAAAGAAGTTGGCCATGGTGACCCTCCAAATGTCCTCTGACGGGAGCCAGCTGACTAGCTACATATAGCCCTGGCAGAGACCTAGTTCTTCCCACTTTCCAACATATCTCTTCCCTCTCCGTTCCCACAATGTCCCGTAATAGCCATCACACCTCTTCTGAACCTCTGTCTCAGGTCAAACAGGCCGTGATCTCATGTAGTTGTTTCTTCGTTTCCATTTCCATAGTCATTCTTTTCAACCAGTTCTGCTGGATCCAGAAGTTACGATTACCTGCGCATGGCTAGCCAGAGCTGAGCACAGCATTCAGATACTGGCACTAATATGTATCTCATTCTCCTGTTGGAGAAATATGTCATCAGAAAAATCCCAAAGTTCTGTTGCCTTACTCACAATCACACCACAGCCAGATTGGCTATGGTCTTTCCATCACTGCCTCAGTGCCCCAGTGATGTTGCTGTTCCTGTTGTATTTCTTATGATTTGAACATTGCCGCCACCATCTAAATTTGACTGTAAAGTCTAGTCAAGAAACTGATGATAGTTGATGAGCTGAATGGCATCAGGCTTGCTCTCCGTTAATGCTCTTTGTAACTATATTACACAGTGCCGGGATCTGCTGTACACAATGTGTTTTCATTTGTGCTAAGTGTTTTCTTTTTTTTTTCTCCTCAGAACTCAGCTCTCCGTATTCACAGTAACTATTATCCTAAAAATCTTCATGAGAGGTTATTGCAGTTGTAAGTTAATTTGATGAACCGACACTCTTAATGCAATTATTCATGATAACAATGATCATAGAAATGAAGAAAATACGTGTTGAAAAATTTATTATGAAACTGGTAAAAGCAATATTGCTTGCATTGTTGCTTAACAGCGCTCAATTGCTTTGCATTGCTTGTTACATTGAAATCAATGGCCTTGTTCACTATTGTCTTTTTTCTATTTGTGTAAATATAATCTATGTTAATGAATATGATATTTGAGCACATCCAAACTGGTTTTTCTTGGAGACCACGAGGAACAGTTTATTTATAACCTCATCGGAAGCAGATCAACATCCAGGCCAAGTGTTTTTTCCTCTCCCTTTATTAAGGGAGCAGAATATCTTTCATACAGTAATATTTATGTTGATGGGATAGAAATCATGTAGTGCTGGGAAGCTCATAGCACTGGATTATTCACTGTGTCACTAATGTTTTCAGCAGTGCTGCAAGCTAACCCCTTAGAAGTCAGTCAGTGCTTTTTGCTAAATGGTAACATTTAATTTTTGAATGCTTTTACAAAATCCACACAGTTGATGAAAGCAGATTAAAGGAGCATGAAATTAGTGGGGCTTACATGTCTTTATGGTTTGTGAGCTGAACTATTACTGGTCTCCAGACCTGATTCTGAATCCCAATAAATGAAGGCCAAAGTTTCTTGTATTTAGATTTTCTAAATAAAAGAGCTTTTAAATTACCTTCTTCACACCAGATGAACACCAAATCTGTAGCACATTTGTGTATGAAATTACCCTCTGTCCTTTTCTTTAAACTGTAACAAAAAAGAGCAAAATGTTGAATGAACTAACACTTTGGCGTGGAATTTAAGGGCCAACAGTGATGATTAGGGCCTAGGGGGAAGCATTCCCTGGGGCCACCTTATTGCCTTGATGTCTAATGATGGGCTGGCGCTAACTACATTTAGAAATCAAATAACGCATCAGACTGTTAAACTCCCATTAAAATCGTGGTGTCTAATACGTCTGTGGATCAGAGCTTGCGTTTCTGTATAAATCCCAGTTCAGAGTTAAAGAAGAAACACTCTGTAGGAGCACCTATAAAGATCCGTGCTTGTCTACTGATGCAGGTGGATAGAAGACTATTTTATTATTTATGGTGATAATATCCATACTGTGTTAAGCTCCTTCTGGCTGAAAAAGAAGACCTAGAGAGTTCACATTCTGAAAGTAGAAGGGTGAGTGAGTGGAGCCTCTAATTACAGAAAGGCTGCAGGATACAGCCAAAGCTGTAAAAATGGACTGTGGTCACACCACGGCGACGTAACTTCCCTCTGACTGTGCTGCTGAATTTGTTCTCTTTTGGAGTATGATTCATGCCACAAGATGATGTCCAGGAGAAGTGTGACGAAGGATTATGGACTTTGTAGGTCTTGTAGCAAAGGAACAAAACTGTGGGTGTGGGGGTTAATAACATTTCTAAGAGCTAGAGGAATGAGAAGGGAGTGGGACTGACACCTGAGGACCAGAGGTCCCAGGGGGTTCAAACATGTGGGGGAGCAGGGAAAAAGTATCGTGATTCTGCAGGAGGTGTGAGCGAGCCTGCTGGAGGAGGGGAGGGCTGGTCAGGACAGAGGTTTGAGCATGTTTCTGCTGGCAAAGAGCCTTGTTTGTTGGCAGCGTTAGAGATTGGGGCTGTAAGACTGCATAGAAAATGATGAAATCCCAGATGAGGTAGATTTCTTCTAGAACGAAGAAATGGAAGGCGGTGAAAGACCCCCATTACTTGATGCAGGACAGCAGGAGCTCCAAAAAATTCTGATCAGTGGTGGATTTGGACAGGTCGTTTCTTTCCTCCTGAGTAAGTGAGAGTTTTCTGGGATTTGTTCTATTTTCTGAAATATGCTTTTCCTAAAGTTGATGTCCTAAGGACCATTTAACAGGCAGCTTTTTTTTCATGGTCTTCATGTATATGGAAGCTATGTTGACATTTTGGCAAGTTATTCTCACTTTATACCCAAGAATATGTGGCACACATAACATATTCAGCCTCTTCAAATGACTGTTCAGAGATGTGAGGAGAAGGGCTGTGTGAGGTCCAGCAATGAGTCTGAAAGAAGTTGAAGTAAAAAAATAAATAAAAAAATAGTTTCCTAGAAGTTTAAAAGCTGTGCTGCCAAAACCACTCCAGTGTTTAGATCATCCGATTTCATGTCAAAATTAAAAAAAAAAAATTCAGATACAATCAGAACCGGAATGATCTGTGATTCCTAGAAAGCTCAGCTAAGCAAGGTTTCCAGAGGCTATTGCTTAGGAAAAAGAGTGGGGAAAGGAATGTTTTCTAAATATGGTTGCACTTACACTGTGATTTCTGTTATTGCTTTCATTCTTAAAAACTTATTCCAGTGGCTCGATCACAAAAAATCTGGTTTTAAGTGTGAGACACTTAACATAGGTGAATTCTCAGCCACCCCCAGATAGTTTTAGTTTGTGAATATAAAGGCCTTTATTCTTCTGCCTGTCTCTAATTAGAGTTGTGTAGTTATTATCTTGTAAGAAAATACTTTTTTGTCTTCATTGTCTGGAGAGGTACATGTGTGCAAGTCCTACTGGCATCACCATGTTGGGACTACAACCATGCTAGGAAAATACGTTGCACAGAATTGGATCCCAGATATTTCTCATATAAGAAAAATGACAGCTGAATTGCTGCTTATGCCTGTTTACTTACTCTCAACCCAGCAGCAGAATCAGTGTGTCCTAACAGCTGGGGTGGCAGGAGGTGTTGTCATTAAGAGAAAGCCTTGAAAATACCAGTTAGTTTCAGTGAGTGTGACACCATTGTAATGGATAGAGCCACCTAAGTTAGAAGTTTGAGCTCTTTCACAAACAATACAAACGTTTTCATACAATCACAGAATGGTTTAGGTTGGAAGGGACCTTAAAGTCCATCTAGATCCGACCCCCTGCCATGGACAGGAACACCTCCTACCGGATCAGGATGCCCAAAGCCCCATCCAGCCTGGCCTTGAACATTTCTAGGGATGGGGCAGCCACAGCTTCTCTGGGCAACCTCTTCCAGTGCCTCACCAACCTTAACTTAATTTAAAACAGAAACTTTGGCATTGAAAGACATACTTTGGTTAAAAAGGACTTTTTTATTTAAGAAAAATGATGAATTTTTAGTCCAGTTTAGTTTCCTAATGATTTCATTTTCCATCCATCCATCCAACACATCAGCCGTCTGTGTTGCTTTTGGTTGGTGCATTCAAGTTTGGGCTTGAGTGTAAAGAGCCAAATATCCGAAGGCAGCTGTCTGGGCTGCTTTTAGTGGGCGAAGCCCGAGCATCATCCATTCCCTCTACCAGGCCTAAAACTGCCGTTGTGGAGAGCTGGAAGGTGAACCAGCAACACAAACAAGCAATCTGCACAGCACAGAGTTTCACCTGAAGGCTTTTGTGTGTTCCTTTTTTATGTGCTGGGTTATTGCTGAGTTATTGCACTCATACCAAGGTACATAAATGTTATTTTTTTTTCCTTCTCCAAACACACAGCTGTAAAACCCTCCTTGCTGGGAGAAAACACAGTCCTAACAACTACTTTTCTTCAATCTCTTTTCGTTTCTGTTTGGTCACATCTAGCTGGAAAATGTTTCAGTCATCACAAGTTTAATCCAAACTAAGTGTGCGCCCATCCCTCTGTTTTCATCAGGAACTTCCATTCCCAAGCCATTTTTGTTAATATTAACATCAGGTTTTAGATTCTGAGTTCGGATGACAGAGGAGACCTTTGAATATAGCTTGGCTTCATCTCCTGCATACTTAAGCACCCTCAGGTATTTCAAGGCAGCGAGCGAAATCCAGCTGTGTGGCCACAGTGGTACTTTTGGGGTGGGGGACATGGAGCAAGGCCAAGAAATGTCCTCCAAGGAGATCTCACAAAACAGGCAGGGCACCATGATATTATGCAGTATCACAGGGAAATGAATCTGAATGAATCCTTTTAATCAAATAAAGATCAGAGTATTAAGACCAGAAGATAGGTTTTTCATCTGCAGGAAATGAATTCGCAGATGAGAAATTCTTGACAGATATTCACAAACATATGTTCACTTCCAGCTAACGTAAGAGCAAAGATCAGGTTTACCGTTTCACCTGCAAACAATTAAACAAGTGAGAACTCAAAGAACCATCTATTAATAATGTTACGAAGTGTGAAAATGTGAAATTCTGGCAAACTCGATGTGAATCTCAGTTCCATTAAGTTCTCATTAGCACTGCAAGTTTGATGTTGGCACCAAGAAAAAGTAACTGTTGGCAAAAGACAATATAATGTGCTAAGTGTTACAAGTGGCAAAGCTATCATATGTTTTGCATAGCATTTAATGAATTACCAAAAGATGGATCCTATAAGCAAGGTGCGAGGTGCATTGATAACAGCTGAGGTCTTCCTGGCTGGCAGAGGAGCTCTCTGATTCATTCCACATGAGAAATTGCCCCAGCTTCTCCGAGACTGATTTATTTTGCCTTTGGTTTAGAGTACTGGATTTTTTTGAGGCCAGGCTACCAGAGGCTGTTGTGACTTATTTATCTAATAACTTGCAGAAGAAAGGCAAAATAGAGAACTTTCTGAAAGGTCAGTCAGTCATAATACCTCGTTTACCTGATCAGATCAGTGCTCAACAAGGTACATGGGCAATGAGCTGGGTGGATTCCTTGGGTGGTAAACTGTTCTAATCTGGTATGTGAAGGTCAGAGCATACAGAAGTTAACAAAAAAAAACTCCATTGATTATGGTAGATCATGGCTGTGATTCCCAAGGCTTGTTGACCCGTATAATTTTGTATTAGGTAGCAGTGGTGCTACATATGTTCACCACCTAGTAGTACCTGATGAGTTAGTCCACATGGGCAATATTCAAGATCTCAGTGGAAGATTATACTTGCCTTTGGGATTTCTGGTTTTCTGTTCCTCTTGTTGCAAGTACCATTTGTTACCAAGATTAAATTCTGCATTTTATTTGTAATGAGTTATCTGAAAAACAAATGAAAGCACAGATCATCGCTTGTCTGAGTGAACAGCCTGAAAGTGTTGGTTTAAAAGAAATGGATAGGCCGAGATAAACTCGAACAAAGGCAGGCATGGCAAATAAAATGAGAATTGCATGTGACTTACTTGTCATTTTTTCAGCTGAAGATTTGTACCCCAGTGTTCATATCTGAGGACAGAAAAAGTGGTACAAAGAACACCGAGTTCATGTTGTACTAATTGTATTAAACTCTGCAAGTTTAATACAATCTCATGAATTTTTTAAAAGTCACGTTTGACTTACAAGTGATTTTTCATTGTGTTGCGCAGGGATATGTTCCTACTATGTAATTAATTGTATCTCTGATTTGATGGATTAATGGAGCAGCGTCCCTTTATTACTTAAGTAATCCATGTATCAATTCCTATTAGAGTCCATAGCAATCTGATGCGACAGTTGTGTATTTAATCTTAGATCCTTCTGTTTCACAGTGCAAGAGTATATATATTGCAAGTTATTGCAAAGTTCACAACCCATATTATACTTTATAAAGTATTGAAGGATGCTACTAAGATGAATTTATCACATATCTGTGAAGGTCCTTTTGTGAAAGCTATGAAGTTTATGGTGTTCCTACTTTTCAAGTCAGTCTGGAAGAAGGTGTATTGAACTTTCTAGGCTCCAGATGAGTGCGGTGATTATAGGTGTGAGCTTTCTTGTGATTCTAGAGAGTGAGACTAGTGCATCTATTGACTCACTTGATCTCATCCAATCCTATTTTTCTAAGAGAAAATTTTTGATTTCTCAAACAGTGGGAGTAGCAATTTGGGATTTTCTCTTTGGGTCCAGTACCAGACTGTTGCTATTAAATAATTGTAAAGGCCACTGTAAGGGGAGAGATGCTGACTTTCAGACACAACATCATTAACTTGTGGTCATTAGAAAATCCCATGATACTTTTTGAAAAAATGGAGTAGTTAACCTTGGTGGCTTGGCCAGACTCCAACTTCTGTAATTGCATCGTGCCTAACTAAAATTGCATCACACACACTCAATTGGATGGGGTATTCTTCACCTTTTACCCTGAGCTGCTGAGTAGTTCTGCTCAACATTTGCTATATTTCAACCCAGAAATGTCTTTATTCAGCATTATTTGTTTTGAATGATCGTTCATAAAGTGCTTTGAAATCCTCCTGGCTGAAAGTTGCTGTCTACTATAAATGTAAATTTTCTTTGTTGCCAGCTGTAAAATCATAGAGGTTTTGACATCAAAAGATCTATGTCTTGCACCGTTATGATTTGGCTTAAAGAGCTCCTGAAAACTTAGGCAAAGCATTCGTTTAGTATAGCCATTTTCTGCAAGGGTGCTGCAAGCGAGTGCGTATTTCCCAAAGCCAAGTAACTAACATAATCTACCCATGGATCAATAGTACACCCTTCAGGGACACTGATACTCGGAGGCAGTCGGGAAATTAGCTGCACGGTGTGCAAATATTGTGCTGATAATGGTGGTGTTAGCTTTGAGAGACGGTGGCCATCCTCGAAATACTGTAAGAGGTTAAAATCCATCAACCTGGTAGACTGCTGGTTTGTCTGCAATGTAACTTTAGAAGGCAACCAAGGGGAGCCTTTGCTTGTTTGCACTGAAATCTGTCGGGCGTTTGGAGTGGACTGTGTTCTAAATACAGCCGTGATTTATTTTCTAAGCAAATCTTACATTTTTTGACAGCAGTCCTCCATCCATGCATCAAAGGAAGTGCACTTTAAGGGACTCTATCTGTGTAGATAAGGCTATGTGATACAGGAATTACGAAAGGAGTAAAGCTGGAATTAGCGCTAAATCCACAGTAATATTCTGCTGTGAGATACCTCGACCTGTAGCTCTTTCAAGTTGTACTGTGTGCACCGCAAGCTGGCTGTATGTGCTTGTAATGAAACATTAAGAAAGTTGCAGGCCCCTGTGGAGAAGATCACCTATTTATTGTCTGCTGAGTAAAATCTGCTGTGGCAGTTGAAACCTGCCCGCATCCCCAAGAAGTAAACGAAGAATTCAAGGGTGAATGTGAAAGAGGAAAGAGAAGATTTGCCCAGGGAAAGGGGTAACAAAAACAAAGCTTTGTGCTTTGTCCAAGTGTAAATTCAGGATTACTTTCCCTTGGGATAATTCTCCGCATTCCTCCTTGATGTTTTTTGTGCGGGGTGCAGGCAGGCGGTGATGTCGTTCTTGGGGTGGCTTCTGCTGGCATCTGTGGCTGGGTCCAAAGCTGACCCAGGGCAGCGCAGAGCTGCCATGGACTGCGGGGAGTTTCAGAGGAGAAAGCTGCAACCGTGCCTTTCTTCTGCCAGACCCCTCTGAGGGAAGTCGCTTGTTTAAAAAAGCCTTTCATCCCAGACGTCGGAAAGTTTCCACACTTCACATGTTTGTCCTTTCCTACCTTGAGCCAGCAGCCCCTCTTCATAGGCATGTAGCCTGTTTGGGATTTGATGTGTCCAAGCTGCGTCCCTTTCTGTAGGGCTTGCATGGAGCTCAGCAAATCTGCTGTCTGCTGGAGGGGTGTGGACATTTTCCCGATATGCTGGAGGATCACAAACAATATCAGCTCCTGTCTAGCAGAGGATTGCTGCTCCAATCTCCTGGCAGCACAGCTGCAAATCTGATTTCAGGTCATTTTCCAGTACATGCGGTGGCAGCTAGGTTTTATTCACACGCAGCCAAACTCCCTTCTGTAATGCAAAGACGTTCCTTCCCTTCTCAAGGTATCATCATTTGTACAAATGGTCAAATTGAGCCCACAAGGCTTATTTACTCAGTGATACGCCTAGCCTCATGAAATGCTGAGGTCTATAAAATGAGTGATAGACAGAGGTGGGGTTTGTTTGTTTATTTTTTAAAGGCTGGAGTTAACTCTTGTTCTTGCGCCCTTAGTAGCCACTTGGATTCAGAACCGCTACCCAGACAGCAATGTATTGGCTGTACGTCTGTTAAACTGCTGCAGTAACCTGAATTGCCTTAAAAATATGATATATATGAACTTCATAGTTGAAGTAAGTTTGTGTTTTTAAAAGATGCAGATGTGGTCTTGTTTGGGTGAGCAAGGCACAAATTTTGGCGCCGCTAGCATGGTTCTTCCAAAACTCGATGGTGGAGGCCCTGGTGTTCTGTGTCTCTGCTTTCTGCGTGTTCTAGCAGGATAGGCCAAGTGTCTGTACTGCTTCATCATCGCATGCCCTACCTGCCAGAAAGCCTTCTGCTCCAGGCTGAGATGCTGAACTTGAAGAGGAACACTGCCTGGCAGTGAAAGCATTGGCCTCTGCTTTTGTAAAGCTGAGTTCAGCTCTTAGTCCCTTAGCCCTTGAGGAGAGTGGCCAGTCTCTCACTGGCTGTCCCCTGTCCCTTCCCATTGCCTTCAGCATCACACAACCACCACTCCCCTGTGCAAAGCCTCCCTCTTCCTCCAGCTCAGGAGTCCCCCAGCTGAAGGTTAACATGTATGGGAGTGTTTCCAGGATGCTCTTGCTGGGTTCTCCTCTGGCGTTCAGCAGCTTTGAGAGCAGATGAATTTTAAATGAGAGTCTGGTAGCTATCCTGTGGTTATGGTAGTCATCCTGGCAGAACAAGCGTCCTTGGGGTCAAACCTTCAAAGCTTACCAGTGGCTGTCCATTCCTAGGCACAATATTTTTAGCACTTAAAATTCCAAACCTGATGAAGGGGGTGGGTACTGGATATGTAGAGAGAAGAAAAATGCGTTAGGAATAGCATGAAAACACTGTCTTCACCCCACAAAGCCTGCTCTGCACAGGCACTGTACAAAATTGCTGTGAATTAGAAGTGTCCTTAAGAGGTCTGAAAAAATGGATCTGCAACAAATATCTTGTTCTGAGTAGTCGGTGGAGGTTGTGGTTCACTCCTTCCCATCTAACTCCAAAGTAAGAGGTGATAGCGATGTTTAAAATTTGTGGAAGCAATTAAGGAAGAAGCCGCGGTGTCACGAGGCCAATTTGGGACTGCAGAAGTGTTTTATGGACTCGCCGAAGAGTGCGAGCAGACAGGGAGGCTGGCAGCCGCTCAGCGAGAGCAGCACAGAGAGGGCGAATATTAAGGAGTTTTGGCCTTCTGCATGCTGCACACAGCAAACAGCGCATTGAGGCGTTATGGAGACGGCAGGGAACGTCTGCTGGCACGGTGCTGGCTGCAGAAGGTAAAGAAAAAATGGCACAGTGTGCCCAAGGACTGCTCAAGAATAAATCACTGAACTGTGGGCAAGTCGCTGGGTTCTCAAGCCAGGATAGTGACGAGAACGGATGGGAACACCTGGGTTTTGCATAGGCTACAGGAAATTGAATGTATCCTAGAAGGACCCGTGTTGTTTTATCCATTCGTTAATGATGCCTTTGACGTGATTTAGAGCTCAGCGGATTCAACCATTTAGATCCATCCATTTGAGTATTGGGAGCAAGAGGGAAGAACAGCTCACAGAGACGTGGTGTTTATGACCTGGCAAGGATTTGTGCAGGTGATTACAACGTTTTTCAACTGCTTAATACCCTTGCTGGTTTTGAAAGGGTTCTGAACCAGATATTGGAGAGGCAGGCAAAGAGCAGGTGCACCGTCTTACCTTGCCAACATTGAAGGAGCACAAGCAATTTGGGACGGCTTTTACATGTACACCTAGGTTTGTCACTGTTTTAGAAGGATCAGAAATAATGGGATTCAAAGCAAAAGTTAAAGCTGTAGTACTACTGGGTAAATAGTAATATATTTCAGCCTCAGATCCTGTATTTGAATAGGGATGAGTTCAGAACAAGGATAAACTATTCTGGACCTGTCAGGAGAGGCAGTGACTGTCAGTAGGTGTAGATGGTGCTGGCCAAAAGGGGGAACAGGTACGTACCTCTTCCACAGGCACACCTGACCAAATGGTGAGATGGAGCTTTCTGATATGCAGCAATTGCTGTTAATTGCTATGTTGTCAGTAGAAAGTACCCATTGTAAAAAAAATTATGCTTCCTGAGGGGAAATAGATGCTCTGTAAAGGTTAAAATCCAGAATCAAGTCTACATATGGACTTGAGTTTGTAAATAGACTTTATAAAGGGTGGTAAATCAAACAAATAAGAAAAAAAATGTGGAAGCCAGTAGAAAACAATGCTGTTCTATTTATTTTTCTCTATTTTCCTTTGCTTGTTCTAAATAACGATGGCGTGGTAGAATAGCTTTATAGAAGTTTTCCTTTGATCAGATGCAAATCCAAGAACAAAACCGAATGCACTTAAGTAGAGTATGCATATGTGCCTTACAGGTCACCTGCTGCAGGCGGTATTTTAGTAAGCCTGACCACCTGACCCCAGACACTACTTCTGGTAGCAGGGAGGGTCTAATGCATGCTGTTCTTCAGGGTAATTACCAGGAAATGCGGAGGGATCAATCATGCTTGATGCGCTCAGCAACTATATTTTATCCCTGAAAAGTCCTTTACTGTGCAGGGGATGCGAAGTGTGTGAATTTTATTTTCGTGCAGAAATACTGCTAGGAAAACAGCTGCATAAACCAAGCACGTAGGCACACCAGAGCTCCCAGTGGTGAGCACCACTTGTGCGGGCACATCAGTGACTGGGACGCCGGAGGTTTCTGCTCCTGCGGAGCATCTTCCTCAGAGGTAGCGCAGCGCCTGGCTGGGATTTTCCCCTTTTGCCTCAATAGCTCCTTGATTAAGCTACCTGTGATAGGAAGGCTGTGAGAGAGGATTTCTGTTTCCGTTAATAAGGCGGTAACACAGCCCAAGAAGGAGCATCTGGTGGATGTGTGCGTGCAGCTGGGTGCCCTTGGCTGGCTCCCCGCTGCCCACCAGCCTTCTCCCAACATCAGCAGCCATCCATGCAGGCTGACCTCACCTCGCACCTGAGTGATGGAGGGCAGAGGAAGTGTTCTGCTCTACCAAAAGCGAGGCCATGCAGACTTCGTACATCCACCGTTATCTTTTCAATCCTGTGCAGCAAAGCAAAAAAAATGTCGTTGTCTCTGAATGCTCCCATGCGGATGTTCAGGCTGGAAAGAAACGTGAAAAATGAATCAAAACTTTTAATAGTTTTTGTTCCACCAATGTAACCAGAAAGGTGATGCTACACAGCCACCACCAAGGTTTTTATTTTTGTTTTTTTTTTTTTTTCCAAAATCTTGGAATGAAAGATGTGACACAGACACACAGTTTTGTTAAGCTGAAAGAAACCTTATCAGTCAGTGGGCTGGAGATGCGCTGGGTTGGATTAATCGCCTCTGTCTGGAGGGCTGCAGCTCGGTGGGGCTGCGGGAGGGATGGACAAGCTCACCCCGCATAGAGGGGCTGAAGCAGTTCCCGGCTCTCGGGGAAAAGCCTGAACGAACCGTGACTGCTCAGTGCTATCGCCTTGACATTTGTTTACTATCCACACTGCCACTGGTGTTATTTAACCAACATTTCTTTCTGCCTTTTTTTTCCCCTTCTGTTTTCGCTCTTTGAAGTTTGTCTTTATGAGGTTTGTGATGGGGCATCTTAAAGGCTCCTCCTCTTGCCTCCAGCAGGCAGGACTGGGGGGGCTTCGCGTAGCCCTGCCTGATGCCAAATGATAACAGAGGATGCAAAATTCCCATTAAAAGAATTCATTACAAATATATCTGCAAAGCATGCAGGTGCTAAGAAATTGGGCAGGCACAGAGCCCCTGTGAGTGCTATTAGCGAACAACCATGCCTGCGGGGCTTTCTGTAAACCAGCTCATATATGTTGCACAAAATCAGAGCCCGTGTTTATTTTTCACCCCATCAATCCATTACCGTGATTCTGCTTGCACCCAAAATGGAAAAGCAGCGCTAAAAGACATTTGGAAAATAAAGCAGGCAAGTAATCATGCTACAGAGAAGATGTGTCTATTTTTGAAGTGCATCCACAAGTTAATTCAGGTAGGAAATTATTCTGACAGGTAGAGAGTAAAGTTTATTCCCATGGGATATTTGTGCTTTATTTAGGGCTTAAATGAAGCACAAAAGCTGATGAAAGACAGAAAAATCCTTCAAAGTGAAAGGCAACCCTCTGGACTTGAAATATGGATAATCCCACGCCACCTTCCCCCAGAACATCTGTAATTGTCACCCCACAGCAGCGGGGAGGAGCAGCTTCTCCCAATGTACCTTTTAACCCAAGGCAGCGGCATGCTCTGGGACCTCTTTCTCCATTCTGTCTCCATCCCCAACACCATCACCTCTCCTTTTCTCCTTACCCATAAACGGACTTTTTTAACCTTGCCTTTGCACACCTTGGGGGTGCCGGGCTCCCAGGGAGGATGAGCGCTCTTTAGAGGCACCAGGGGTCGTTTATAAAACCTTGCACTGCTGGCAGCAGGGCTCCAAGCAAAGGCAGCCTAAATTATGACAGCCCTGGACCTGGCAGAGAGCTTAATGCACGTTTTTCCCCTCAAATGAGTAGTCTTCTGTTCTTCCTACAGTTAAAACATGGACATGAGCTGTGCACCTTGTACTTACATTTTAATGTGGAAATATTATTGCGGAGCCTGAGGTAATTACCCGGTTGTTCCTTTTACTGCGTGTAATTACAACAAAATACTACGGGGATAGTTTATGGCAACTCAGTATAAAATAAGGTACATGAAAGCAGTGGTTAAATTAGGTGATGTTTACATTTCTTCCACTCTGAAAAGGCTTTTGCAAAGAGACGTACGCACATCTACCATATGCTTAAAGGACATGGCTGCCTTCTGTATGTTTTGTTTTGTCCAGATCTCCTCTTCCCTTGTTTAGGAGGAAAAAATAAGGGTTTGGCCCTCTGCTGAAATAACGTCCATACCATCTCTGTGCATCTATATCCATTCTCTCTGCATTCATACGTACGCATTTACAGCATCACAGTGCGTTCAGGTGACCTGCCTGATGCTCAGCTGGCATTTGAATTACTGAGCTTCCTTGCTTCTTATCTATGGGCTGTCTCTACTCACCCAAACACAAAGGGTTTAATGTGATTGTTAGCAGAGGTAATGGAGAGAGGCCCGTTGATTAGAACAGGACCTGAATCAGACCCTTCATTTTTCCCAGCAGTCTCATAGGACACATTTATTATTCTGGTCTGTCTTTTTTTTTTTTTCATTAGAATTCACTGCAGACTATTTTTCCATCATTATCTAAGAGTTTTGGGAAGGAAAAGTTGCATTTTAAAAAGAGACTGCCTGGTTGAGATTTATTCAGCTCACCGTTGCCTGACTCCTGCTGTGCCCCCTTGCACTAACAAGGTTAAAGAGGGCGAGTTCCCCCAGAGCTAAGTGAAGAGAAAATGTGAAGGTATCTGGAAGTTTGCATGTCACATTCTTAATTGTTCTGTGCATCAAAATACATTTCATGAATTTCTGGCTGAAAATTGCCCATTCAGCTTTTGCAGCTAATTACTGGAGTGACCAGGCATTCACATGGCACATGCATGCTTATTGGATGTGACAGATGGCTGTGTCTGGACCTCTGATTCATCATTTTATATCTCCTTTCTGAAAGGCACTGTGCAAATCAACCATATCACTGTGCAAATAAACCATAATTCTGCTCTGGGCCTGACAAAGGAAAACAGAGGGGAGAAACCTGTGTCCACGTGCACCTTGGCAGCTCAACAGTGTGGGCACTCACTGCGAGCACCAGCACCTGAGGAAGCTTTTAAGATGGGATTTGCTACAAAAGGCTGGATTTGCTATGGGGACAGACGATGCAGCACAGCTCCGAGATGCTCAGCTCTGCATCCCACAGGTTCGGAGCCAGCAGATCCCTCCACCACCTTCGCATCCCTCCACCACCACCAGGTCCGTGATGGGTGGCATCAGATAGGTGTTGGGGTGGCCCACTGCTGGGCAGGACCCCCACCCGGAACAGGAGCAGCCCCTGGGTTTTATATCCCCAGAGACAAACCAAGAGATAGCACTGGAAATGCATTGCTGACCACCCGGGGAAGTGCAGTGCACTACCTGTACTGCTATATTAACATAGATTTTGCAACGCATTTAACAAATTTTTAAAAAATGTTTTCCATTGAGAGAGTTCTATGCCTTTTCTCTAAAAGATATTTGATTGTAATGGAACTAAAAAGTTGGTCAGCTGGAACAGACGTTTTCAAATCATGTCTAAAAAAATCACTTCAGGGGGAGGAAGACAGCTCCCCTGCTTTTTCAGGATCAGAAGAGAGGGAGGCTTGTTCATGAGGTCCTAGGCATTACCTGGTCCTCTGAATTTGCAGGAGTCAGGAACTTGTGGAGATTATGCAAATATATATACTGGCCCCATACTTGGGCAGACATCACACACCCAGCCAACGTGAAGACGTTTTAATGAAGTTACCAAAAAATGCCCCTTGACTTCAATGGGAATTTGTACAAGACTCAATCATGTGTAGTTCACAGTTAGCCCTTGCCTAACCTGCAGAAAATGGATCATAAAGTAGTAGATATATAGTTCTGGAAGTGGCTTCACCTGATCATCTAATCCATCTTTCTCAAGTCTGCTGTTTCTCGAGACTGTTCCTTGCTGAGCTCTGCACAGGCCAGTCTCAGAAGAGCAGTGCACACTGGCTTCATTCCTCTGCATCCTAGTCCAGTATCTGATAGTTCTTAGAAGTTGGAAAGACTTTTTTCTTAATACCTCTCTTAAATCTCCTTTGCCATAAATTAAATCAATTATCGCTTGTCTCAGAAATACTGGATGTGGAGAACAATTGATTATCCTTTTTATAGCAGCCTTTTTAACGTTCCTTTTTATATCAGATGACTAGTCACTTCTCAATCTTCTCTTCCCCAAAGTGAAAAATTTCCATTCCCCTGAGCTCACCGTGGAAGTCGTTTTCTGAGTCACCTCACCTTCGTGGCTCTCCCTTGGACTCTGCTAAAGTAGCTGCCCCTTCTTAAATGGTCAGCTGGAGCATTTCTCTACTCTCTACATGAAACCACACCGGTGTCAACCAGAGCAGGGTGAGAATGCCCTATAAACAAGTCAGAATGGGAGGGAATCAACAGACATTGGACTAGCCAAAATGTTGGTTTATTTTTGAAAGTGCAAAATAAAATGGAGAATGGAGTTTCTTCTGCATTACACTTTTTTTTTTCCTGCCAGTTGTCCTCTTTTGACCCAACTTGTCCCCAGGAGCAGACTGACAGCTTCTGTCATACTAAAACAAGGTCCTAGTTTATCAGTGAGCAGGGCTCCCAGTCTCTACCTGGCTATATGTCTGAATTTCCTCCTCTAAATGGTTCATGCATTTTCTGTATTGATGTTCAGCCACTCCGTTAATAAAACTTCGGAGAAAACTGCTTACCCTCTCTGTCAAAGGCTAGTGTCTTGCAAGTCCCACTATCTTGTAGGTCTGAGTTTTCCCTAACTGATTGTTCTTACTCTGCCTTGGATTTCAATTTAAAAAAAAAAAAAAAAGAACGTTAACCTGATATTCTCAGCACTGATGGCAATAGACCATTCATAGGATTTTAAGTCCTCGGGGTAAATAGCTTGTTCCCTTCACTGTTCATTAAAAACAAATACAGCTTGCACCCTTTGTCTGTTCACTCAGAAAAAAAAGCTCTACTACATTGCCTGCCAGCGAACATTTCATTATTTATTGTTTAATTGCTGTCTCATACGTGGCATAAAAGATGTAAAATAGGATGTGAATACTAGAGGGCTAATTATTAGTAGCGAATGGGAGAAAAAGACCCA
Organism: Cygnus atratus; assembly: GCF_013377495.2. Classification (NCBI taxonomy): domain Eukaryota; kingdom Metazoa; phylum Chordata; class Aves; order Anseriformes; family Anatidae; genus Cygnus; species Cygnus atratus. The sequence continues at coordinate 3,465,758 of NC_066367.1, forward strand.
GAGCATCAGTGCCGGTGGCGATGCCATTCCTCATCCCGCGGCATGGGGGATCGTTAGCCATGGTAGCAAACCCTCCCAGCCGGCATGGTGAACCCTCGCGCCGTGAAGCTCTCATAATCACTTCTCTGTGGCCCAGCACTAGGGCGAGATACCATTTTCTAACTCGTTTCTATTGTTTTGGAATGAGATCTACGGTTTGTGGACGCGACCTCTTGAAAGGAGCTCCGTGCTCGATCGCCCCTTGTCGTATTTAACTGGGGTTTATAGCGTCCGCTTGTGCGTACTGACACAGTGGGGGAGAAGATAGAGAATTAATCTTCTATCACATTCCCTTCTGTAGAGAAGTTTCCTAATTAAACATAGCAGAAAATTACTTTAAAAGTAGCAGGAGGAGGAAAAAAAAAATAAATCTTTCCTCTGTGGTGGGCCTGGGCATTATTAATTGAAAAAGAGTAATTTATGCGTGGCGAGCTTCTAGCCACCCCTCGTGTCCACAGTGGTTTTTCCAGTGTGGAACTAGTCTTGCCCCCAATGAGGGCTTGTTTTAGGAAAATAGAAGAACATACTATAATTACTGTTTTGCTTCTGGTGGGTTTGCTGCAGCTTTTCTGTTCGTGTTTATCTGCGTTTCCAAAGTTCAGCAAAATCCCTTGATAATTGCCTCTTCTGTAAGATCTCCTCGCTATAGTAGTTGCCACACACACCAAGAATTTCCCAGTTTAATATTCTGGTCTATTAGCTGCTAAGAGCATAGATAAGATAACGAGAAATGAAAGTCCCCCTTTCAAGCGTTTTTGTTTTAAAATGACAACTTTAAATGCATTACTCTATTTAGAAAGAAAAATCGGAGTGGAAGGCATTGTGGGTAATGATATGTAAATGACCATTCAGGCATGAAAATCAGGGCCACAGTTGAATGTATTAAGCAGTGACTGATATAATCATTATTTTGGGTTTTGCATCTGAAGAGGGGGATTGCAGATATCAAGTCAATTGCATATTTAAAGAAAACATCCGTGTGCGTGCGGAATAGTGGTTTCAACATTTTTGTGTTAAATATCCTAGTGTTAAACTGTTTGGGCTTAAATAAGGTCAATATGTTGGTTTTATGCTTTTCACATTATCTCTGGCTTTCACTTTGGCAGATCCTCCCTCTCGCTGTTTGTGCAGCGTGACATTGGAGTGCCAAGTTTGTAATGTCAACTCTTTTCAGCTCCCTTTAATGCTTTTATCTCCAGAAAGCTGCTTACTGCTTACATGGGGAGAGAGCTCAGGGAAAGCCAGCTGCTAGAACGTTAAAAAAAGATGTAAAAATTCATCATTGCTGCATTTCCTTTGTCAATCTCGAGCTTACACGAGCTTCCCATGCTAGCAGGGTAGTGTGGTGGTTCACAGAAGTTAGTGTAGCGGTTTTCACAAGATTGCAGAACCTCAGAAAGGTTTGGGCTGGAAGGGACATTAAAGCCCACCCAGTGCCAACCCCTACCATGGGCAGAGATACCTCCCACTGGATCGGGCTGCTCCAAGCCCCATCCAGCCTGGCCTTGAACACCTTCAGGGATGGGGCAGCTTCTGTAGGCAACCTCTTCCAGTGCCTCAGCACCCTCATCGTGAAAAATGTCTTCCTAATATCTGTAGAATAGTAAAATGGTTTGGGTTGAAAGGGACCTCTGAAGATGCACACAGTGTTGCGTTGGACACCTTGTGGCTGTACGCAGGGACCCCAACAGGGTTCCACTGTGGTCCCCCATGTTCCTGGGAGGAGGTTTGGTTGGTACCTGCTGGTGGCTGCTGTGGGGCCTGGGCCAAAGCAGGACCATGGGGGCTGCAGGTTGGGAGAATGCAGGCACCTACGCACCTTAGCGTGTCATATGTTTACAGATATAAGTATATGTGTATTCTGCGTGGGACCACCTGAATGTCCTGCAGGCACTTGGTTGGGGTGCCCAGGGTTGGCAGGTGGGATGTGGGCTGTCCAGAGCCCACCCAGAGGCATGAGGAAGGGGGCCCTGGAGGCTGCTGGTGGCAGCGCATCATGCGCCTGCCTTTTTTTGTCTTTCCGAGCTGCAGCCCCGTGGCCCTCCTGCTCCCACCTGCGCTCTGACAGCCAGGGCTGGATGAAGAAAAAGGCGTAGTATCAGTGGGTCTTCGAGACAAGGATGCTTCCTTCTCCCCTTTCATTTTGTATCATGAACTATTTAAAAAAAAATAAAAGAAAACACTCAATTTTGGAACAGGAGAAAAATAAGCCTTCTATAATACCTACCTTAATAAGCCTTCTACAATACCTACCTTAATGGATTCCTTCTATCAAAGGTGGAAAATAGCAGTGTTACTAAATATAATTAATGCATCTGGAGTTTGGAGAACATTATGCTAAATGTGCATGATACATTCTCTGTCCCCTTCGGCAGTAGCATGTGATCAATTTTGCTACTCTGGCCTTACCTAATTATTGCTGTCGCTAATGAAGGGAAGTAGAAAAAACATGTCTTAGTAGGTTAATAAGCCATCCAGAAAATTATATTAGCATGATCAATCCTTAATGATTATGGTTTCTCATAATATTAGATCACCTGAAAGGTGGTTTTTGTAGGAGATGGGAGGGGAGGGAGGCATCATTTCCCAGCCATTCTTCCAGGTGAGCTCAGCTGATTTGGGGAGAGAAGAGCAGTCCAGCTGCTCCTTGGGAGTTTTGACTGCTCTTGCAAACGTCCCTATACTTAGCAGAGCTGATTTATTTTATCACGTAAGCATCTAGAATGGCAGCAAGTACAGGAGGTTTTCTCCCTTCCCTCCTCCCACAGATACCTGTGGCATTAGCTTTCTCTTGAACTGACGGTGCGCAATCTGTGTTGCTTTTCCCAAGGTTTTGTGAGCAAGCCTTCAGTCTCCGATCAGTCTGAGCAGCTTCCAACTGGCATTGCCCCTTTCCTCACTCACTGATGGTACGCGTTCATTTGCAATCTAGTATCTGGTTTAGCACATCAGGATTTCTTTCATTTGTTTGGGTTTTGTCTTGATGCTTCTTTATATACCTGCCTATGTCAGTACTGCAACGTACTCAGGATGTGTTTCTTCTTATAAAAGCACCTCTCTTAAAGCATGTCCAAGGCACTGAAATGAATACCAAAGGGGAATGATCCTCAAACACCAGACTCATTTTTTAAATAAAGATTTTCCCCAAATTAAACTGAATCACAGTCCTCCCTTTTAATTTGTTAATTACACTTCTGCAATGGTAATGCAATCAGCGAATATAGCTAAAGTGTTTGTGTGCGTGAATCAATATTAATGAGAAAGAGCATATTTGCAAAGCCTGATACCTACCACCCATTTGCTTGGTGGTCTTCTGCCACCACGAAGCTACTCCAGACGCAACCCGTGCGGTGCCAAGAGGCTCAGTTGCTGGAGGAGATGTGGAAGGAGAGTCTCTCCAGACCATTATCTCCCCACGGCCCCTTCTACACTGGCTGTGCCTGGGGGAAGGTGGGGAGCAGGGTGCGATGCTGGGGGTGGATAGCCCCCTCAAAGAGCTCCAGCTCAGCAGGTGCTGTGCTCTAGCCAGAGCAGAAATTTCAGGGCTTTCACATCCTCCCTGATCTGAATGACTTTGCAGATGACAAAACTCTGGGCGAGCTCATAGAGGTTAATCACGACTAAGTGAGAATGAAATCTGGCATTTTCCTGCTGGGCTTCCAAATTTCTGTATATGCAGTATATTAAAACAAAGTGAAATTAAATGTTTAAACCTTTCATGCCATATGGCTCCCCCCTATCATAAACACATCTGTAAAATTACACTCGGGGGGCAATGTTGTTCTGGTGTAAATGGATTTGCAGCCCCTGCTCTCTACTTCTCATATCAGGGCTGAGATTGACATGTCGCACTCGTCCTGTTTGCCCTGTTTGTAGGGGACTGGGGTTTTTTTCCTGTATGCAGTTATGTAAATTCTAGTTGGTGGCACAAAAATGGCATCCCTCAATTCATCCACACAGCTGGCTTGGGGAGGCTACTTCTCTTAAACCTTTGCCACCCTTCCAGCAGGGACTGTGCCACTCAGGAGATCCCTTGCCTTTCTGCTCAGGCTGCCAGCACATGGTTCTGCTGATTTTTCCCATTTATCCTGAAGGGCTATCTTAGTGCTGGACGTTTTCACACCGTTAACTGCTGTAACATGTATTTGTATTTGTTGAAGGACAAGGTTACCTAAAAGATGGGATCTGTGTTGCATAAATACTGTATCTTCTGCAGCACTGAGAAACTCTGCAGTCCCCCTCATACTACCTTCACTTACAGAGCACAAGCAAACACAGGGATGAGCCCTGATTGTGAAAGTTTAGAGATTCAGCTCAGAGGTGAAAACGAAAGAGCAGGGAGTGTGCCTGCAGAAATCTGGAATTATTCTGGGCCAGGAAGTGGACTGGGGGGGATTGGGGCCTGCTGTTTGCATACAGGCTGATGATGGAGCTGGTGGGGGAAGAAGCAGCTGAAAACCCATCTCTGGTGGCTCCCATCCAAGAGGGTACAGCCTTGCTGAGCACAGTTTTTGGCTGCTGGTTTCCTTCTGAGGCCCCATTACGGAGTGTGAGCTTGTCATGTGCCTCCTCCGCTGCTCAGCCCCCGGGCTACACGTGGCTAACCTGCACGAGCACCACAGAAACATACAGAAATTAATATAAATCAGAAGAAAAGTGGAGCGGATGAAGAAAACCACTCTCTTCTCAAGTTCAGTGAAAGGTAGGCCCAGCTCATTTTTACCGTAGAGCCACTTTACACCACCCTGATTATGTAAATGGACCTAAAATAAATTGGACTTTCGCTCACTCTGACACCACCTTCCATTGCCAGTGATTTACGGAAGCCTTTGTGTAAGTTAGAAGCAGGCCCAGCTTCTCTGGGCCACATTTTAGTATTTAAAACCCAAGATAATTGTGGTTCAGTCAAGACTGGAAGCAGCTTTGTAAAATTGGTTAATACCCAGATTTGGGTTTCTTCAATGGCTTAAATGGAGTGGCATATTATCTCCTCTATAGTCTGCCTAAAAGATAGATTTGATGTCTGCAAGCAAAGACATGAAATTGCTATAGGCTTCCGCTCTTATAGCCTGCCACCTATTTGATTTATGTGATAAGTGATCTCAGATGACCCTCCAAGGCACTGAACCATTAGAGAGTTATGTTGCACAGTGATAAGAAATCTTCAGAGATGCCTAAATCTTCTTTTACCACTGGGAGTTTCATCTGTTCTGGAATAAAGAACATTTTTATGTATGATGTTGCTATCTTGCTAGCCATACTAATATTCAAAAGGATACACAGACTTAAATCAATAGCAAAGCAACAAAGACCTTAAAACTGAAGTAGTCACCAAATGAATGCTAGACAGCTCTTTTAGGCTTTATCTTTGTTCCTTTCATTCAGATTCTTGAAAGCTGAGTAGCTATACAGTTTCAAATTCAAGTCTTCTGTTAATCTTTCCACCAGGCAGGAAGCTGGCAAAAGCACTTTTCAGTGCAAGAAGTCCTGGAAAGTCACATCACCCATTTTGGGCTTCCTTATTATAGGCTTTGTGAAACCATAGTTTGGATCCTTCCTTCTTTTTTTTTTCCCCCCCTTTTTTTTTTCCCCCACCGAGTTTCTTTAAATTCAGAGATCCAAGTTCCTCCCTGCCTAGAATGAGTAAGTGTATAGGATCTCAGGCTGGATGTGAATTCTTGACTGGGGTCAGGGAAAGCACGGGCAGGTAATTTCTGTGGTTTACGTCTGACATCTTCCCACGCAGAAGAAGGCACTGCTGATTCGTGTTCCTCCAACTGAACTGGTGTCTGCTGCTCACTGGAACTTGCTCTAAGGGCAGTTGTAGAAAGGATGTTTGGGGCCCCCTTGGCAATCTGCAGAAGGGGTGAAGGGGGTTTTAAGCCTGGCCGGCTCCCCTCCCTTCTGGCACATAGGGCCAGTTGGCCTCAAAAAGCTCAGGCTTGATCCTCCTTCTGGGTAGCCTCTGAGGAATATTTTCCTGACAGTAAGAAAGGTGTTATGATATTGGCTATGTTCCTGAACTGCAGCTTCCCATCTCCCTTGACACAGCGCCGGGGTTTAATGATCTGTGCAGCCAGGCTAGTCTACCTGAGGGAGGAATCAGACATCTTTTTCTGTTTCTCCTCCATTCTGATGGATCATCTGGTCCATGCAATTAGGACTATAGTAATCTCCTCCCCGGCCCTTTAATAACAGCCTTGATTGGTGACCCGTCGTATTGCATCCATCCAGCTGTGGGCATGTCCACTCGGTTGCTTTGTTCGCGCTGTTGGGCATATTGGAATACATGAGAGCAGGGACTGGTGCCACAAAAGGTTTGGCAGCATCACAGGCATGTTTACAACAAGCTGCATCTATTCCTTAAATTCTCCTGCAAGGAAGTGATTTCTCTTTAAAATTAAATTAATGCAAGGCAAAGATGAATAGTCCCCACGTGCTATTTGGCTTTTTGCTCAATGCTGTTTATGAGAGGAAGCTCTTGGCAAAATTAAATGAACCTCCTCTTCCTCAAGCTGGCAAATACTGTCAGTGCTGGTCATAGTACACCTTCATAAATCTGAGATGTTGGCATCCCACATGCACCAGGCAAACATCAAATTTTGTAGAGGGACCACACAAGGGTGCAATAATCACAGCTGTTTCATGTCAGCATTCAAAAAGCTTACAATAGGATTTTATTCAATGAGCCATTCCTTTTGAAATGCCATTAGAGATATTTGCTAGGAGAAACTGGCCTCAACTAATCGTATTTAATTTTTTACCAAATGCACTGTGGGAGCAGCAGGGATATGCATGAGACAGAAACAAGCAAATACTGTTTATTTAGAATAAATAAACTTTGAATAAGAATTGAATGCATTCCGTCCTGGCAACAGTTGTGCAAATACAGGCAAGTCCCTACAGAGGTCTGTAGGGGGTCGTGTCCTGACCCAGGTGCTCTTGGAGACCTCCAGTTGTGCCCGTTGAAAGGAGAGAACTGCAATCAGATAGATGCAGAGGAGCAATTCCGCTCCTCTGAAACCAAGTATGTGTATTGTTAAGCCATTTTCTTATTATTCAGTATAGAGGAGGTGAAGTGGAAATTGTAAATCGTAATTCTCCCATTATTTCATCAGACTCCTTTGTTCAAGTCGCTAAGCTCAGACAGGCATGTGTAAATAAAAGGAAAAGCCAAAGATGAGTTTACTCAGGATCATCCCAAACTGGGGTTTGGTCAACAGTGAGGCTCCCAGGTAGGTGCCGAAAGCCTGATAATAACCGTGAGTGTCCTGTCATCTCGTGTCCGGTCATCCATGTAGTGGGCAGCCAGCAGAAGGCCACCAGAGGCTTTACTCCTCGGCATTAGCCAAAGGACACCTTGTGTTGAGCTCATGGGAGGTAGCTGGTGAGTGGCTGGGTGCTTGTCTCTGGTTTTCTCTGAATGCTTTTTGTGTCATTTAGTGAAAATCTTAGAGATTACAGCTTGGTTTCTATATCGAAAGGAAACTGAAAAGTTGGGGAAAGGAAAGAAGCCGAAAGATCATGGGAAGAAAGGCATGACAGAAAGCAAGATAGGAGGTAAAAAATAAAGATGGAACCGGAGAGAGCAGCAGTGCTCAGAGATAATGCAAAGCAATTTTTACACTAGTTATTGACTGAACTCGAGGCACATCTCAGGCTCTGTTTTCTTGTACAAATTATACTGTATCCATGGTAGACTCAGAGCTGGTAGCACAAAGTGCAGGGGAGCTCAGCACAGCGCGAGCTCTGGTTCAGAAGTGCTTTTTTCCTGTTCAGCATAAACACAGCATTGCACATGACTGCGAAAACGTGAATCAGCCCCATAAAAATAATGAGTTTCAAAAATGATAAACTTGATAGTTTCTGGCATTTATTGTGCTCACAAGCTTTTTCTCCACAGCCCTAAAGCTTAGTCATACCTTTCAAAACAAATACATGTAGAAACTAGATCTTTCTACATTGAGATAATCCACCAGCTGTGAGTTTAAGAAAATATATAACCTGAGAGTCACAGCAGATATATGAGAGCTGGAAAACACTGCAAATTGAATCTGATTGGCATCAAAGCAGTGCCTGGCTGTATCTGCATGGTCTTTAGCAAGAAGATAAGAACAGACTTTATCAGCAGTCCAAGCTGGCTGGATACATCTAGTTCCACCCTGAAAACCTCGCTAGGTATGTGCATCGTGCTGAACTCAGCCCACCAACCTTTCCCAGCTGGGAATGGCAACGTGAAGGCACCCAAAGCAGGACCCAAAGCAGTATAAGCCCTGCAAAACATGACCAGGTTTTATGGGCATCCAGCTCAGCTATGGCACAAGCTTGGCACTGCTTAAATAACCTGCCCATCGATGGTGGAGAGGTGATTTCAAGGAGTGACCCTTGGTGGCATGGAGAAACCGATGCAGTCAGCGCCTGTTGACATGGGGGAGAATATTTCGGGTCTCCTTGAGAAGTTCTGAGTCAGGTCCTGAGCCGGGCAGAGACGCTGTTTCCTCATGCAATAAGTAATTTCCCCAGCATGTTTGTGTGTGTGAAAGAGAGATAGTAAATTTGTATTTATTGAGATGGAGCCAGACAGCAGGAGTAAAGCAGAACAAGACGTGTCAGAGCTGGGATTTATTACTGACACAGTAGACCATTTTCTTTTCATTTTGACCATAATGTCGTTCTGAGCCTCTGCCAGGCTTCGAGAGCAGAGCCATTCGTGAGTCCACCCCCTGCTTCACACCCTTCATTTTTCTCACTTTGCAGGTTTTGACTGAGCTAATGCTTTCAGGAAAAAAGACTTATTGATTAGAAAGAAGTCACTTGCAGCATCTGGGCTTTTATTGGCCTCGTCCGTGAGGTGTTTTTAGCTGTTCGGTGGAGGTGCAGGTAGTGTTTGTTCTAACACATTTAGTAAATTCTCCTGGTTCTCTGCCCTTGTTTCTCAGAGCTTTCTCACGTTCTCTGCTCTTCCTTGTCACCTGTCCAGAGCAATCCCGTTCAGACTGCAGCATGTGACAGGATCACCTTAGCTGCTCTGAAGATTATCATCCTTCTCCTCCTCCACATTTTAATTTGCATGTTGTCTTCCGTTCCAAAACACAAAAACAGCCATTGCCCCTCATCTTCATGTGATTCTTGTTATTGCCTAGATTTTATAGCTAAAAACTAGTGGATATCCTGTTAGAGTGATCTAGAGCAATTTCATTTGAAGTTCTTCTTTCAGCAAGAGCAAAGACATCTGGCTGTGACAAGTCTAGTAGTCAAGTATTAATTCTGTCGTAATTTCTGCACGTGACCAGAATGCTAACAGTTGTTACTTATAATTGCCGTAGTGCAAAGTTAATCTGTAAAAACCCGCCCTGACAGGAGACATTTTTGCAGTTAGGGAAAGAGAGGTTGTGATGGACTGGGCTGTCCTTACAACTACTTGCTAGTTGGGTTGCATATGGAGATGTGCAGCACATGGACTGCAGTAGGCATAAAAACCTGACTTAGGGTGTCTTTACGTAGTGAATTCCTGCAGATGCTGGGTCATGCAAACATGTTGGCTAGGAAGCCCAAGGTGTGTTAGCTTGGGCTCAGCACTCTGCTGAGGCAATCCCACAGTTTTTGGTCAGGATTAAGCATGATGAAAGCAAGAAGGTCATGCCTGCTCAGGGATTGCAATCAGCTTACATCTGATCGCATCAACCAAAGAAATACTGCATAATACCAAAACAAAAATCATAGCAATTTTTATACTAATATTTTTGTATATTCAAGCTTGTGATTATGATGTTTAATACTTTTTGTTGTTGTTCTCCAGTAAAGTTAAAATACATCGAATAAGGATTATTGTAATAATAGTAGTAGTCCTACAAAGGCCTATGAAAACTGAACTAAGACTCCCCTGAGTTTCCCTGTTGCCTTCAGAGACATGTATGTGGAAGGGTTTTAGCCAAGCGAGATGAGTGTTTAGCTGAGGGTGCCACCCAAGTGCCTCTCTCCCTCATGGCTCACCAACTCCTCGTTCCTCTTCAACTCCTCACAGTATGATTGATCAGGCAAGTTGTGAGTGTGTCCTTGTGTCATTTAGGAAATAGGTGCCGCCATGTGTCTCAGATCAAGACCGTGAGCTGCTCTGCATAGTCCTAATGACCCCATTTGAGCGCCTTTTCTGGAACTTGCAAAGAGTTTAATTCCATTCCACCTTGGACGTCCCTGGAGTGTCTTGGAAAGGCACTGAGCTAGTTTATCCAGAAGCTCCAGCACAGATATTCTGGTGTTCTTTTGTTAAAACAGATAAACCACCAGTCATCAGTTCCTAGCAGAGTGTGTCTGGGAAGCCGTGCCTATAGCCAGGGTTGCAGCACCTATAGAAAGAAGACTCTTGACTCAAAGAGATGGAAGTATGAAGAGAAAAAAGAGGTACCTACAGGGGTGGCCAGGCTGAGGCTTCTGGATTTCTCCTGATACTACAGGAGATAATCAGAGTCAGAGCGATGTACCGATGATACTTTCAATCTAGTTTTTCACCTACAGAAGCAAAGCAACATCTCTCAAAGGCGGTTTCTTTCTTGTATGGCTTGCAAACAATACAGATGTTTCGGAAATCACGACTATCTGATCTGAGTGCAGTGAGAATGCCAGAAAAGGACCAAATGATTTAAACAGGAGCTGTTGTGGTTACCACAGCCCATTGACTCTGTAAATTGTGTCCCAGCTAAAGAATTTGTATTGCTTAGCAGAGTGAGATAGTCTCTGAAGTGACTTTCAGATAATGTTAGTGACCTGCTAACCCATGTTAGCGCATTCCCTTGAACTCTGCAAGTTGCTAATCTTGCTAAGACAAATAGGAACTTGCAGCTTAACATGTCTCAGCTGCGTGAGTAATAAGCAGTGGGCTTCAGCAATTAGCTCCCCGGGAGCCTGCCACGTTCAGGCAGGGTCCTGGTGTTAAACCTCAACGGTTGCTAATATGAGAACTTTTTAACTTGTGTGAGAACAAAGAATCGTACTGGTTTTATTTGTAGCAAGAGGAATCCAGAATCTGTATTATTCCCACTAACATTTTTTTTTCAGTTGAGATATGAAAGCAAGTGCAGCCAGGAATAAAAAAGGAAAAAGAGTATCCTTAGAAAATAAGCATCCACTAGTCCTCAAGCTAAGAAGCAGCAGGGAATATTGGGAAAATAACTCTAAGATGCCCAGATTTATCAAGGCACTTACCTGCACAGCATGCAGAAAACAAACCTCTGCATCCGTTAGTCTGTGGATGGGGGCTCTCATGCGGGTATGTATGTTTGTGTAGGAAGAGAAAACACACCTTAAGGAAATGTAAATAATAATATTATCTGTAGATACTGAGGACAGAGGAGAGAGGGAGAGAGAAACAGCTATGTTTTTTAATGAAGGCTGCTGCATGCGTGGACATGTAATGAGAGCGTGTACATTGGCGTGCTGGATGCAGAGCTTCTTTATAAAACATGGGTGGGTTACCTGTTATTTTCTCGTGGAAATTCAGAACTGCGTTGTGCCTTAGTTTGGATGTTCCCATTGAAATCAGTTCCTTCTATTCAAACTACTGAATCTTTCAAATTACGTATTTTAATGACTTAAGTAGCTATTTTGCTCAATTAGCAGTGCGGACCCGTGTGAAGTCCCTGGTCAAACCAATCCTGCTAGGTTATTATAAGTAGAAACATTACAGGGAGGGAAAAAATAGGGCGCCTGCTTTTAATTAAAAGGAAGTGGTTTTAATTATATGTTTTTAATTATGAGGGAAGTGATTTGCAAAATAACAAAATAAAGAAATGATTGCTCCTTTCCTTAAGAACATGTTCTCACTCCCGTGGATTGGAGCAGTTGTCATATTCCTGGTAGGTAAAGAGTGCCTGGCAGTCACAAGAAGTCTTCTGCCCATGGGTCCCTTTGTACAGTTATTCATTACAGCTCCCAGGGAGTCTGCCAAATACTCTGTTCCCCTTTTACAGATAGAGGAACTGTGGCACAGAGAAGCAATGTGACTTGATAAATCCAGATCGTGTTTCCTGCCTAATATCTTAGCCACTGGAAATCCTCTGCCAAGAATGGCTGTCAAAGTTGTCTCTCCAGAAAAAGATTTCTATATATATTAAAAAAAATGGGGGGAGGGGGAGGGGAGAATCAATGAAAAACCCGGGCATGGATGCAGCTGCAGAGAAGTGGGGAGGAGCTGTACCGCAGCAGCAGCGTGAGCTCCCCAGTGCAGTAGGTTCAGGATCACACACGTGGCCCATGGAGATGCTAATGGTGTGAGGCAACGGCACTCAGACACCCTGTCCGCTCTTGTACATCAGCTCGTACAAGATGCGAGCCTAGCAAGTTCCTCAGTCACTGAAGGACAGAGAAAACACACATCTCAGACCCTCCCTACAAAGCCTGCAGTAGAACGAAAATCCAAAGTGTGTTTTCTGAGTTTCCCCTTTTCTTTCTGCAGATGAACATTATAGATGTAAAGATGAGCAGACTTCTACAAATAGGGCAAAACCTCTTCTTTTTTCCTTTTATGATCATCAGAAAATGTCATTTTTTCCCATTTTACAAAGCAGGGAACAGGGCAGAGGCTAAATAACTCATCCAGGGTATGAAAGCAGGTGTGTTGGAAAATGGGGATTGGGGTCACAGTTTCTCTTTTAGAGGCAAAAACCCTTTCTCCTCCAAATGCTTTGTGAAAGCTTGTGCCTCTTGTTCTTTCCTGAGTACCTAACAAAAGCAGCCTATTCAATTCAGAGCACTCCAACCTGAAAGTCTCCGGTTAATGCTCTCCTGCAGTAAACGCACATCAGGCAGTCAGTTTGTCCCATCGGTGTTACTGGTGACCAACACGCTTCAGTGTGTCCACAGCTTCAGCTGGCTGGGCCAAAACATGCAGTAAACCCACACTGCAGTGCTGACTCCAAATGGAAGAGAGGAATGAAAGGGTGATGCTGCAGGGAACATATCTGCAGATAACAGCATCCGTCAAAGCTGATGGATACCTGAAGTCTGGGCTGGCTTAATTATTCTGCAAGGATATCGCTAGGTAGAGTCTTGATAGAAAGCAGCCCCTTTTGAAAGATGTCAAAAGGTGCTTGTATACTTGTGTACAAATGTAGATAACGCCTCTTGAGGCTCTTTGAACAAACCCTCTTCTTGGTGCCCTTAGATGCAGAATTCAGGTGGGCTGTTCCTGCTTTACAAAGGTTATGCCGCAGCAGCAGCGGGGCCGCCTGGTTTTAGGTGCTCTTTGCAAGTAGGCTGGGAGCACCAGAAGCAAAGCACAGCAGCACTGGATGGCAAAAGCCAGTTGGGGACTTGTGGGATTCACTTGGTTTGTTGTTTTTTGCTACAAGTCACCACATCTCACCTGACTTGTGCCATGGTCAGCATGCAGGGCTCTCCACGTGGTGCGTGGAGCAAGGACGCTGCTCCGTGGAGCTTTGTCTCTGCACTGCTTGGGACTTTTGGAGAGCATTGTGCTGCAGGGGCCTTTGGAAAAATAATGATGCTTCGGAAATGAAAGGAGGTTTGGATAGATTTCCGTACCCGTGCTGGAGATTGTCCCCTCCTCTGGATAGCACTAAATCTTTCCTGCCAGGGATAACTGGTCCTTGGGGCTCGCAGCAATACTTCTGGAGAGAAAAACGTTTTGTTTTTGGAGTGGATAAAATTGTACCAGGCGGCAGGTGCTTTCAAAATATTTTTGAGGAAAGCGTTCCCGTGGGTGCCTCTCAAGGCCTTCACCTGTAAAGGACACAAGGCAGCGGGTGATGCTGTCAGTGCGCCTCAATTATTTTCCCGGGAACAAGGCAGTGAGGCTCAGTGGTGATACAGACCTCCAAAGATGCAGCTGGAAGGAGTCAGTGTTTGAAGGGAGAAGGAAGAGGAAGGGCTTTTCTCCGCTTTTCCTTTTCACTCCATAACCCAGGGAATTTCTCACAGGACAACAAGGAAATCTCTGTGTAGGTCCCATTCAGAAACGCTGTCTGTTGGCCAAGCATCACCTTTATGAGCAGCGCATTAAGCTAACACGGTGAATAGATTTTTCTAGAGAAAGAGAAGTGCTTTGCTACGGTGCTGTCTTTACTAATGTGTATTCTTCTGCTTTCCATCAAACAGTCAATGAAGGCTCAGGTGAAACCAATCAAAAAGAGACATCGACCTGTGACATTTGCCAGTTTGGGGCAGAGTGTGACGAAGATGCAGAGGATGTTTGGTACAGTAACTTGGTCTACTCTTCTATTTTAATGAATGTTGTATTATTGAAATATACTGTGAGTTAGAAAGCATTTAAAATATTGGATATTCAATTTTCTGCACCCAGAGATTCATCTGACAGTGACTGAGGTGGTTATTACTCTAAAAAAAATGTATAAAACAGATTGGTTTATAATTCTTGAACATGCACAATTTAGAAAAAGTCCAGAAACACTGTTATCCATTTTGTTGCAGTTACAACTTATGTTACTCCATCTGGGGTTTTACAGCTTTATTCTTTGATAAAAATAGAATTGGGAAAAGTAATTGACCTACAGCTTTTCTGGTTAAAAAGTATCATTAATATTATCATCATGTTAAGTCATGTGTGGCATTAGAAATGTGGAAAATCTGTCTCGCTTTTTTCTAGTTGCTGGAGTCAAAGATCTAACCCTCAAACATTTGAAGTAAATAGAGTGTACATTCAAGCATTTTCTCAATGGAGATTTATTTTTTATTTTTAAAAAGAGGTTTTTAAAATCTTCTTGTTTGTTCATTTGTTTTAAACCTTAATCACATAAGCTGAAGGGAAATAATTCTATCTACTCAGAATATTTTTCTGAATTTTTCAATTTGCCTAGATACTATGCAAATACTTCATAGTAAGTCAACTTTAAACTAATCATTTCATCATGATTTTGGAACAGCCAATGTAGATCAAAAAGCAGCTATTCACAGAGCTGTACTTCTAAGGCTGCCTTTATAGCAAGCCTCATATTTCTAAGTAATTAATATAAACTTAGAGAGACAACAAAATAATCATGCAAATGTTAGAGCTTTTGATCTGAATGATGCTTCTGAAGCTGAGGGCTGACAGCAGTTAGAG
The DNA here is from genome assembly GCF_013377495.2 of Cygnus atratus. Lineage (NCBI taxonomy): Eukaryota > Metazoa > Chordata > Aves > Anseriformes > Anatidae > Cygnus > Cygnus atratus. Next base: position 3,480,873 of record NC_066367.1, read on the forward strand.
GATGGATAGAGAAGCTGGGCAGTGAGATATCAGGAAGGCACTATTGCCCAAACTTCAACTTGGACAGTAAGAATGGAGCAGAGGGGAATGAATGAATGAATGAATGATGAACATGATAATTGGGACCAGTGTTGGGCAGCTGACTTCATCCACACAGGGCATCCATGTGATATTGGTCAGGCATGACATTATAAACATTTCTGCAGCAGCTTAGGAATATGGTGATCCATTTGTGCTCATTTTGGTTTGGTCTTTCTAAGCTTCTAATAACCTCTTGTTCTAGTCTTTAAAAAATACCAAGCAAACAAGCCACAGAAGTCTTGCTCTGTTTCCAGTTATCAAAAGAAATTGTTGTGTTAAAAAACAGGAACAAGATGTATCTTGGTTACAGGTTTGCAATAACGCAAAGAGATTTGCATGGATGAAAGTGCTTAATTTTGACTTTGTTTAAGGAAATTACTTCTGGTGTCAGGATTTTTGCTGTCTCCTTGACCAGTTATCCTTGAGAGTTTGGTGGTGCGGTGTTGAAACAAAATGATGGTTAAATTAATATATCAAAATCCACAGTCTGATGCTCATGTTTTCATAATAAAGTGCACTTTCAAGTTGGAAGGCAGCAGAAGAGAGGGGCGAGGAATAAAATTAGCTACCAGATAACATTATTAATCACAAGTACCGTGTAGCAGTGTTTATTTTTTTCCAGAAATAGCTCGATAAAAGAGCCGGATCCAACTTACCCCAGTAACGTTCCCACTACAGCTTCTGCAACTAATTCCTCCCCTTTGAAACAGCTTGGCTTATACAGAGCAGCGGAATAACTGCAGCAGCTGAAGTTCTCAATCTTTATTGACAGGTAGTCGTTCTGCAGGGGAAGATGCTTCTCGGGGTGGGAAGCAGGGAAGGGCATTTGCTGGGAAGATGTTAAAAGGCAGTAAAGCAGATTTCCAACCAGAAGTAAAAAGACCGTGCAAAGCCTGTTAAAGGTCCGCTTTGAAGTAAACAACTTCATACGCCACAACAGAGCTCCGCTTTCCTGTCCCTGCCCCTTGATTAGTCGTGGATAAGTGTCTTTCTAAAAAATGAGCCTTCCGGGTGTTAGTTCTTTGTTAGTCTTATTTCTGGAATAAAAGCAGGCCATGTATGGGGAACCTAGATCCCTCTTTCAAATGTACATTAATTGAATTTCCGTGTTTGGCACCAGATAGTTATATCTTGGTGCACTTCCCCCCTCTCCCTGCAAAGATTCGGTGTGCAGAAAATGCCCTTAAATTAAATGGGAAACGAAATTCCAGTTTATTATTCAATCAATGCTTTTACACCTGTCTAATTTCAGATGTAAGCAGGGCTCCTCTGGTTATCTCGGCCAGCTGATGAGGTTTCTAAAAGTCCAAATGAGGTCAGGGTTCCCAGCAGCCCCAGAGCTGCTGCTACGGGGTGAGAAGCCCAGCACTAGCGGTGTTCCCTATCCATCAGGAGGGTGCAGGATCTGTGTCCAGTCCACTCTAGGTAATGGGGATGCACATTGGCAGCAGAGCCAGACCTTAGAGAGCTGGAGATGTGAGGCTGGCTGTTTGCCTGATATTTCTAGGGTGTCAGAGTAGATCAGAGGAGAGAGCACAGGTGTGATAGCAGATGTGGTTGGGCTGCTGATGATTTAAAGCGACAATTAACATTATTCTGCATTGCCACAGTCTGTTATTTTGCAGTCCCTTGTCTCTGGTTTAACTCTTTTTTTGTTGTTATTCATTGCCAATTGTCACTCAGCTGAATTGTGCTATTGTAGTGTGTCACCATTATTTTAAAATCGTTTTATTTGCTTAAAACCAATCTGTTAATGGCTAGACTCCTGGGATTTTGGTAGGGTTTTGCCACATAATAGACATCTCGAAGGGCTAAGATACGTGTGTGAACATTTTCTGGAAAGTATGAAGAAAAGGCAGAAAAGAACCGTCTGTAATAACAGGTTTTCTGAGGCATGGTAAAACACGCATATATTATTATGCCATTCTGCAGTCTAATATCACAAGAGTGAATGCAATTTGGCATTCCATTAGTGAATCTCTTTCTCTGGGTTAAAAACAAAGACTGTTCAATTGAAAGTCTTTAACATCTTGCTACTTTAATATGTGAAAGCTTCTTGTCACTAAGAAGATCGTGTATTACTGGCATTATTCCCACCTTTAATGCATTTTGCACCAGTGAGCTTCATGAATATTTAAAGCAGGGCAGTGGCTATGCTCTTTAGCACTGGATTGCAATCTATTGGTAAATTAGACATTTGGTGTTGCTTACTTTGGGTTTTATTTCTGAGCTGCCTAAGGAATAATTGATTTTGTAAGACAGGGCTACTCAACATAACACCCCGAGAGATATACTTAAAAGGAAATGAAGAATGAAGCGTAACGCTCTGAACAGTGGTGTGTTTCTAAGATCTTCCAAAAAGCATCCATGAAATACTCACTCACTGTATATAAATAGTACTCACCAAATGGAGTGCCTGCTCATCTGCTAAAGTGGCTTAGTGTCAGTACATAACCACGTCAAAAACCTAGATTCCAGTATCAATCTCCTCCTTATGAGCCACCGAGGAAATAAGAGCACTCCACACTGGGCAAGCCGTGGTTTGGATGGATACTGGGCAGCTATTCCAGAGGTCCATGACATGTCCAAGTAAGTGAAGGGAGATAAATAATAGCGAAAACCCCTCTGTTGAATTTCCTTTTGGAAGACACAGAGAAGAGAGGACAGGAGTGTTTTCTTAAATCAAGATTAAAGCCTACAAACCTCTGACTTGTAGAGTTAATCAAAATCAGAATGATGAATTGGGGTTAGATATGCGTGCTTTTCCTTTGAATTTCAAAATCAGAAGGTCAGCCAGCAGCAGAGACTCAAAGTGCAGGATTGCCCAGGATGAGATGCAGTTTGCTCGCAGTAAGGAGACGCAGAGATGTCCAACACGCTCGGGAGAGAGTGCCCTGCAGCCTGGCAGTGTCCAAGGAGGCCATCCCTATAGGTTTCTCCTCTGCCTTCCCCGCAGGAGGAAGAGGAGAGGCAGCAGCGTGCCTGGCCACAGGTGCCTGACCTCGAATGGGCTGCACAGTGCTCTGCAGCATGGCACACTCGATGCCTAGGGCAGAGGAGGGAAGTCCCTCAGATCCCACTTCCTCCACCCTTGGATCCGGGGAGGGCAGCAGCTTTCCTGAAGTGTTTGATGCCTGGCCCGGAAGGGCAGAAAGGCAGCCTTCCTGAGATGCTGAGCATGGTGAAGGAAGGGACAAGGCTCTCCTGCGTGACGTGCAGCCAGGTGGTGTTCCCAAGGGAGGCGGTGGAGTTGCAGCACGTCCCTTGCGTCCTGTGCTTCTTTCTGCATGGCTGAGACAATAAACTCCACTTACCCACAGCAAACAGACGCTCAAGATGTATTAAAAAGGTGAACTGTTCCAGTCTTTTGTTTCATATCTTACTGCTAATCACTGATAAATACATATATATAGTGGGTGCATGCTCCTGTACAACAGGCAGGCAATCCACAACACGTGAGGATGGTGAAACTGCTTTCTCATGCAAGTAGACTGCACTGTACATGAAAGATATCTGTGCAAATCATGCAGCTGCCATCAACCACTACCCCTGTAATCAATACTGCTCCAACAATCAATATTTATCTTTATTATAGTATAGAAAGAAAACACATAAAAGAAACGAATGATTTTGCCAGCTTCTCAATCCACCCAGCAATTAGGTCAGTCAGCTTTGGGTCCCTTCCCCCTTCCATCAGTTGCTCTCATCGAAAGCATCTGCAAACAAGATGCCGTACTACTACAGAGTACTAAAAGGTAGTTTGAAAGCTCACATACATTACACGGGTATTGGCTGCTTCATGTTCAGCAGTGTGTATAATAACTGTGTGTGACCTACTTGTTCCAGATGCAGAAACAACGAGCTACTTTAACATCTGCAATGTCCCGTGCATTATACAGTAGCTATATGGCAGTTTCCTGCTGCTTGCCTTTCTCTTCTAGAGAAAGTAGTAGGTCTTAAAACATAGTGGTTGGATTCATGGTTCAAATAAACACCGAAATGGAATTAAATAATTAAAATCCACAATCTTGCAAAGGCTAGCATTTCTGCTTAACTTGAGATCATACCTAAGGCATAAAACACGGTTGCTGCTGCATAGATCTTCATGGGGAGCACGGTAGTCACGTCTAATAACAGCAAAGCAAAGGGACTGTGGCATGCAGTCTTTGCATTGCACAACAGGAGACAACCAAGCAGCTTACACCCTCTGAGGATCTTAGCCCTGGCCTAGTAGCAGAGCTGCCTCCACTGTCTGCCACGATTCCTCTCAGGTTTCTCGCTGGCAAGCTACTGAGGTATTGTAGGTATCTTTCAGCAGACCGTTTGAACTTAAAACCAGCCCAGGTTAGTGCCCAACCATGTCCAGAGAAAGATTCCCACTGGCTTTAAAAGGGCCTTAGATCAAGACGTGATTTTCTCCTTTCTCAGTGATGAATCCGTAGAAAGAGCAAGGGAAGATATGGGGAACAAGAAGTTACGTTTATCTTCAGAGAGCATTTCTCTAAAAGCAGCTTATGGTCCAATCTTTTTTGAGGAGTGGGAGGCAGGAACGAGCACATTGTATTTCTAAGTTGAATGCACTAGTGGCTTGGCCAGAAAGAAGTAATGCTTGGAAAAATGATGGCTTGTTTGGACATCTTCTGAAATTGTTTTACTCTGCATACATTTAGTTTGGTTTTAGTCTAAAACAGCCATTTTTTCCCAGTCAGGTAAGTTTCCAAAAATCAGCTTACCATCTTTACATCCTATATCCTGTGCCAAAGTATCCTATTTAATTTGGAAGTGAGACTTTGGTCCCTAGCTCCCACAGGTTGGTACTTTGGGGAATTTGACCTTTCCATCCACTGGGTGACCACAGTCCTTCAGAGCCTTATGCTCACTTGACAAGCTCCTGCCTTTCCAGATTCTCAAGATTTATTTTCCTAATAACATCCTTTAAAAAAAAATGTTTTTAACATACGCCACGATTGTCTAGAGTTACTTATACTTCATAGTGTTTTACTACCAATACACTTTGGAGCGGTCTGGTAAATAATTTAGCCTACCCAAAGAAATTAACTGTATTTTCTCTATGCATCAAGGAAGTCTGTCATATAGACTATATATCATGGCTCTAAATGTTCTCAGATAAATGCAAAACCGCATTGTGTTCCATCTGTACTATTCACCCAAGTAAGTCTTTCAGGGACCCTATATGATACGTATATTTTTTATCTTTTGCAATTAATAGCAAAACTCACCATGTGTCCAGGGGATAACACTCTACACAGCCATAAAGCTTATAGATTTTTATCCTTTCAGATGCTTGGTCCAGACTTGGTTTTCAGTTTCAGAGGGTGAACTTCCAGCTTATGTAAGTCAATGAAAGTTATTCCACCGACTTCAGTGAGGCAAATATTCTCTCCCAGTATCGTAAACAGGGAATAATTTCTTGGTAGCCAGTGGAGCCTTTCACTGGCAGAAGGGAGAATAAACTCCATACACAGTTGTTCACAGAGTGCAAACTTGGAAATTGTGATGATAAAAGCAGAATTTGGCTTACTGACTGCTTCAATTGCTTCAGAGGAAATATTGATTTGTGAAAAGCCAAAAATAGTTTCTGAGATTTTTTTGTTTTGTTTCCTTGTCTTATCATCTTTCAATGCTCCTGTACTAGCAAGACACAAATTCTTCTGAAATTTAAGGGGGGAATAGCTTATAAGGCATGTAGAGCTGTCACCTGTCTTTACAATGATTAGTCTTTTCAACTTAAAGTAAAAGTAAAAAAACGCAATTTTAAAGTGTGGCTCAAAATAGCCAAGTTTTCATGTCAGGTTTACACAGCCTAGGGGCCCACATTCCTGTGGACAGGAGACACAGAGGCAGCAGAGGGGTGGGTGGTCACGGAAGGGAATGCTGGGGACAGACTGGGGAAGGACAGAGGGCTGCGGAAGTAGGGAGATGACCTAAAGCTGGCTTCCAGCCGCTCTGCTTTGCTGTTTGCTGGGCAGCACGGAGGAGCCACCATGGATTTTGGAGGCCCTACCTGTAGGCAGCACAGAGGTCCTCTTCGCCGGTGCTTGCTCTGCCTGAGCCTCCACAGGCAGCGTGTGGCAGGCACATTAAACATGTTCATGGTGGGGCATACATGTGCTGGAGGATGTGGGGGTGGCAGCTCTGCTGGCCTCGAGGTTTTGGCTGTGGGCTGCGTGAAGGCTGATCCATGTGTGTTACAAGGGTGCATGAGAAAGCAGCAGCATCCCTCTGTATTTTCATTTTGTGCAGATCACTGGGGAGCCTACACAACATGGCAGAGCAACCATTTTATGTGCCCCGTTTAACAAGAGAGATAATGAACCTGGGGGATTTTTCCTCTCTTTTCTCCCAAAAGCTGCGACTGCGTCTTTCAGTCCTTGGTAGGAAAGCGTAGCAGCTTTCTGAGTGCACACCTTTATTTGCATTTGAAGGAAAGGTTTTGGCAGTCTGTTTTGTGCTCTGCTGTAATGCAGGGCGTCGTGCAGACCATTCCCAGCCTTGCTGCTTTGTGTGCGGCACACAGAAGGGCCCCGTTTGACTTTGCAGAGCTGTGCACAGGTGCTCCCGGTCAAAGCCACCACCCGGTTGTGCAACCCCATGTCTGGGAGACGCTGGGCTCAACTGATTGCGAGAGTGCACATAAGAGATAATATGATAATGCACATCAAATATTAATGTGCATTGACACATAATCGCCTGTGTATATCAGGGCCTCACTGCATGAAAGAACAAGTGCACAGACCTGGAAGAGCAATGCATTTTTGCAACTTTTTCATATTTCCTGTTCAGTGCTACCTTTTTTGTTACTTAAAAATAAGCTTTCTTTGCTCCCGAGCCCCACATTTAGCCAAAGCCGTGCCCTGGTAGTAAACTGCAAGGTGCCTTCATGACAGCCTATTTAGTCTCAATAAAAAGCCGATTGGCCTAATGCGCAATCAAGAAAGGAGTGACATTTATTGCTTCAGTTTTATGATGCTGTGAACTGAGCAAGATTTGGAGTCTTACAGTGCCTTCAGGGGGCAGGAGATCACCAGCAATGAATTGTATTTATACCTTTTCCAATTTCCTACTAGCATTTTAGCAATAAATAGGCTGTGTTGTTATTGGGTTTTATGTAAGTATGTTTACGAAAGCAGGGATACAACTTTGTAGTTCAGAATTACAAGTGTTGGCTAAATAGATCAGCAGAGAGAATAACTACGTAAAGCACTGGGAAAGCACTTTCCAATTTATTATCAAATGTCTTAATAGAACACTTCATCTCTTCCGTCCCACTGTATGTTAACTATTAAATTAAAACTACATCCGTCGCAGAAGGTCGGCGGCTCCTTCACACGCCCATGTAGGAACATCAAGGCCATGATGTGTTCACACATCCGAGCCATTAAAAATACATCCCATGCATTAAATATCAGCCTGGCAAAAGCTCAATACAAGCCGAAGCGCAGGGCTGACCTTAGGCTGGCAGGTGTCCCTTCCCCACAGCAGCCATCTCCTGCCCCGCTCCTCAGGGAGCCCACCGCGACGCCGGACCTTCCCCACGTGTGCTTGCAGGATGCAGGCGGTTCTCTAGAAAGCAAATCACAGCTAAAAGCCTGCGTGGGATGTGCCCAGACACAAAGACTTAATTGCTGTCTCTCGGTCTGCCGGTTCTGTAACGAAGGCCTCCCACACTGAGGCGCTCCTGGGACACGAGTCCCTCTGGGAGGTGCAGGTGGGTGGTACTGATCTGTGTCCCACACCTGAAGAGGGTTACTTCTACAGCAGCTTTCAGCTACAGAAAAAGAGGGTTTCTTAGAAAAAAAGAGGGTTAGCAGTGCTCTCTCCTTCTTGTACATGTGAAGCGATTTGCTCCAAGTTGCACAGGTCCCAGTCTCATACCTGTGGGCTCACCACTGTGCGGGATGACATGAGGTTATCTTGTGTTATTTCCATCAGCACAGGAGGTGCAAAGCCCGGAGGAGAGCCTGCAATACCTTCCTAAAATTTCATTAAATAGCTAGACTGGATTTTATTTTGTAATTGAAGTCAGCCTACTTGCCGAGCAGCCAGTTCAGATGGTCCTGCCTCAGGCAGGTCTCCTCGGAAGTGGGAGGCACGGGTCTTTGAGGACACAGAGCAGTCTGTGGTGAGGGTTAGTCTGATTCTGCACGTGTGAAGGAAGCCTTTACAAGGAGGAATTAGTTTACTGTGGTTTTCATCTCACTGGTGGTACAAAGGTCACTCATAATCTTGCCTTCCCCACCGGCAGTGGATGTCTTGCATGCTGTGTGGTATGGGGCTTGTGACACACAGTCACTTGTAAATCAAGTCTTTAGTCTCTTGTAAATCAAGGCCCACTTTCAGAAGTAACTTCTAGTGTCGTTAACAAAGCTGTTATGTGGAAGCACAAACCAGAAATTTGCCATGGGTCCCAGCCCAGCTGGTGCCACATTTCTTGGTGAGCAGATGGAGCCTTCCTGTGTGGCCAGGCCCGTGCCAGGACCTGCAGCTAGGCCACTGTCCCCTGCTTCCTGACGGGCCTCGCAGGCTGGGGTGAAACGCGGCAACTCATTGGAACAACTCCTGTCTTAATGTTGGCTGCAAAACTGGAGCCAACGGTATCAGCAGTTGGAGCACACAGCGATAAAATGTTGGTGAAGGACAGCGTCAAATGTTTACAGAGGGAGAGAAAGAGTCAGCAAAGCTTTGTTTTAACACAGACAGTAGAGACGTGAAGGACACCAAGTGAAGGCAAGCCATAAGAACGCATTTGTTTTATTCTTCGTGCTTTAAATAAACTTCACATACTAGATACCTGCAGACACTTGAATTGGCAATGAACAGAATTAGAAATTTCTTCTCTAGTCACGCAGTTGGAGTGAGGATTTTTCCGTTGCACTTCAAACCCAATGATTGACCTTATAATTCTCTGTGTTTAAAGCATCCAGTCTAGCAAAGGCTATCGTGCTCAACTTAGTTCCTTGTAAAGGGAAACGATATTAAAAAAAACTTAAGTGAAACATTTATTTTGCCCTGAAGGTGTTAGTGTACAATTCAACGTGCTGTTGAGGGCACCAGAGACATCAGGAAGCCAGATGAAGGTCATATTATAATTGGTGCTTTGAACTGTAAGAGGGAAGCAAAGGTGAAGTTTGTGATGTTTCCTACAGAAAACTTAGTAAAGAAAGTTATGAAAAAAAAAGAAAAGAAAGGAGGATTAGGAATCTGCTTTCAGCATCTCACACAGCAGATGAAGGCAGCCGTTTCACGAGCTGCAGCCACCAGGCTGAAGCCTTGGAAAACGGTGGAGTGTGGGACCAGCTCCTCACCGGGGCAGGCAGGTCCAGCATGATGGAGGAGCTGGTGCCCAGACGACACTCACAAAACCTTTTGAAACAACCTCCGTGAGCTGTCATTGTGGCAATTTCAGAGCAAACGTGCTCTGAAAAATGCCTCCCCTTTTTAAGCATTGCCAGTCACTCCCTGCTCTCCAGCAGCAGCGTGGCAGCTGTACAGCGATTACCCCGGCTCCTGGCTCCATGCTGCAGCTAGGCTTACAAAATCTGTTGCATTTGGTATGCAGGGAAGGACAGCAATAAATATATTCTCCACTTTAGTGCATTTTAGCTTGACATATGTCCAGTAAACAACATTTTTGGCTCTTGCAGTCCAACAAAAAAAAAAAAAACCAACACCTGATTATTCAGCGCTTCCTTCTGTTATGATGCTTTGGGGTCCTTCAAATCATTTTCATTATGCACTGCATAATAAAACTCTCTATGCAGCATGCTGATAATTCCTTGCATGGTCTCTGTGATTTCTAATTGTTTGAATAACAGTGTGCTATTGAAATGCCATGCAGAAACATTGCATCACCCTGAGGGAATCAAGCTTTTCTCCTTTTACTCGGGGTGAAGATAAACATTTGAACAGTCAAAATAGGTAAAATATCCTAGGGAAGCCACTGTGAGAAGTAGACATGCTCAGAGCAGAAGCCAGGCTGCAAAGGACAAAAAGGAAAAATAAATAAATAACTAGATAACATTGAATGGAAGGCACTCAAAGAAAGCCACGCTTTTTCTTCTCTTGTGATCTTAAAGCAGAAGAGAAGCACCAGCAGACCCAGGAAAGTAATATCGCATGCTATTTTTGTGCTGCCATTATAAAATATGTATTGTTTATTGTTCTGCACTGCAGCTAAAGTTTCGCATCTGCCTCAAAAATAAAGTTTGTTTTGAAGTAGACTTGCAGCATCTCTACACTGTAAGCCTTTCAATGATGTTTTTAAGAGTGCAGTAATAGGATTTCAGTCTTCCAGCATGCACAGGCAGGTGTTACGGTATAATTCATAGAATGAGGTAAAAATTGTGTCTGTGCATCCCGAATACATGCTTTACATACTGTTTTGTATGGATGTATGTGTGTGTACGTGATATTCAGCCTGCCTCAGTTTTGCCTTCTTCCTGGAGCACAGCTTTGGTGCCATCTTCTTGGGCTGTGTTCTGTAAGCTGCAGAGACCACTGTAGTTCACTTGAGCTTGACCAAGCTACCAGAAGTCCATATGGACTCAACATTGAGGCTTCCAGGACATTGGAGTATGATTTACCTCTCTGTAAAATGTATATAATAACATCAAATCATGGCTGCCCTAGGTCTGTATGAGATCAGTGGTCCACTGATGGCCTGCTACTGAAATGGAGGTGCGCACAAGCCCCCCAAAGGAATCCAACTGCTGAGCTGCCCTGATGTGGTGGTGAGGCTGGTAGCAGAGGTGACCTGTAAAGGGCTCTATCAGGTGGTGTGTTTTAACAAGGCATAGTGCAACAGCACAGAGATGGTCTGAACAGCGGAGGCAATTGAGGCATGTGAGCACGGACCTGCCCAGCCTGGTTAACCTCGCCAGCCCCTGCTCAGAACTGGTGGAAGTATCTCCACGTGGGATTGTGTTGAGATGTATTCAACATGCCCAAAGCTGCCCGGGTAAATGAGCACTCCTGCCTGCCTCCTGACACCCAGCTGAACCACGCTGCAATGCCTGTTGGAGTATTGAGGCATAATGTTCAGCCTGGCTTTGTTTCAACTAGCCTGCTGGTGATGTCAACAAAGGTGCCCTGTCTACCAAAAAGAAAAACCTTGCAGGAATCCAAATGATGGAGAAAGCATTTGGGAGTGATTGCGGAGCTCTCAGTGCAGGCGTACACTGCCAGGTTAGCTTTAAACGGACATTTAATGTCCAATTTGGAGGGGCGGGGGCTTGGAGAGGAAACTACTGGTATCCGACCAGAAATTTGAGTTTCTGATCACTGCTTTCAAGTCAGAACAGAGGAGGAAATCTTACTGGCAGAAATATCACAAATGTACAACAAGTGTGGTTTTATTTATACACTGTTTTATGGCAAAGGGAAGGCTTTGGGCTTTTTTATGCTGCAAAATGTTGTTTTTTTCCTTGCTTTTTTATTTTTGCCTGGAGAAAATATACGACATGTTTAAAATGACTGCAGAATGGAACATCACTTTCCCTGTAAAATAGTGTGCACTGAGACATGGCTGGATCTCACACTTGACCAAATTAGCATATGCACTCAAATATCAGAGCTCTGACTAGTAAAAATAACACTGGATTTGCATTTTCACATTTTTAGCTCCCGCTTCCCTGTCTGTTTGGTTTTATGCCTTTTTTCTTGACTGACAATTCTCTTTGTGGCAGATTTATTGCTGTTCTGCTGTTTGGACCCTGTAATCAACTAGACACTTGGCTGAAGACGTTAGTCATTTCATTAAGTACTTTTTGCAGATATCTCAGACACAATTTTCTGTTGCTCTGGTTCCAAAAAGCAAATGACCCATGGCCAGCAAAGTCTGAATATGAATCTTTAATAAACAGAGGTAGTACCAACAATGCTCTCAGGTTTCCAAACTACGGCGGGCTAATTAAAATATGTTGAATAGGGAAGAGCTGCCATTGCCATCTCACTCTGACAAAAACATTCCTGCATCTGTTCCCAGTAAAACTGCTCTTTTAGAAGCATGGTCACATTTATCCTTCTTGCATCCTGTCAAGCTACATATGAAACCTCCCTCATGCTACGTACAGAAAGAGTGTAGTAATTTTTTTTAATTATTTTTCATTAGTACATTGCTGAAAACAAAGACTGAATAGTTGTCTTAGGAGCGGAGATAAAGTGTGGAGTGGGCTTCATTTTATCATCACTGTGTCACTAATGATTATACTATATTCATGAACTAAGGAAGTATAATTATAGCATTCTCCTGCACTTCATGGGCGAGGAACTATTCTCTCTTTCTATTGAGACACCTCCTTAAAATGCTGTTCCTCATTCCAGGGACAGTCCTTCATAGCTGTGAATCCTCTCTTCAGCAGCATTCTCTGTGCAGGCAAAGCCTCTCTTTGTGCTCAGAGAACAATACTATATGCTATTTGCAGGCAAGTGGGGAGGTGGGAGACCAGGCGCTCACTGTGTACCCACCCAGGGCGGGTTCACTGACGCCATTAATTTTTACAGAGACCAGTTCAGTAGAAAGCCAAATTGGCTGTTCCAGCTGGCCAAGCAGCATTGCCATCACTTCTGGGATGCAGACCTCACTGAGGCCTGGCTAGGTTCTTTTTTATGGTCCAGATCTGGATAGGAATGGGCAGCCTCATGGGTTCCTCCATCAGGTCACCAATCCCACCCCCCTACAGAGATCTTCCAGTTGTGCCTTGACGCGATGTCCTCATTGCAGGGTCTAGCAATGCTACAAAGCTGTGCCACAAGAGGTACAAAGGCAATCAGCTCCAAATCCCCCAAGGAGGAGCCCAGGTTTGCCGGTTTTCTTAGTTTGTTTTGTTTTTATGCTTTTGTGATCAGCAAAATAATTAAGTGGATTGTGGGATGTTGAGCTCCTCCAAGATTTTAATCGTATGAAGTGGCATAGAATAGAGCATATAAAAGAAACGGAATTCATCAGAGACTATCATAATGACCCGGAAGAATAAATGTAAGAAATTGAGCCTTGTTTAATGATTGTTTACAGTGACAGCCCAAATTTTAATCAATGAACTTGTGAACCCCATTACTTGCAGGATGCACTGAGCCTGTGGGACAACATTCAGTATTTTTTCCTTTCTCAGGGGAGCTGCAGGGTATCGGCTGACATCTTAGAAGCACTCCTTCCACACAGATGCTTTTAAAGCTGCTTTTTTTCCCCTGCAGAAAGCATGGGTAAACCTTACACGTGTATTTTGTGTATGCTCTTGGGTACAGTTTCATCCTGTGACCCTTAGGAGACCTCATTAACCTTCTCGCAGCTTCTTGAGCCCAAGGAAAAAACAGCCAGCCTTTGTGCTGCCGAGCTTTCTGCAGTGCTACCCTTAGGAATACGGAAACCAAATGGATTTATTGATGTAACTATAATCGGAAGTCAAAGCCAGGATGATAAAATGGTGAGATGGCCAAATTGCTTAAAATCAGAGATGTAGTGCAGGATCTGAAGGACTGAAGGGGGTCTCACCTGGCCTGGCACCTCACGCTGGGGCCCAAGCAGGGACATCACAGCTTGGTTCTCCTCATCCAGCAGGAGATGGTCGTCATGCTTCAAGAAGTGAAGGCAGCTTTGCCTCCAGCGATAGGATTTCATTAAATAGAGTATGTGAAGTGCTACTCACTTCGTATTTGTTCCGTAAGCGATGGATCCTGCTCCAGAACGATGTGTGCTCTGTGGCGGTGCGTGCCTGGACGCACACGTTTGCAGTAAATGCTTCACCTTCTTCCCTGTAATTTGCTGTTCTTGACTTTGTGGGCATGGCTAAAATGGCAGCCTGCTTGTTCCTCTAGTCTGAAAAAAATGTGCTTTAATATACTGTCATTTTCCCTGATAAGATGAACACTATAAATTAAACAGAGTCAGCAACCCAGTACATTAATCTTACTGATGAAATCCTACCTTTAGCTCTTCCTGACATATATTTAATGTTGTCTTAATTGTGCAGCCTTTAAATAGGATTTGTGTGTGCAAGTGCAGAAGCCGTAAGAAGCCACAGCTGCAAGCCAGAAGCTCTCCTCTCAGAGCTGTGCGAGAGGTGGGTGACACACAGACCTCGCAGTCAGGAGATCCTGGTGACAAGTGTATTGCAGTGCTTTTTCATCACCTATCTAGTCAACCCCAAAACGCAGGCTTCATGCAGGGGTTCACATAAGACTTGAGCATATAGTGTCATGCAGCAGTTGTCCCTTTCTGGTGTCCCTCAAACACAAGCATCCTGCCGTCTGCACAAGTAGCACGTGCTTCATCCTGCTCGTACTGTGCTGCTGTAGGCTTCCTGCCTGGTAGGAAAGGTTGGTCTCGCAATTAAGGTTTGAGGTTTAGAAAATCTTTGTTTTCTTCTCACTTTTACTGAGAGAGGTCAGAAAAGTCGTTGGGGAACTTCTTTTTTTTTTTTTTGGAAGGTATCAAAAGATGCGAACAAATGTCTAATAAGCTCTAAAATGGTCTTTGAAGTCAGCGAGAGAGAGGTCTCTGAGATTTCAGAAATCCCACACAAAATGTTTGCATGCATCTTTAAGCATCTAAACACCTTTAAAAATACGTCTCTTAAGTGCCTTACTCTAAGATTAGCTTCATACATCCCCTGGATGTTTTTTAAATTGCATCCCAAGTTGCTTAGATTTCCCCTAAAGAGTATCCTTTTGTTTTAATTTTCTCATTGACTTAGTTTTCTCTTGACTTGAGACATAATATATATTAACCCACACTCATTTTTTGTAGCTAGGTGTTGAGTATTGAAGCTGTTTCTTAGCTGGTTTATTACCAAAAAAAAGAGCATATGGCTGATTGTGTCCCATCTGAAATGCAAATGGTAGAGCAACGTGGAAAAAAATTCTGATTACTCGAGCAGTAAACGGTTCCTAATGAAGTGAGTTTGACTAAGGTGGGAAGCTGGAAATGACTGTGGGAAGAAATGACGGCCGTTAATACTGTGGGGGAGCAGAACATCCTTATTCCGCTGATAAGGAGGTTCTTAGGAAAGGGACTGGATGCTTTCTTACATTCTGTATATTCATCAGTGTGGTGAAATTGCTACACAGGGAGACAGACTCCCATCTTCTACTAGTTATGAAATCGTTTAATTTAATTTATAGCCTTGGCTTTTCACCTTTGGCCTCTCTTTGAGCTGAAGTTTTCTGTATTTAGTGATCTACCTAATGTAAGCCCAAATGTATACGAGCCGTGGTTCCCCAGATTTTCATTTCACTGGGCACATTTGCAGAAGCCAGAGACTGAGGGGGGGTGATGGAAGAAATCTGACCCATGCCGTCTGATTCCCTGTGATTCCTCTTTCCGAGTCCTTGCCCCCAGAGTTTTTCTGTTGCTGCACCTCCCGTGGCTGAAGGTGTCCGAATGCGTGATGTGAATGGAAGGGGAACTGACTTTTAAACGCTTTCTGAAGTCAAGCAGTGAGGCTGACAGGCTGGCATTTCCATTACTTAACTCTGAAAAGGCAGAGCCGCGGAGCAGGCACTGTGAGGCTGAGTGCGACCAGCGGGCTGGAGATGGAGCGGCACTGGCTTTGCTCTACCTTAAATGTCAGAAGGAGCCAGCAAGAGTTTGGATAGCAGCGTGTGCACAATTACATGCTCAGAAGAGCCGAAGCAGCTGCCAGGTTAGACCTCTGGCTTTGTCCCCGAGCAGGATTGCCTCGGTGTTAATGTAAGCCTCACTGAGACTGAGCTGCCTGGTACAGGGGGCGGAGGATGGAAGATTAGCATGGCTTTCCTCCACCAATGCCCAAGGGTGTCTGACATCACTAATGATAATGGAACAGGAGAAACCTAAAGAAAAAAGGCTGTGTTGGAAGGTGGTGGAAGTAATTAGGCTTCTCCAACTTCTGAGCAATGGGCAAGGCTCGCTAGGGTGTGGATGTGTCCACGTTAGCATGTTACTTGAGATCCAGATCATGCTTTTGAAGCAAGACCCCCATCTGTCCTCACCATGCTTTTGGTTCATGTCCTGTAGCAGCCCAGGAGCTCACGAGCTGGGTCATGGCCCTGGAGATGCACCTGATGCCTCGCTGGTGCCACCCTCCGTTTTGGCATGGGGGGTCATCCCTGTAGGATGAGATGTGGTTTCAACATCTCTTCTTGTACTATGATCAGAATGCCTATAGCTGCCATATTACCTGATCCTAAATTGATATAATTAATGGATAACACTGATTCTGTGTTACATACCCATGCTGTGTGGGCAGCACCTCAGCAGAGGTCTCCTTAGTCTCCTTCTCTGGAGGTGTATTCAAGGCCCATCTGGATGCCTACCTGGGCAGCCTGCTCTAAGGAACCTGCTTTGGCAGGGGGGTTGGACCTGATGATCTTTCAAGGTCCCTTCCAACCCCTTCAATTCTGTGATTCTGTGATTCTGTGAGGTAAATTTTGTGGTTTCTTTAATCTAAGAGGGTACAGCAACGTAAATTACTCATATATCTGCTTGGATGTTCTTTGGTTTGCAAGAAATTGCAGTTGGTAATGCTGTCATTTAATTTTCCATCTATAACTCTCTTTTTAACGTGTCCTTTTTCTTGCTTTTGTTTTCTGTGTCTCTCCTCTTTCCCTGCATTCATTTCCATCCAGAAATACAAATGACCTTTTAAGAGAATTTTCCGCTTTCATTCTGTTGATTTGCATTGTTCAGTCAGGAAAATACAAACACTTTTCTTTCTGAGATGCATTTATGATGTCACGAAAGAACTTTCTCATATTAGCCTCTTCTTTTTTCTCTCTTCTGTGTCTTCAGGTGTGTGTGCAACATTGACTGTTCTCAAACCAACTTCAATCCTCTTTGTGCTTCCGATGGGAAATCTTATGATAATGCATGTCAAATCAAAGAGGCATCATGCCAGAAACAGGAGAAAATTGAAGTCATGTCTTTGGGTCGATGTCAAGGTAACGCTCATAACAAAACTCATTTCAAAGAATGTTTTCAATTTTCGTTCAGGGAGGAAAAAAAAAAAGAGAGAACTGGGGCTGGCTTCTTATTTGGCACTTCTCGCATTTCCATTAGACTCCTGTAATGTGTATGGTACACAGCACTGGGGCTTGTTTCTCATCTGCTGGGCTCATGGGATGCCAGCAGTACCTGGAAGGAAATTTTAATACCACATCGAGACTAGCTGTGTTTGCCACCAATACCATGCTTCTCTATGCCCAGCTCCCGGGGTGCTGTATCACTTGTGTGACCCTTGAATTGACTTTAAAAACTCTAGTCTATTCGGAAATAAAAATGAAGAAAATTTGCCTTTAAATAGCTCCTGTAAATAAAGTGTCTACTGGGGCTCGGACAGTTAATAGCTTTTTTCCCCCTTAGCTTCTGACCTATAAATCCTCAGTACATCTACTTACAAGGCCATACTATACCTGTCTATTAAACACATTCTCATTTATTCCCATTTCTTTAAAGTTAACTGCCCTACGTGACAGTTCATTTCAGGGTACATATTAAAACTCCCCAATTACTTCAAGTAGAGCAGAAATGACAAGTCCTGCTTTACACTGATAGATTTATCCCAGCTGCAATCTGTTGTCACATATTGTTAGAAAAAATGTGTTTTCTTAATGGAAGATATTTCGTGTTTCATTCCAAAAAGCCCGCTCCTGCTGTTTTCACCTGGCAAGCCCAGGGGAGCCCTGCAGCCAGCAGTGGTGCTGTGCGTGGAAGGGATGCTATGTTTGTGTGGGCACTGGGGCGTACTCAATAGGAAGTGGAGGCTCCCCAAGCAATACAACGTATTTCTTTTAACACAGATAATACCACAGCAACTACAAAATCTGAAGATGGGCATTACGCACGGACAGATTATGCAGGTATGGTTCCTATTCCGTGAGAATCACATTTGGCAAGAACGTGTAAGTCGCTTTTTTCCTCTGTTTACGGAGGTGATGTGTCCTCATCTTCTGCTATGGTTTTGTTTGTTTGCTTTAAAAAACACTGTGTTCTTATTACTTTGTTTTGCTAGGAGCTATCTCCTTAACAAATGGGCTTCTTCCATTTTTATCAATGTACAGATACTCTGAACATAAAGCACCTGTTCCAGCAGTGGAAATAATAAATGTGGTAAAACTGTTTGCCAGAATTAGCAGACATTGATGAAAATTATTGAATTACTATGCATATAGTATGCATATTCTTTTCATGATATATACAGGCTTAAGAAAGTGAAAATCCAGAGCCTAGCACAGCTGTGATATGATGAAACATTTCCATAATAGATAAGATTATCTGTCTGTGTTTTACTGTTAAGTTAACAAGGTTCTTGAAATGTTTTTTACAGTGATAAACAGTTTTAATATATTTAGAAGCTACAGTAAAACATAATGGCCAAATAGCCTTATATGGTATTTGAAATTAAAAGCATGTAAATACTAGTGAGGTTTGGGAGGTATTTGCTTTACACCCTTTGCCTCGGAGGATTGATTTAGAAACTGAGTGTGTGCGGGGGTGCGGGTGCGCATGCACTCACACAAATGTTCACAGCTCATGCTGAGAATTCAAGCATTTAGGAAGGTATGGTGAAAATGTGTCAGGTGTTGTATTCACAGCTTAGGTTTGTGAGATTTTTGTATTTCAAAAGGAGATCTTTCAAGAGAATAGATGCCAGTTGCTGGGTTTACCTGAGCAGCTCGCTCATGGCTTAGGTGAAATCCAGCTGATGTTTCACGGGTCTTAATATCTCTTACCATGAGATTGCTTCAGTGTTACTGAATTTGTCTGGTCACCCCTTGTGAGGGCTCTGTGTGCACTATGGCCCTGTGTTGATATGACACCCAACCGTTAGAAACTGATTGTTCTGATCCTACTTTAAAAATGGTGCGTGATGATTAAAACATAGAGCTATGAATAAATGATGAGCCAGAGGAGCTAGAGGTGTCAGGGTGGCTGCAGGACAAAGCAGCGAACGAAGAAATTTCTACAGAAAGTGAATGCTGGGATTACTTTCCAAAAGATCAAAGACGTGCCATGGTCCACATATTTCCTGCTGCCAAGGAGCCCTTCCACAGGTGAATAGAGTCATGCACAGAAAGAAAAATCTGCAGTCAGTTTTCTTAAAAGGCTGGAAGAGCTGAGGTTGTATCCCGGGGTGGGCAGAAGTTATGGCAAACTAGGCCAAAATGATTTATTTTGAGTCAGAAATAAGGACAAGAAATAGAGCTGTGTTAGATCCTTTCTCTTCCTTGCTGGAGAGCTGGGGAGATTACTAGAGTCCCCGAATCAGACTGAAGGCCTGCAGCCCCTTGTTGAATCTTGTGCAACCTGTCGTACTCCGCTCCTGCCCGTTAACCGAGCTCCCAGCTGGCAGTGACCCACATCACCCAGAGAGAGGAGACAGCATGTTCAAGCATGAAGCAACCGAGTTGTAACAAAATGGGAGGAAAGGCAGCTTGAAGACGAGGGAGGAGGAGGAAATAATAGCAATGAGATGAGAAAGCAAAGTCATGGGTCACGGAGGAAGAGGAGCACAGAAGGCACCTTCAGCTCAGAAGTGGGCAGGAGGAGAACAGCTCCAGTTTAGCAGACAGATGATATTTCAGCCCACACTCGAAAGGAGAGATGGTGGGTAGCAGTCCTGAGGAGAAATTTGGTTGCAGCAAAGCTTCATGGAAGTTGGAAGTCAAGCAGGGAACACAAGAGGAAATGGAGTTATTGAGCAGGGAAGGCAGAGCTATGGCTACTCGTGTTCCTTAAGTGCAGAAAAGTTTGATTATGGTTAGTATAAGAATAATAAGTGGGAATAATTGATGTAGAAGTGGTTTAGTAAGTCAAGTTGACAGTTGGACCTGATGATCTTGAAGGTCTTTTCCGACCTAAATGAGTCTATGAGTCCATGTTGTCTGTTACACTAATGCAGTGGTGCCAAATGCTCGTCGTAAAAATGACAGTAACCAAACGGGACAGGTAGTAACCAAACAGCACATCAAAACCCACGCACCCTAATCTTGGGGTCGCAGGGAGGCAGTTCCTTTGCAGACAATCCAACAGCCAGTGGACTTTTTTCATTATGAACCATTCACACTGTCTGTTGAATCAATGTCTTTGCTCCCTCCTGTTCTTCTTTGAAGCCCATTGATCCCGGTTAATGAACGCGTAAATCTTTCAGTCTGCAAAGCTGAGAGCACTCATTCCTTTGGAACATAAATCTTTACATTAAGTTGGCATAGCCTTGTGTTTTTTAAGTGCTCTTTCTTCATGCAGGCAAGATTTGTTTTTGAGTTGGAAATGCCTGAGACACACAGAAGGCAGCGTGCCTCGTGCCTGTGTGTGTAACACGTGTCAGCACAGTGTCTGTACATCCTTGTCCGTGCCTTTACTTGGACAATTCTGGCCCCTCTCATTTTTCTGACACCCCGAAGAATTTATCAGACTTTGGGGGATTTTCACTCTTTTCAGCAAATACCAGCTTGTTGATGTTGATTGAGTTTGTGAGATGGCATTCAGTTTTAGCCAATATATGAATGGGCAGGGTTTTTCTTCAAATCCAGTAGAAAAGTACTTGATCTCACAACTTCTATGGAAAAATATTTGTAAGCATTGTAAGTGTAATGTATATTTTAGAAAGTAGTGTCTGAAAGTCCTGTGAAGGATGTTTTCTTGGATAAGTTTGTTTTTCTTTCTCTGCATAAAGAAGTTGGCTGTTTCAGTGGCGTTTTTGCATTAAATAGTCTGAGCAGTCAAGGAGTTTTCATCTTGTTTATTCATTTGTCTTTTTATTATTATTATTATTATTTAATGCTTGTATTCCCTTCTTAAGATCTGGATATTAGCTATTATACCCCTTACTGATTTTATCCTTTTTCATTATCAAATTAAAAAGATTTTTTTCCAAGCCATTTTAAGGACTAAAAAGAATAAGTGGGCATGGATGAGCCATATTTCCATGTTATATATTCATGAAAATTGTCAGTGAAGACACTGACAAATTTGATCAACCTACTCAATAATACAATCTTGCAGGCTAGACAAAACTCTCTCTATGAACATTGATTAGATCAAGTCTTAGCAGCCAAACTCCAGCCACACAGCAAAGATGATGAAAACAGGGAAAAAAAGGGCATTTTTAGTCATGATAGTCTCTTTTGGTGGAAAATTCAGATCCACAAATGGTTGTTTTGAGCTGTATTTTGGGGTTGCTCACTAGCAGATGGCTGTGTTGTCGAAGCAAACTGAATGCTCCACCAAAAAGGGCAAAACCCATCTGTGTCAACACACTGTCTGCCCTTGGCTGGGCCAAGTCTGTGGCACAGAGGCCACAGGAACTACCACAGATTATTCACTCCAGGGATAAAGAAGAGTCTTGGACCGTGCCTTTTCCAAAATAAATACAGCATAACATTTATGTTTGAAAAAAGAAAACTATCCTCAAACTTGGCGAAACCTCATCGTTCTGCATCATTAACTTCTAATCTCTTTGACTGGGGGAAGAAGCCACGCTTCTCTAAGAAACTTGAGAGTGATCTGCTGATCTTGAATGTGTAGGAAGCACCAGTGGGTGATGCATGCCTTTCTTCACAGCCTTGATGCCGACCCACCTGACTTCAGCCACAGTCTTCATCATCCATACTAGTCCCTGGGTGGGGCCCAAGAATCAGAGCAGCAGCACCGAATTTCTCTACAAAGTGTGAGGTTTTTTCTTCCAATTCCAGGAATAAAATAAGAAATTCAGCGTGGATTCCTTCTCCAGGTTATAAAACTTTCCAAGTAGGTTGTTTTGAGTGTAAACCACTAGACATTGCCCCTTTAAATTAATTTTTGTCAGACATATATTAAACTGGTGAAGGATAATAAAGCCCCAGAGCTTAGCTATGGCATATAAACTATCATGCAATTCTGCTCTGCCTTTGTGAGCCAGACTTTCCTTTCTTCTTAATGGAATTAGCAAGTGAGACATAGAGCTGAACACCGTGCATCCATCACACAGAGAGAGAAACCATTTCTCATCTTCAGCTTTGTAAAAGCACTAGGAAAATTGTATCCTTGCATATGCAGATTTGCTTGGCTTTCAATTTAGTCAGGCTCTAAGTCAGAGGTTGTCACACTAAACAAATAGATTAGTTAGGAAATGTTGCTGCTTTTCCATCGAATTGCTTAAAAATTGAAAAAAAAATATTTTACTATTTTGACAGCTGTGTGGCAGCAGGAATGCTGTCTCGGTGTGGCTGCCACCCGCATTCACTCACATTCCTGACATTTGTGAATACAAGAATAATACAATTTATACATTTCTTAAAAACATAAAGCTGGGATTGTTAGCTGCATTTACAAGTGCAAGATTTTATTAAAACACACATAAGGTTTATTCGCAGTGAAAATCCACAAAAGGCAACAGATGAGCTCTTCAAAACAGTGAAAGAGCTCCATATAGACTGAATTTCAGGCCATACATTTCAGATATTTTTGGCCTGTGACTTGGGGAAAGCAATGAGGGCATTTCCCTCCAGGAGATACAACTGTATCATGCCCCATGTGCCTGGATAGCCTTCAAGATGTCCGATTGTTCAGAAATGTAAATGTCTACAAACAACTGAAGCCTGGGGCTTATAAATTCAATATGATCTAAGAACAGAGCTGGTCTTAACTTAAAAAAATACTTTCTTAATAGAGTCAGCTGGAGAAGGAATCTTTGTCTATTCAATCCAGACAATCCTGACAGAGAAGTTTTCCAAGAAGTAAAGCAGAGGAAATGTCTCAGTTCTCTGGCTGGGATCTGGAGGCTTCCAAAATCAAGCTCACAGAAAGCAATATAGCATTGACTCAGAAATAATGACTGTGTGTAGCTTAGTTTAATTTATGTAGCACTATAAAACACATAAGAAAATTATTCCTATTCAGGAGCTCTTTGAATGATTTTCAAAGGCAAAAGAGATTATCATGTTCTGATAGCACCATGGTCTCTAGCCCCTCTGCTGCCTTTCAGCTCCTCCACTGTTGGTGATATCCAGAAGAAAATAAAAAATTTAAAGATAGAGTCTGCCTGGTAGGTTAATAAATCTCAGTCAGCTACTTCTGAACTAAAGTCTGAGTAGCCAGCAATGTCAGCTTGGTCCCCGAACCTTCACTTGTCCTGCAAGCTTTTTTTAAATGAAAAATTGCAGCTGCTTCTTTTTGTCATTTAACTCCTCGTTTTCAAAAGGTGCAGTGCAGAAAGTCCCACTCTGGCATTTTTCTGTGTCATCAGGTGGACCAGATGTTTTCCTTCTGAAATAGGAAAAACTGGGGTATTAATGTAATTGTGCAGGTGTGGGAATTGCCGCCTAGGCTATCCCAAGACTAGCAGTAGTTCTATGGAGTGCTTTTCTGACACAGAACAGCCTTAAATTTATCTTTAGATCCTGAGAGGTCTCCTTTAACTTTGAATTGCGTATGGTAAGCTTGGTAAAATGTGCCTCATTATTTTGGATTTTTGTTTTTGTGTGTGCGTGTGGTTTTATAATGAGAGAAATTGTGCCTTTTCATTACTTATGATTTCCCGGTGTCATGCTCATGGAACCTGTAATTGTTAGCATTAAAACTTAAATTGGGTCTCAGGTGAACTGTTAGACATCTCTTTATGGAGACTTACGTAGCTTGGGAAAAAAAGAACATTTCCATTTGTGCCTTTAAAGCTTAGCCCTTAATTTAGTCACTAATGAATGTGAATCAGAAGTTGCGAATCAGTTTATGCTTTTACCCCTAATAAACAAATTCAGTAATGTGAATGAACTTTATAATAAAAGCTATTTCATTTGGGCACAAGCACGGTAACTTGAAAATACATTATGTCCAGGCTAAGAATTTGATCTGCAGGGAATGAACAGGAAAAGCAAACACCACCTTGCAGCACCAAGACTAGAATGGGCAGCCTGAAACCATAAAGTTGGACTAGGCTATTCTGCTGTTACCAGCTTCCCTGAAATATTTAAGTCCTGAAAATGAATTCAGTTGTCAAACTTCATCAAGGTTTGGGGGCAGGGGTGGAGTTCATAATACAAGTATATTCTTCTACTAGTTTTCTTCCAAACTGTTCAAGATTCGTGAATTTTGCTCACGCACTGTCTCCCACTTCTTGCTTCCCCAGGACTGTGTACCTTACGTGTTGTTATTTTCTTATACCATTTTGTAACCAGTCCTCTGTAACATTTTGCTTTGTTAAAGGTTATGGATAAAAACAGAATGGTATGTGATATAGGGATGAGCAGACCAGGGCTCACGTAGGCATTCCTACAGGTTCTTCCATTTGTGTCGCAGTCCATAAACATGTATCATTTCTCAGTATTTTGTTGTATTTGGAATATAGAAATCCACCTTCCTGGGCAAATATAAACCTGCTTATCTTTTGTCCTCTGTTCCGTATTTTGGTCAGAGGCGTGAATAAACTCTCAGGGAGGTAGAGCCTGCAGGAAAAAGAAAAGAGGCCTTGCTGCTTCCACATGAAAATGTGATCCCTAAAACTCAACACAGCTTGAAGCAGGCCTGATTCCTTGAGTTGTCCTTAACCAGACACCTTCCTTCTAAATAGGATCACTTCAGGCAAGGGATACCCAGAAAAAACAAATGCAGGAGGGGACCCTCAGAAAAACAGCATCATGGTTGCCAGTCATGCAGTTATGCTCTACTTAAAACCAGTCACAGGATCTGTTTCTTCCCAGCCTTTGTTTTCAGAGGGTTTTGGAAATGAAGAACCAGCAACACGATCTACTACCCCCCTAGAAAGCTGCCTTGAACATCTGGAATACCTGCTGTAATGCATGGCCCCTCAGAGCACGTGGGTGCTGTCATTGCGGCAGGACTTAGGGTTATCAAGGAAAAAGTTATTTTATATCTGACTAAATCACATTGTGCCACCAAGTCAATACTGTGTCTTTGCCAGTTCTGAGCTAAGATAGCCCCAGGTGCAGCCCCTAATGGGAAGAGTACCAGCGTTAACACCATCCAACAATGCAGGAAGGGTCCAGCCACAAAATGGCTTCCACAGACCCATATTTAAATTTACTGCAAGTGGGCCCAGACCCAGTTGGTGTCAGGTTTATCAGCGTTTGGGGAGGAATTTCTCTCACCCTCAGTTTCAGCCTTCCTCTGGGCTCCATGTGCTCTGATTAGCTCAAGAGCTGTCCTTGAAGGATGCTGCTCAAGATGGTGCACAGCAGCTGTTTGCCATCCACAACACTAATTTGAATTAGTTAATGAGAATTGAGGAGTATCATGGTATATTTTTATGCCTAGCAGCTCTATTTTGGGCCTTGTCTCTGAAAATCTGTTGTTAGGAATTCTTCCCAAGGATTTGAGAGTTAAAGTTGTAATGAGCTGCTGGAATATCCATTTTCAGGAAACATCAACATTTAAATATTCGTGTTTGATCTAGTCTGAAATGTAAAAAAATATTTTGAAATATTCATGGAACTGAATTTCTTCCGAATTTTGTTTCATGGGTATTTTGGCATTCTTTATGAAATGTTAGATGTCAAAATATCACGAGATGAAAGTATATGACAGTTGTAATAAATAAGTTGTATATTAAGGAAAGTTGCTACTCAGAACTGACTAAAACATCTTTTATAGAATGAGTATCATCATGTCAAATTACAATACAAACATGAGATTATTTGCTCATTTCGACACCTGAAATGGTAACCTAAGCCTAAAGATAAGTAAGGAGTTAGCCTAGACACAGGAATTACAAATGCATCTGGTAGAATGAAAAGAAATTTGGTTAGGGAAGAGAAGAGGGAACTGGGAGACCTTCAGAAATAGGCTATATGGAGAAAAGTAGCAGTTTTTGCCTAGCTTAGTACATTTTGGTAAAGAAAGTAAAGACAGACAAATATTATTTTCACTTTGCTTATTTCACTTTTGAAGGGTTCCACTTCTTTTCATCGAACATATCTGCTAAAACACGCATCTTGCACTGCTTGGCCAAGCAATGCAATGTATCTGTTCTTTTCACGTTTCCTAACATTTTGTGTATTAGACACTGAAACCGCTAGTGACAAAAATTTGTGACGTAAGAAAAAAGGATTGTGCTTATAGGAAGTAGGCAACGCTGTGGGAGATGCAGCATTTGAATGCCAGCTCTCCTTTCTCCATTCCTTCTTGCCAAAGGAGCATTCCTCTGGACTCAGGAGAAGCCCAGCTGTGGAGTTTCCAGACACACATCTGTACCACCGAGCAGGAGGAAGCACTGTTATAAACCGAGGTTCAAAAGCAGCATCTACCTGCTTAGCAAGGTGACTTCTCCCCCCCTCGGGCTGTCATTTTAGCATGTACCCATCAGTGATAGGGTAGCGTGAAACTCCCCTCCTGTAAATGCAGCAGCTGCAACCGAAATGTGCTGTTATGTAATCAGTGGCGGCGCATTTCATAATTTTACCAACGCTGAATTGAAATGCATTTCTTTGCCCACTGCTGCTCTGACCAGCCTTATCCATTTTAGACAGCATTACATAACGGCAAAATATTTTTTAGATGGGAAAAAAAATTAAAAAAATTAAAACCCTCCCTATGGTTTTAATCTCCCTCTTTCATCTGTAGTTTAAAGCTGTGTCAGGTGTACACCAAAAACACCCCCTCCCCAGGGTATTTCGTTTACGATTTTATTTAATAATGGAAGCATGCTTCCATCAAGCTGGGATGGGAAAGGATTAGGTAAAAAATATCGTTCTGAAATCAAGTGGCATAAGTCTAGCCTGTCTGTGTGCTCTGCAAATGAAGGAGCCGTGGAAGGGCTTGCTGTTGGTTGATAATACCAAAACTGATAAACTATCAGTGTTTTGTCAGGCATAATGTATGCTAAACATCTTCCTCTGCAGCTTGCCTCTATGAGAACTCTGACTGTTTTTAGACACATCTGGCACTGCAGATTTCTTTTTCTACCCTGTATTTCAGTGATTTACAGGGCCTTGGCTGGGCAGAAGGATGTCAGCTGTTTGGTTTAAAATACGATTAGAAGAGGGGATAAGATTTAAAGAGGCAGTAGGTAAAATCCGGGCCTCATTGAGGCTAGTGGGAGAATGGCCACTGAATTTAAATGGCTTCCTGATTTCTCTGGACATTTTTTCATCCATCTTCATTCTTATTAAATTTTCCATTTCGAGAAATTGCCCTTTTTTTCCCATTTGGCTTCTTTCCAGCTTGAGGCATGTGAAAGGAAACATATTGAACTCCTCACTACTGAGTGGGAATTTCTAACACACAGTCTGCTAAAAAACAATCCTCTCAGGTGTTGCAAAAGATTTTAACAACAACTGGGCAGATACAGAAAGCAAAGTTGTAGGCCACTGCCATCAGTTTTATGATTCATTCCTCAGGGGAGACAGGTGAATAAAATCGAGGCCAGCAAACTGAGCAGGATTCATCCCTTCAAAAGTGCAGTGCTTTGCTCAGTGCAGAGGAATGATCACAGTTGAGCAACATGCCAATAAAATGTATTTACTTTTCTGTATAATCTGAACAAAAGCAGTGACAAGCTAGGTTGAAACCATGCTTGTTAGTCAACATCAGTCAACATCATCTCTCTTACGTGGTTCAAGATGCCTTCAAAATACCATGAATAGGAGCTGGGCATTTTTACTTCAGTCTCCTATTTTCTTACAAATTTACAGCTCTTTCTTCAGTTTCCTGGGTTAATTCTCTCGGGAACCATGTTCTTACAAGCACAGATGCTACCTTGGAAAAGAAGAAAAAGGAGGGCAGGGAGCTTTTGGGTATCACTCTGAAGCCTGGAAGCACCTTACAGACATAAGACCCCCCTGAAAAAAAAAATAAAATGGAAAAAAAAAAGAAGAAAAAATTGCCTTCAGTAGTCAAAATGGAATATAACATTAGTGCAAAAATAGGGCTGTGAAACTTTCAGGTTGTCAAAAGGGTTGAAGGAGACGCCCTGCAGCTAAAATAACGTTGCTTGTCCGGTCTGTCACGTACCTGGGCTAACCTTTCCGTCTCCGTGCCTGCGATCGGACCTCTTTGGCAGGTTTGCCATTCATACTAGCTCTCAGTTGTAATTTTTTGAGTTTGCTTGAAGTGTGCAACCAAACACTAACCTCTGATAACATCATGCTGGCAGGCCTAAAAATAAGTCAGAGACCTTTTCAAATACTGCCTCATGCCATCCATTGATCTCAGCAGAAAACAATCCATTCAGACCTGGAGTTCCTATTGGAAATTAGGGGACAGCCTGGTAATTGGATTAGGGTGTGCTTTTATTTGCAGCAGTGTCTCAAAATGAAGTTCCTGCTTTGTTTCATTGATTGTCTGCCCGATTATTCTGCCAGTAAAAGCCACTCACATCACTGAAGAGACGGGGTGAGGATTGATGGAAATGCAGAATCTTGTTATATAATGTGTGTGTTCCTATGAATATAATCAGGTAAATATAGATGATAAGTACATCTTCATGCAAACATGGAAATGTGCTTTGTTAATCCACAGTTAAATTGCTTAAGAGCAATTTTCATCAACATGGTACTTAAATATTGGAAGAGTCACCACTTGTATCAATGTGAAAATTCCTGCCAGCCACCTTCATGGGTGCCAAAGAGGGAATAGCTTGAGGACATTGGGATGGTATGTGTGAATCTGTGGCCCTTGGAGTAAACATTATTGAAGGGCCTGGAAGGGAGAGAAGAAAGCAGGTTTGACTTATGTATTTCCAGAGGTGGGTCAGAAATCCTAAAGTGAATTTAGGATTGTAGTTGCAAGGCACGTAGGGCACTACAGTGCTCCTTTTCATTAATCCCCCACAACAAATCTGCACCAAATTGGTGTTTATAGCTCTTACCCAACGTATCGTTTTCTTCCATCCAAACCAGGCTGCATATTTGACCCCGTTACATTTATGAAATACATCTGTAGGCAGCTTAATTCCTATGTAGTCCTTCAGACCGTGCAGAAGTCACAGCTGGTAAGAGCCCCATGCCAGCCCACCAAGCCAAGTCCCACCAGGCACTGAGAGCGCTAGCACCGTGCCTCTCCCCTTCCATCATCCCCATGGAGGAAAACGTACATCCTCGGTGGGCAAAGCTGCCAGTGCAACCAGAATCCTTTATTTCTGCATGGGCACCAATGGCACAGCCCCCTGGGCCCCTCCCCACACACGTTCCTGGGCAAGGGAAGCATCATTCGTCACACAGCCATACCCTGTGGCGGAGCCGGCCAAACGATCCAGCTCCCTCCATACATCAATATTCTTGACACCTGTCTTAAAACTTAGCTCGTGCATATCCATCTACTGCTGGAAAAGTGTCAGAAGGGTACAAATATCCCATCACTATTTTTAGAGTTGTATCAAAAGTATTTATCAGCTTTCTGGCCCCTCATCCCATTTGTCACGTCGATGCTATCTGCCAGTCAGGGAGGTGAAGTCCTTTAGAAACACAGTGGCAGATGGGTGAAACTCTATAAGCCATGATGAACAGGACTGCAGCCATGGTTAAAGGTGACTCCTGGGGGTTGCTGTGCCTGCTGTTAAAATCAGAAAGCTCCTGTTGTTGTCACCCGGCAGCAGGTTGAGTTCAGGAGGTGGTTCCTCCTCACCTCGGCAGGGTGGGAGGACTTGGGGGCTGTCTTCTTGACACCGTGGAGCTGAGTTGACTCACAAGTGAGAATCCCAGCTGATTCCTGGTTACTTCACGATCTGCTGCAAGAGCCACCAGCACTCCCACACTTTCTGGTGACTCCCAGGTGCCACATCCTGCTACTTATCCCAGTGTCAGTGTTCACAAAGTGGAGGTGTTGAGAGTCTGGTTTCTCCACGCACACGTTACTGGTGGGAAGCTCTTCCAGCTCCGTGATCCCACATAGGGCAGCAGAGGAGCAGCTCTTTAATGTGCAGGTAACATACAGCTGCCTCATGCTCCAAAACTGGGATGCCTCCCTAGCACTGCTGTTTTTCAGAAGGCAATGTATTCAGGTTGAAACTTTGCCCACGTACCATCTGCTCAGCCTTATCTTTCTGTGACGAGAAAGCTGAATATGTAATGTCCAGTTGGCTCTCGTGGCGTTACGTAAGGTTGTGGTTTCTGTTGATATTTGCAGTTTTGGAGGTCCCAAGCAGCTCTTGCAACAATCTCCTGCTCTTGTTCAGAAGTGGAAGATCAGCAACAAAAATCAATGCTGTCTTCATAGCTGTAATGAGCATGTCCCACCGCCTTTTTTAGGATGGCCACAAGTTCCATCAGATGTCTGAGGCCTATTTGCAAATACTGATTTATATTGCAGATCTTCTTCAGCCATTTCATAGGAAATCTTAAGGTCTCGCAGTTTTGCTCTCCATGCACTCTGTTCGGTATCAAAGTTAGAGCTGTAAAGCAGAAGACCTGCCCATAGACTGTATTGATAGCTAAGGCTGCCAGGTTATGAAAATGAGTTGTTTCAGGGCTTTTTAGCTTCTTAAGGAGGATTGTTCTGAGAAAGCTCTACTTTATTGAAGGCATTGCTTTGGAGTCGCAGCAGACTCTGTTTACTCAAAGGGGAAAAAAACGTGGAACCTTCATATGCAAATGTATGGCATTTGGAAATGTCATATAGCTGCATCTACATATAAATAAGCTGCTCTCCAGTGCTGCACTAGCAAGGCAGCTTTGATATAGAAATTGCATGGTAGCACACAAAGCAGAAACAGCGGGACACCACTCGGTCAAGTTCGAAGAGTTTTGTTCCTTAATCACCACTTAACTAAGTTAACTAATGTTGCTCTGTCGCTGCATGTTGGGAATAGCTGCTGAGTTTGCTCTAGAGGAGACGTGGGTGTGGATAAGTGCTGCACGGGGCTGCACAACAGGGACAAAGGGCTGGGTTCTGAACCTGGGTGCTTCCCCTGTTGCATGCACAGTGCAAAGAACCCTTTTTCTGGAGGTGCACTAAAATTTGGGCCCTGAAAGACAGTGCTGAACGTAGAGGGTGGTATGGTATTTGGTTTCTAGGTCGTCATCTCTCCTAGCCACCTTTTGCCTCGCTTTGCAGATCCATGCCTGTTTGCTGTGGAGGACACACGATTTGGTCATGTAAAGAAGCATCTTCTGCCAGTAACAACCACAAACTGGGATGGTGTTTCTATCTCTGTTTAATCTGGTGTTAAAGAGTAAATTGCAACTCCCAGACATAGTTCTTCAGAGGGGAGGATGCATAGAGAGAAGCCGTGGTCCCCTTATGACCATGTTCAGCACTGGCATTAATGAGAAACTTGAGGAGAGGTGGAGGGGCAGGAAGGCGAGCCATCCTCTCAGCCATCGAGAGGGCTGTCTCGCTGAAGCGGTGCGACCCGCGCTCTGCCCGTGCCGCGCCACGTGTGATGGATGCAGCCTTCGCCGCTGCCTTCGGGCACACAGCCTAATTGGAGGGAACCTTACAAATCTCTACACTGACAACAACTTTCTTTCCACACAGCATTACAATAATAATAAGGTTAACTCATTCTC
Source organism: Cygnus atratus (assembly GCF_013377495.2). NCBI lineage: Eukaryota > Metazoa > Chordata > Aves > Anseriformes > Anatidae > Cygnus > Cygnus atratus. The sequence continues at coordinate 3,512,385 of NC_066367.1, forward strand.
TAAGGGCTCTGTCATGAGCTGCCTAAGGAGATCATACAGGAGAAGAAAAAGTGCTGCTTTATTCCTTTACAAGATCTGGCCGCTCGTCTGGTTCCTGAACGGGGAGGAAGCAGCTCCTGTGGGGCCTGCCTCGCCTCTCTTGCATGGGGGGACCTGAGTGACGGGGATATCAGTGGCGTGCCAAAACCAAAGATTAGCTGAGTTAGCACAAAGGAGGATTTAATCTATTCTAGGAATGGTGTTAACGCAGATTTATTCAATCCTGGAACAAAAGAAGAAAGCGCAGACTGTCAGGTCCCCTCTACCCAGGGCTTTGACACATCCACAATAAGGCCTCGCGTCATTGAATTACATCCACAGAAACGATTGAAGGCCCTGAGATGTGCCCTTACAGTGGTGATCTTAAAAAGTCTAGTTTGTCCCCAAAAGCATGGGAACAGCTAACACAGAGACATTATGGGGCACTGAAGACCTTCTCAGTTTAGTGGTGAAAAGCCGGCCCCAGAAGCTAGGCTGACCCTGGCCCAAAACACACAGTGATTCACCGCTCTGTGGAGCTGCTGGAGGAGGCAGTCAGGTTGTCGTCTCTTGATGGCCTCAAACCAAGCCTGGATATATTTTTGCAAGTCTGCTTCTACCAAGGGCCGCTATAGGGGTAAGTGGATGAAACGTGGTGGTGGGGAGGTAGAGGACAAAGCGAGATGGCAGCCCACCCTGCTCATTGCATCCCTGAATGAAACAGTAGCTCCAGAGAGGACGTGTGTCTGATGTGAGCACCTGACTGCTGAGGACTTGAGGTTTAAAGAAGCGCCTTAGCCCACAGGGCATTTTTTCTTTTCCCCTTCAGCCTGGTTGATGCTGCAGAGTGTTCTTGTCCAGAGGGGTGAGCAGTGGTTGTTGGCGTGGACTTGTGCGGCTGTGCTGGTGTGGGGTTGCACTGCACCTTGTACCACAGTAGCTGCTCATGTGGGTAGAGCCTCAAGTGCTGGGGGTCTCTACAGTCTCTAGGATGAGGCATCTGTGCCTAGCCAGTGAATATGGATGGGCTATGGCCAGTGAAAAACACAAAAGAAGGTTAAAAAAAAAAAAAAAAGGTTGCATTTACTTTTGAATTGACAAATAGACTTGTTGTGTACTGGAAAAAGATTAACAGGTTGCCCAATGTCAAGCAGTCATCTCAAATAGGGAGGAAACATTCACGGGCGTCAGTGAAAGTACTCTTGAATTTCTAAAGTTCCGAGATAGCTTTAACATATACGCCATAGCCCATAGATATCTACCTACAGGCTTCAAGTATTTTGTTGTCCATTTGAACGTCTGTGATTATTAGTGTCTTAATTCATTAGTTTCTATTACTAATTGGCAGCAGGTCGAATAATTGTGATACACTGCTGCAAAAGATGGAGCACAATATTTTTTTCCAAGTGTATCAGGACATCTTACCATCATCTCAAATGTAAAAAGCACTAGATTATTTTTAAAAAGGAAAGTGGATGTTAGCTTATTCCAGGAAACTCATTTGCATGGGGACATTTAAAATTAATAAATTACTGTGTTGAGCAAGCCTATTTTCTGCCTGAGAAAAGGAGTGAATGTAATTTAATTCATAAGGTTACATTTCTTTTTTTTCCTCCTGGTGAAGTAGCTAATACGGGGATGGTATTTTTTTGTGTGCTTTATGCAAGAAGATTAGCTTGAAATGTGTACTTGGGTGGCTGCAGGATGCATTTAGCCTAGGGCTACAGCATACTGGTGCCAGACATTTTCAGCTGCCATTTGGTGTCTCACCTCCACCAGCTTGCAGGGAGAGTGGGCTGGTGAATCCCCTCTCGAGTGGCAGCGAGCACTTCCTCCTAAATTTCCAGTCCAACGCCTACCTAAGCTGTAATTTTCAGGCAGGTTGCTTGCACATCTTTTCTTCCATGTAAGGAGCCGCTCTGTTCGCAAGATCGTGAGCAACAAGGTGCTCACAAGGTTTTCAACGAAAGGAACATACTGGATCAGGATAATTAATAGGTCAGGTCGGAGCAGCTGCTAATGGCAAGGCAGGGCTGTGCTGGTGGACAGCAGAGCCAGGATTTCTCAGTACACTTCTTCATTGCAGGTACGGAGGAAGCCTCCTGAAGGGCTTCACCCTCGTAAGTTGCTGTGGGGCCTCAGTTCCTGGTGGATGATACCAGAGAGGGGAAGGTACCAGAAAGCCTGCTAAAGCTGTTCTGCACTTTCAGACATGACACCATTTTCACTTCATTCCTCCTGATCTCACAGCGGCACCTTTGAATTCCAGCAGATACTGCAAATGTTGCCGAGTCCCTTTTCCCCAAAAAGAGCAGCAGATGCTTACTCTGCGAGGACTGCAGATGAGCAGCATGACCTGTCCCTTGGCTCAGCCACGGGATACGGGCTCCGACCTGCAGCCAGTCACTCCGACAAACCTCAGGGCATCCTCTGCTTTTGTGCCACAGGGCAGCACTCTCTGGACCTTTATTTTGATTTCAGATAAGAATTGTCTCACCGAGTCTCTCATACAAATCAGAAGAGCTTTGTTAAATAAGTTTCCAGTGCTATGCTCTAGGCAGTGTCCTTTTGGGAGAGCTGCCAAGGATATAGAAGGGGGGAACAGACTTCCAAAAGGGGTTGAGAAGGTTAAGGATGTATATTTAACCCAAGAATCCCTTCCCCTTTTATAAATCCTCTGAAAATGTGATGTATAAGGAGTCAGTACCTCAATATCAGTGAGAGCTTTTGGCTGCCAATGTGACTGACCTCAGCAGTATTAAAAGATTTAAATTATTAAGTCTATTCTCCTTAACCACTGTCTCCAATGAGATAGGTGTCAAAATATTTTTCACTGCACATCAATTACCATCTCCTCCTTTATTTGATACAATATATGTGTATATATGTATTTGCAGGACCTCTCTTAGTCCTGTGATGACTGTACACAAGGTATTAGCACTGTACTTGAGCCAATATTTTATCATATGGACATAACCGATCAGTTATTATTTCCATAAGCTCCACAGCATTGTAAATGCTAACGTGAGAGTTTACAGGCTGTGGCCCTCCACTTTGCTTGCCTGAAGCCATCTGGAAAGTCTCCCTGACTCAAACAAGAAGAACAACAGAATTAATAGCCCTGCACAATTGATTGTTAAGTGCCTGGCAGTCAATTGTTGGACATAAGAATCCTATTTTTGCCTAGATTTTTATCTACTTTCTCCAAAGTGGATTGCAGGGACTTAGGCCTGGGAGGAATTTGCTGTGCACTTCAGGCAGTACTTCATGTAATCCTCATCAAGGGCACTAATGGATTTATTCCTTTGTCAGTGGAGCTACTCCAAACATTCAGTTGTGTAACAGAAGCTCCACACTTCTGCCTTCTTGAGTAGTTTGGCTGCCTTGTTTTCATCACTTGCAAAGTCAGGTCCCACAGCTGGACAGACTGCTTCATGGGTTGATTTTCAGCCTTCACTGAGAGACTTACCTGAGAATCCTCACGATGCACATTCCGTTTCCAAAAACCTTGAAAGGAAGGCATATAGTTAAACCAGAAATTAAAATAGTACAAAGCATATTTGAAACAATTCTTCCTTTTTTTTTTTTTTTTTTTTTTTTTTTAAGGAGAGGAGAGGAACAGCCCCATATGTTAAGGAATTTAGACAAGATAGCTTTAAATAATTTGTATAACTTCTCAGAAGATAATCCATCAGGAGAATGAAGATCAGTCACACCGGATAATTTCCAGGACCCAATTTCCTATCCCAGCAAAATAGCTCATCGTCTCAGCATGTCCCTGCCATCCTAAAAAAAGGTTGGAGAGCAATGTTCAACTAGGAGACTCTTCTAGTACTCAAGATGATAAGCTGCTTCAGTCTACACAAAGTAGCATCTGGCCTCAATGCATTTAAAAATAATCTGTTTTGACTAGTATATCTCATATGATAGGCTATCATGTCATGTTCTGACAGTAACAAAAGATGTGCACAATATGAAATGTCATGTTAGGCTAAAGATGCAAAAAAATGTTGCAGAAATGCAAAGATGTTGGTTTCATCACACTGGCATTTTCTGTCAGGAAAACGCTCCAAGAAAAAAGTTCCTGAATACTGTTATCTGGAGGGTGAGGGTGTACTTCTTTTTAAAATCAAGAGGAGAAGCATTTTGAGGCTTGTGGCAGGAATTACATTTGTCCAGAGATAGGAAAGACTGGCCGAGTCAGTCCAATTTTATCTTTAGGCTTTACACCTTTCCGTCTCAAATTCTGGCCATCAGAAGAACATACGAATTCGTCCTTCTGGTGCACACAGTTGCCAATAACAGTGCCGCAAGCCTGATGTTTGAAGAGTTGCTACTGAATTTAGCATTACTGCAACCTGACTAGCTGTGCCTTTGGTCCCTATCATTGCTCTGTGAGTGCTCGGTGAGTGTGTGGCAGAAAGTGGGCAACTTCATATTTAGGCTCTGCTCTTTGTAGGCATAAGGCTGGTGTGGTAGAAGGGGCTCCTTAGTTCGGTGGTGCTGTGGTCTGGTTAACGAGGATTGCCTCCAGCACTGAATGTATAAGTAATCCAAAATTATAATAAGGGGGGGAATTGTAATTTATTTGACTTAATGCCTAGTTTTCATTTCTTGAACTTTGTCAAGTTCTTCCATCATTTGTATTTGAAGCATGTTTTCCTTCATATCCTCCCTTTTTAGAAATGATTTATGGTTCTTGTTCCACCGATGTAGACCCTGGGATGCGTTGATGACAGTTGCTGTCTCATCGATGGCTGTATTACTGAACAGTGCCCAGCGCCCTCAGAAACGAGAGCAGGCAGTTCAGCGTGAAGGAACTTCTAAAGCCCATCTGTGTTTGGATCTCAGTTTTGAGCCTGAGAAGATGTTTTGTGTAATGAGAAAAATAACCTGTTTTGAAGTTGGGGAAAGATTTTGGGGGAATTCAAAATGTGCCCGAAGAGGAGGGGCACTTCTTAGTCTGAACTAAATGGTACCTTTATAGTGGTCTGCCTTCTGAATGACTGAAATGGCAGATCAAACTAAAAAATAAGCTTTTCCACCCTCTCTGCCTTTATGTTCAATTTCCAACTGCTCTAGAAGAGTCAGCAGTCAAAACAAGAGTCTATGGACAACTCATGTCTGAATTTTGTGGTTTGTTCCTAGCCAGGTGATGTGTTAGGAAGTGTTTGTCCTATTCAAGCGCTAGCAAGGCCTAAGGCCATTTCATTTTAATTCAGCAAAGCATTTTTTCCATCCTAACATTACACTGTAGGTGTAATTACAAGTTCTGTGGGATCCTAGATTTGCTTAAAAGTGTGCTAGAGACCCTTTTAAGGAAAACACAGTTTCTACCCACACGATTGTGGGAAGAGGGAAAATCGTTCGTCTCTTCACCGGCCTACACATGGTGGAGAGCATCTGCATCCCCCTCTCAGGTCCTGGCGGATCAGGCTGTCCTGAAAGTAACAATTTCCCTCACCATCTTGAAGCATGCCTTTAAAAAAACTGAAACCAAATGGTATCTGACTGTTTTAGTAACACTGCTGGCTAATCTGAGGGAGGAGGGATCCTCACGCTGGCTGGTGCTGATGCACAGGCATCACACAGATGTCGTGGTACCTAGGAGGGAAGGACTGGAGCCACACACACAGGCACACGCAGAGCACTCTTGTTCTGCAGAAAGGAAGCAAACATCCACCAGAGGAAGATTTGAAGGAAACAAGTAGAAGCAATAGAAAAAAACGCAGGTTAGTAAGGATCCCTTATTTCCTTCTGCATTTTTCAGAACAGAATCCTAGAGTCATTAAGGTTGGAAAAGACCTCCAAGATATCCGGTCCAACCATCACCCTACCACTGATATCACCCACTAAACCATGTCCCTTAGCACTATGTCCAACCTTTCCTTAAACATACTTGAATGTGGACCATAGCAGAGGTCCAGCACAGCCAGCAACCATCAGGCACAGGGCACTGCATGTGGATGGAGCCCAACAAGTCCTGGGACATCAGCATTTCTGGGAAGGTCCATTGGTGGCTGGCACTTGGCACACACATACGGTGTTGGTAGGACAGAGGCAGCCTCATAGGAAACTGACAGGTTCTCCTGGAGACCAGTGCTACTAGCTTGGTGTCTGCTTGTACCTCCCTGGGGACCCGCAGGCTGGAGTATCTCATGGAAGCATAGGAAATGAATCCCTTCTGTTTAATAAAAAAGGTGGAAATTCAGTACTGTTGGTTCGGTTTATGACTGCATGGGCTGTGCTTTTGTGTTTGCTGCGGATTTCTTCTGTAGGTTAAGAGAAAACAGCTAGGGCTGTGAAAGAAGTCTAGCATTGCTTCCTCCCATCCCTTCAACCCTATTCTTTCATCTCTCCCAAAGAGGAGAATGTCATGCTTGATTCCGAAATGTCCTGAAAGTCCTGGAGATGAAAGAGCAGTTCGTGCTCTCTAAAGGGATGTAGAGGGTGCCCTGTCATTTGTGTTTTCTGGGAGTTTGTCCTTGTCTGTCTTAACATAAGGACAACATCGCCTACTTTATTAGTGCAAGTTGTCAGAGACTTTTAAAACTCTCCTTGGACAGCAGCAACAGGAAAGAAATTCTTTCTGAAAATCTGAGTCTTGGAGCTGCCGCACGCGCTTTTCCCAGAGGTGGGAGGATGCCTAGGCATGGCTGCAGCCGGCCAAGTGGCTGAGGGGCACAGCACGGACTGCAGCTGGGCCTTAGCACCCAGGGGCTTCGTTGGGAGGATGCAAGTGCCTCAGCTCACTAGTGTGCAAATGGCATTTCTTCAGACATCATGAAGTTTTTCTCCTTTTTTTAAAAAATAATCGTATCTAGATGACGCTATCACAGGCAAAGGATTATTACTGTTTGAGATATGATAAGCACTGGTTACATGGAAAAATTTGTTTCTGGTAACTGTAAAATATTGTGATTATGACTTCTCCCAAACAGAAGAGGAGTGCATCCTAGATTATATTTCAAGCCAAAACAAGCCTTTCCTGGGGGTGAGGGGGCAATCTGTAGAGGGTAATGGAAATGATTGAGCATCTCTCATGTGCAGCTCTGTAATCAGTTTGGGAATAGTCAAATTTTGTTTTTCTGGCGTCTCATTTGCTCTAACTCGACAGGAATTAGCTATGCAGAAGAATGACAGAAAACCCTGCAAAGCTTTACATCTGCATCAGTTTATTTTTCTCCTGCCTGAGCACCTGTTTCAAGATGCCAAACCTTGTCTTGCTTCACATAAACAACATCTTCCGCATCTCCTCCTTTTGATTTTCTTCTCTTTCATACGTTGTGTTCTTCACCTTGCCCTGTGCTGTCAGGTTAACGTTGCCTTCACCTGTGTTCACAGAGAATGCAAATAAACTGGAAGAAAGTGCACGAGGGATCTACATCCCCTGTCCAGAGCATTACAACGGCTTCTGCATGCACGGCAAGTGTGAGCACTCCACTAACATGCTGGAGCCGTCCTGCAGGTAACCCTTGTCCTGCTGAGGACGGAAAGCTACACGCATGGAAATATCAACTTACAAAAATACTTTAGATAAACTATGGAAAATGATGGTAACCTCGGCCCTTTGTGCTGCAAAATGGATTAGGATTTAATTATTCAACAAAGTCCCCGCTTTATGTGGCAAAGCAGTATTGAGTTATGCACAGTGTTAATTGATTGTAAAAACACTCGGTAACCTCCAGGTGTGTTTAAATATTTTTGAAAAAGCACAAAGTGCACAGGCAGCCGCCCTCGGTCTGAAGGAGAGGGGTGCCACCAGGGCTCTGTCCCCAGTGTGGCGGGGCAGCAAGATGGGGTTAAGGAGGTCCCCCTGGGTGGGAGGTGGCTTTGGAGGACGTTAGGGCAGGATGAGAAGTGGTGAAAGCACCATGGTTGCTGCTGCTGTTGACCAACTTTTGCTTCTTCCTGCATGGATCTTTTTAGTGGAAACAGAGCTAAAGGGGAAAGCCGCTGCCCGTTCCCCAGAAACACAGAGGGGAGGTGCAGGGCTGCAGGACGGGAACCGGTGAGCAGCGCAGCGGGCGGCGCTGGGGTGGATGGTTGCAGCATCAACACGGGGTTTTTTATAGCAACCAGACAAAATGTAAATGATGTATCCACTTGCAGGAACATCTAATCACATTTCATATGGAGCTTGGATGATTGCTTATCACCTCCTTAGGGGTAATCTGCATAAGGAGCCACAACTAGATGGCTTTCAGCCCTCCCCCACCTCCCCAAAGAAAGGGAGAAATCTAAAATATGTTGTGCAAGGTACTAAATGGATTCTTTTTCTGACGTGTGAGTGCTTCCACGCGGTGCTAGATGAGTCCTGGTCCTTTGGGCACCTCCCAGCACAACCTCTGTGGTTTGCGCTCACAGACCTCAGTGACACAGGACTTGGAGCCTTCCCTATGAGATGTCCAAGAAGGCACCAGTGCTCTTGCTGGGGACCCATCCTGCAAAAAGAAAATGCATAAGCTCGTGCTTAAGCCACTGGTTATTTATTTATGTTTTAGATATACTTTGTTTCAGAGTTGTTCAAAATCGGCAGATATAACTGGAAGAAGTATTTTTCGTTTCAGATGTGATGCCGGCTATACTGGACAACACTGTGAAAAAAAGGACTACAGCGTTTTATATGTGGTTCCAGGTCCGGTACGATTTCAGTATGTCTTAATAGCAGCTGTGATTGGAACTATCCAGATTGCTATCATCTGTGTTGTAGTCCTCTGTATTACAAGGTCAGTATCTCTGATACTTTGCAATAGAAAAAAAAAGGACATTTTTTTCCTGCTTTATGCACCGATTATACAGATTTCTGCAGTGACACTTGTGATAACAAATACTGTTTAATTCACCAGCAAACAGGTGATATCGCCTGGTCCCACCAGCCAGTGCTCCTTTATTGTTACGACTGCATTTTTACTTGCTTTTTAATCAAACTTAGGTGGCGATGGTGCCTACAGCAAATGAAGGTTCCTATTTTGTATTCAGATGCTTGGACAAATATTGTTCATATAAATAAGGGGGATATAAATACAGCAGCTGGATCAACACTTAATAAAACTAATCATATCTCCATCTGGTTTCCTTAAGGGCCCATTCCCTTAGTCCTAATCAGGCAAAGCATACAAACTTTTAAGCCTGTTTGCAATCCCATTGATTAAATGATTTCATTAGGCTTGTATGCATGTTCAAAGGTACTGCACATGTTTAAGGTCTAAACCAGACGGTGGCACACCAAGCCATGTGTTAAATTATTTTTTAATGAGGAGGAAGGGCTTATTTGAATGGAAACAACAGCCCCAAGGTGGCTCAGAAGGGAGGGATAAACACAGTCCCTCCACGTGTGCTTCCCCTCTGAACTGTTTGATTGTCTCTGGGAGGGTTGGGGGTGAGTTCTGAACTTCAGGCATCTTCAGGCTTCTCTCAGAAATCACAAGGTTAAATTCACTCAGCTGGCAGCACCAATACAGCACTCTTTTAGAAATAAATTTCTATAAAAAAGACAAGAAAGTAAAAGCTAGGTATCACACCTCTGTAGAAAATAAAATTTCTAATATATTTCAGTCCCTCTGTTGCACTACCTGGCTGGAAGACAAGCGTAGCATTTCCTCCTGGAAAAGACAAAAAAAAAAAAAAAAGATTTGTAAATCCTGCTCTGGCCTACATGCATAAAACAAAACCATCTGATGAAACCAAGCTGATTTTTTGGCTAAGCTGAGGCCATCAACTCAATGCTAGATGCTGGAAGAGGCAATGGATAATATTGTGGTGGTGTTCGCAGAAGTAATTCAAACAACCAAAAACGTTGTGTAGGAAGAAGGTGGTGTAGTAACTGATAATGGAAAAAATGCTTAGTATCATTTTTTTGAGCGACTGTGGTTTTGGCACCTTCATGCAGTAAATCAAAGTACCTTATACTGAAGAGTGAAGACAGTATGCGCTGAGTGATCTGGCACTGCAATGCAAATTACCTATCACCCTGTTTTCGTACATAGATATTGCCTTTTCCCACAGACTTTGTAACCAAGTTAATTTATGATCTTTTGACTTTTCTCTGTAATGCGTGTAATTACTGCAGAGCATTCTCCATCCCGGCATAATGATTTGAGATACATTTGCAAAAGTGTACTCTTAAGTGGCGTAAGAGAAATCCATGTGACAGGAGAGTGTTGTGGCAGCATATGCATAAGTAATTGAGTTTTTGAAGTCATCTGCTTCGGAGAACCTGACTGCACTGGTTTGAACTCCCTGCCCTGAACTCTTGAAAATGCTAAAACCACCCTCACAGCTTCCTGGGAGAAAGCAGCGAAACTGCACGCAGTCAGAGGCCAGTACAGCCACATCCTTCACTGCTCTTTTCAGTGCAGCTTCACCTAATTAATTTATCAAAAGAGCTTGGTGCACTGTGTCCAAACCCTGCACTTGAGCTGCATGAGAATACCACTGTAAATTTTCTAGCTGTTGTTACTGCTCCTAAAATCTTACCTGTAAAATGGTGCATATACGGGTGGTGGCCACCAGTGCTGGAAGGCCCTGATTTGGGCTTCAAGGGCTCTGCTCCTTGATGAGCTTGGCCCCCTGGCTACTCATCACTAGTGCCAGCAGAAGGAAGGCACTGGGGAAGGCGCTGGGGTGGAGGATTAGGGGACCACTGAGCAAGAGGTACGGGGGAAAGTGATGGAGCAGTGAGGCACGGGCCCTGCGCCAGAGGACTTTGAGCATAGAGATAAGGCAAAGGGCAGGCAGCAATAGAAACGGAGGAGGATGGTAAATAACGTAGGTACAGCCTGGTGTCATAATGATTCTCAGCAGTTTTCTTTATGGCTTTGCATTTTTTAGTGCTTCCCTAATGTTTAGTCACTGCAGCTTATTTATGTGAAGAAATAACTTGATTAAAAATGAATGCGTAATGCGTTTCACCTGCTATGAATCGCACTGTGAGTAACTCACGCTTGCGAGCAAGCCCCAGTGGAGGGTGGGCAGGCAGCCTGTGCTCTGGTGCCTTGTTCACACCGCTGTGACTGCCGTGGTCGGAAGGGAGCGCATCTCCACCGCCGAGTGCCACAGAGGTCTTCTGGTAAAAGTTACAGCTGAGGAAAAGCTGTCACTCTGTTTTTAGTAAGTTATTATTACATGTGAAAGGCTGGTTAAATGCCAACACCCCTCTTAAGAAACCCAGACACAACATACTTGTAAGTCCAATAGCATTGCATTTAAGCGGTCGTGGTGTCAGAACCTGGCCCTGGTGCCTTTCCAGAGTACATCTTTGCTTCCATCGATCGGTGCCATAGTGTATTATGCAATGAAAACATGGGTATTTTGGGTTAAGAGATGCTTTCTCATAGCCTTAATTGGAGTAATCTCTATGGTTGAATCGATTTCTCTCAACCTCGGACTGAGTGACCATGTAGGTACTGTCAGATTTTGGGGAAGCACCTGCGAGGTGCATGTCTCCTTGTGTCCAGCTGGAGCAGTCCATATCCTCTGTTCTCCAGGAGCACACGGCCACATCCCCCGGGACTGCTGACTGTCCTGGCCATCCCCCAGCCACCCAGTCCCTCCGTGTTTCTCACAAAACCACTCCAGTTTTCCCACTGGCCACATCAGCTGTGGCTTCCCGGCTGAAACTGCCACCAAAGGCTTTTCCCCCAACCCTGCTTTGCTTGGCTGGGACAGACCTGGTTCAGATCCTCATCATGGGGGGTGTGGGAGGAACCCTTGGTCACCCTGCCAGGTCCTGCTATGCCACCACTGGCAGGAGGGGCAGGAGAGGCCACCTGGGGACGTCGGGGCTGGGAGGCTGTCAGCACACACGAGGTGTGGGGCTGAATGAATCAGCCCAGCGTCCGCTAACGATGGCTCCCCGACTTGCTCAGGGAAGGTTGGCGGCCTTTTGGGGAGCAGGCAGTGAACAATGAGTTTGTCGTGAAATCACAAACTAGCCCAAGTCTGCATTACTTTCATAATGAAAGCTCTGCCATAACCTCTGAGTGCGGTGGGAATGCCAGCTAATTTTTCCCGTAGTAATGATAGCAGCCTGCTTTCCTGCTTCCAAGCAAGGAGAGAGGCAAAATATAGCACACAGCTATACAGTTTCTCATGAGCGGGTGGTCCTGTTGGCTTAAAAGTGCGACAAGTCAGGACAATCTGACCCATATTTCGTTAGACACTTATATAATTGTGTTTCAGCAATGCGAAATGCTTCGTAAGTCCTCATGCTCTTGCTCTTATTTAGCCTTTCAGTTGGAGTCATGAAACTATAGCATCATTTCCATTCAACAGGGAAAAAAAAGCCCTAGCCTTTTTGATTGGAAAGGGTCACTGAAATTTTCACTGCGTTTTGCTGCTAGAGAGTGACTTGACAGGGAGCTGAAGGCAAGTGCCATGAGCTTGCATGGCACTCAGAAGGGGTGCCCCCCCCCCCCCGCCCCCAGCATGACCTATAGGGCTTCACAAAGTGCCGCTGAAGGCAGCTTCATGGCACAGAAAAACAAGTCAGCTCAGTGCAGAGGGATTCTCCTCCATGTCGGCATGCTCTGGGGTGCTGCAGGGCTTTCTGCCGTGCCGCTCCAGGTGGGTGTAACTCCTACTGAGCATCAGCTGGAGACAAGAGGAGCGTGGCTGCTTCAGGAGGAGCTTGTTCCTTGCCCTGTGCAAAATGCCAGCTAGGTCACCCCCGTGAGGGACTGATCCTATTGCTGGCTGGTTTTCTGCAGCTCACCATTTTCCTGCTGATCCCACAAATACAAGGAGTGCGAACATCTTCAGAGGGTGTTGGTGTCACCCTGCTGCAGTTCTGCTCGCCCGGCAGTTTCAGCTATAACCCTTTGGCTTTCCGTTGCTTGTAACCTGTGACTGTCACCAAGGGCTCGACATCCCCATGCTTCCTGTCTAAGGGTGCCTCTCTGTGGAAGAAAACGTTCCCCGTAGCCAGTGCTGCTTTGGGTGCAAGGTTGAAACATGCCCTTGCCGAGGATTACCATGAGGTTTGGTCCCAATGCAAAAGAGCTTTGCTTTTGCAGCCAGTCAAAAGAAAATAAGGCTTTGTCTTTCCAGTGCAGCTGCTGGGTAAGGAGTGTAGCATCCACAGGGAAAGGTGCTGCCCACTCTTGTCCCAAGCATGGAGCATTTCCCTGGAACCTGATAGCAGTTGTAGATGCTTAGCTCTTTCAGAAGGACAGTCAGCAGGAACATCTACTGCTGCATCTGCTTTGTAACTACTTTCTGGGCCTGTGGTGCCGGGCAGGTGAGCGTGAGACCCTCCTAAATTGTCCAACAGCACCTTGCTGAAAATAATCTCATTATTTTAAATAATTGCCCAACTACAGCTGAGCACCACAGCACAGTAGGGGCTGTAGTAAGGAGCAGGAATCTTAAAAAGTTTCCCCTACCATGCTTTTGTTTATGGCTTAGTGTTTTTGTCCCCTGACAATACGGGGTGAGGCACAGTCCCCTCAACATCAGCCAGCCCTTCCCATCACCTCGAGGAGGAAACCCGAGGAGTGCCAGAAGGTCACTCTTTAGCACTCACGTCCACTGCTGCCCGCGGGCGGCGTCTATGCAGCAGATGCCTTGTTGCGAACTGCGTGCTCTTACAACTCTCTTTTCCAGGAAATGTCCCAGGAGCAACAGAATCCACAGACAGAAGCAAAACACAGGGCACTACAGTTCAGACAACACGACGAGAGCATCGACAAGGTTAATTTAAAGAGCGCATGTTTCCACAATGGCCAAACTAACTGCAGAGAGCTTGGACTACAAAATACAGTATTATAGACAAAAGATTAAGACAAGATCTACACATGTTGCCTTGCATTTGTGGTAATCTACACCAATGAGAACATGTACTACAGCTATATTTGATTATGTATGGATATATTTGAAATAGTATACATTGTCTTGATGTTTTTCTGTAATGTAAATAAACTATTTATATCACACAATATAGTTTTTTCTTTTTCATGTATTTGTTATATATAATAAATACTCAGTGATGAGAAAAAAATTGGCTTTCTTAAATTTGCTGTATCTCATAGCTGTGTATAGTCTTGGGATATTGTACATGGACACTAACAAATCTTCTTTTCTTTCTTTTTCCAGTTCTAGTGGCAATTTTGAGTCTACTGAACTCAGTAGTAGGGTTTTGAGTTGGTCCAAGATCAGCGACAATTATGGATGTGGGAAAGGTGAAGAATAATTTAACCTACATTGAGGAGGGATAAAATATTTCAGATCCGGACTCAACTACATTTCATCAGCTGCCTTCTCCCATACCATCTATCTTTACTCTCCCATAGCTTAGAAAAATCCTTGCCTTCTAAATTAAGTCCTAACTGAAGGGGAAATGGAAATTCTTGGTAACTGCTTATGGGAGTGCCGGGGGGTAATGTCTCAGTTTGGGAGGGAATTAGGTGTCCGTCAAGGTGAACCTTGCGAGAATGCATTGCAGCATCTCCAAATCTGGTCACTGGAGTGAGTGAAAATTGCTTCCTACTGTTGATTGAAAATTATTAGGTTAAAAAAGTTAATAACATAATAACAGCTGAAATGCCAGCACCATTTGTACCTTATGAACATGCTGATATAATTTATTTTTTCAAAGAGAAGGTGAAAACCACTCAGAAAATACCGTATGAATAACTTTATGGGTGACCCTACTCCATTAAATGTAATGAACTCAAATGTTGGCTATACCTCGGGAAAATAAGGGCATGTGTTTTGTCCACATGATGGACAAGATGCAAAGTTATTTCCATGGTAGCTGAAACTCTTCAAAACACTTTCTTTTGGGAAGCTAATACTACTCGAGTTTGTGCTATGAATTTTGAAGATGACAGAGTGACACTGAAGGGCAGAGAGTGGGCTCTTCACTCATGCTGGATCACATCCACTCCACTGATTGACTGCTGGAGTCCTGGTCACACTAAGTAACATAATTGAACTAAAAAACAAAACAACTTGTAGCATTACTCATTGTGCTTCTCCTTCTCAAAGAGAATTTGCCTGGACTCAAACTACTCACGACAAACATTAGGAGTATTTTTCACCGTCACCTCCATGTAAGAAATTGCATCTGGGGCTCAATCAGATCTGGGGTTACCCGAGGTGATGGCTCATGTGTGTGTTTCCACCTCCTGCTTTCAGCATTAGCCTAGTCACTCACAACAGTTGCCACCAGTCCTACCGGTGACAGCCTACCCAATACCTGGCCTTCAGACATGGGTGAAGCAGTATTTCTACTCTAACAATGGCTTTTGGTTCCCCACCATCCCACCCCAGCCTGCTTTAAAGTGAATCCATTGCATGATGTTCACATGGTCTCAGTTTTTGTCTTGTTGTGGGTTTCTTGAATTTTTGAAGGTAATAAAAGGCGATTGGCAAGAGATGCTTCCCAGCACCTGGTCTATGCTGATTGATGGGCGTGGGAGTGCGGTGCCTGGGCAGGCAGCGGGCAGGAGGCATCTCAGCAGCACCACGCTGCGCCTCTGCAGCTTCCTCCACCAGCCGAAGGCGCCGCAGCGATGGGTTGAGGATTGGGCTGGCAGGACCACTGCGCTGCAGCCTCCCCCCGTGCTTTGTGCTTTTCTGAGCGAGGTGTTGGAGGCCAGCCTTGTCACAAACTCACATTTTTGAGCGGCATCCAAATGTCAACCCCCCCACTGGGACTATCAGCTCTGCATTGTTTATTTCAGTCACTTACATGAAATGCAAAATCAAATGTTAACACATACACACAGCCATGTAGCTAGAGCAATATTTTTTTTTTAAAAAAAGCAATTCTTAGCCCATCTGAAAATAGCATAGCATAGCTAGAAGCAGAAATAGGAGTCCCACACACCGTCTCTAGCCTTGCTGAAGTTATTGGCCCTGCATTTACCGTGTAGTGCCACATTTAATCCCTGAACAGTCTGCATTTTAGAGGTGTTACTGGCTGCATCCCCAGCTGCAGAGCCTGCTACAAATCCTTCACACCTCTGAAAACCAGACTGGTTTTATGTACCTGCTGCAGACGTAAGGGCAGAAAGAGGAAAGTGATGTTGTTTGTAATGCCCAGGGGACGGCTCCCACCGAGCATCAGAGACCGCCTTGTGCCTCCAAAACGGAGCCCTCAACATGCTAGTGTGGGTATGCAGGCTGACAATAACAGCATCTTCAGGGTGTACAGGGAGCAACGGCGATTTCCGCATAAAGCATGTGCAGAACTTGGATCAAAGAGGGTCATGAATTTGGAGAACTGGGGTTTGGTTTGCTTTTTTCCTTTCCTGAAGGATGGAAGCATCGTAAGGACACACACCTCCCTGAGCCACTGTACTGGGGAGCATGGGTGCATCCCTATGGGCAAGGCAGCTGAGGTCAAGGGTTTCAGGCCTGGGGTAGGACTAAGTGCATCACCCCCACCACCAAAAAAAAAAAAAAAAAAAAGACACCGTGTACTGTGTGGAAGACAAATTCAGTTAATCAGAGTGTACCTGGAGATGCGTGGGTCAGCTGCTTCAGGGGTGCTCCTTAAGCTGGAAGCAAGAGAAAAATTAATGCATGGTGGTTAAGAATTAAACGTGAGGCAAAGCTCAAGCATTCACCCCTTGGGCTGGAGGTGCAAAAATCTGCTACTTGGAGCGCTGCACCAGCTCCCATAAATTACACAGCAGCCTGTATCAGTACCACGCATACACCATGCAGCCCGACTGCGGAGTGGGGCATGCAAGCCATGCCTTCTGCCGCCTGAAACATCCCGCCATCATAACGCTCTTCCTTCCAGATGCTCACTGTCACTCCTTTCCATCCAGCGCTAATAATGTCATCAGTACACTCATATTGAAGGGAGACTGGGAAGCCTGTTGTAGCCACTGTCCCCTTTAGCTTGCCTTCTGCACCAGGAGAAATGGTGATTACCTCAAATAATAATAATTAAAAATATAATAATTAGATCAGAAGTACCAGATAATAATAATTTGGGCTGTGTTTTCTTGCTGCTGCAGACATGAGGCAGCACGAGATCAGGCCCACGTTAAAAGCCCCTTTCCCTCACGGCCGAGAAGGCTGCAGCCCGCAGAGGTCAGGGCCGCAGCCAGGGCTGAGGGCCGCAGCCAGGCTAAGCGAGGGGGCAGGTGCCGCTGGGCACCGCCTGGCGCTGCCTCCCCTTTTCCAGCAGCCGCTCTCGCAAAAGCTTCCTCTTCAAAGCGCTCGCTAAAGCTTCTTTGAAAACAAAATGATGAAAGGCTATCTCTCCTCTCATCCAACATCAGACACATCTCGCTCCGCATCCTTGCTTTCACCCCTTATTATGCCTGCCGCTGTGCCGCGCCGTTCCGCGTCAGCCTGGAAGTCACCACCTCACGTCGAAGCCAGGCTCATTACCGCCCATCAAAGTCCACACACCTTTCTTTTATTCATGGGTCTGCGCCTGGCTGCATGGCGCTTACAGGCACCGGCACCTGTAGGTCTGTAGGTGAAGTGGGGCCGGGAAGGCCCGCGGTTTGTTGTAGTGTTGGTTTTTGGTTTGTGTTTTTTTTTTTTCTTTCCCTCCAGTGACTTCAGCTGGACTTAGAGGTGGCTGGAAATACTCTGAGCCACCACAACGAGGTCTCTAGAGCCAATTTATTATTGATAATATTTTATCCCGCGTTACGGTCTGGATGCGCCACAACCTGGCCAACTGAGCCCATTAAATTCAGGTCTCTTTGGCATGGAAACCCAAATTTCGCCCTGCACGCAGACAGCCGCCACCCGGGGCTGGGGGGGGGGGGGGGGGGGGGTGCAGCCAGGAGGCTGGGGCACTGCAGAGACAGACAGACAGACGTGTCAGAGGCAGCCACGTCCCCCGGCACCACCTCTTCGGTCTGCCATAATGCTTTTTATATTAGGTGGGTTTAGCTTAGTTCAGCTCCAGTTTAATTAACAGTTTTGTCCCAGCAGGAGGGCTGCTGAAAACAAAGTTGCATGTTAAAAAAAAAAAAAAAAAAAAAAAAGAGCAAGTTTTCATTTTTTTTTTTTTTTTTTTTAACCGTATTGAATGAGAGCCACAAAGCAGTAAAATATTCCGCAGTCTCACACAGAAGCAGCCAAGGCTGCATAATAACAATTAAAAAAAAAAAAAAAAGAAAAGCCAGGTGAGCACTCTGTTCTCTGATGCTTATTGATGGCTTTGTCAGGGAGCAGCGAGCAGTTTTGATGGGCATTGGAGCCCGGCCCCGGCTTCCTCACCACTCCCCAGCACAAGGTGTTAAGGCGAGGAACAGGCACGAAGCCTGGCAGCACCTCGCAAGGCCACAGGGCAGGAAGCTGTGGGGGGACCTGCTCTGCACCAGGTCACCCAGACGCAGGTGTAATTACTCAGGGTAAAAGCCCGCTTCTGCGTGCAGCCGCCTGGATGCGGCGCAGAGGCAGGCTTTACGGTGAGGAGCTTTCAGCGGTGTAGGTGAGGAAGAGCCGGTTAATGTGACCTGGATTAGAGGCTATAGACAGCGCTTCCTGCATGTTTTACATTTTCAAATAAAAAGAAGCTTCTTGTTTAATGGTTAATAAAAATGATTAGTGCTCCCAGGGCACTGATTCTGACAGATGCAGAATGGCTGGAGGGACCAGCTACAAGGCACGTGGGAAGATGAAACCCATTTTCTTTTTTATTTTTTTTAATACCGTTGAGTTTGTCTCCACCAGCATTTGCAAGTTAATTTGTAATGTAATTATATGTTGCTCCTGTCACAGAAGCAAATCGTGCGTGATGGGCCAGGGCCCGCCAGCAATGGCACAGCAAACATTTCTGCAGCGAAGGAAAACTGCCAGCTAAGCGTGCACACACATACGTATATATACGTGTAAACCACATATCGCTATGTATTTTGATGGGTATTGTACATGAAGAAGAGCCCATTCCCATGCAGCACATGCTGCCACCCCTGGCCTCACCACCTCCCCAGCAAAACCCAGCCCTGTGCCTTGGCAGCCCAAAGCTGGCTCAGTTTCTACCTTCTTTTTTTCTTTTTTTCCACACCGTGGAAAAATGATGCGCCACTGGAGCATCACCAGGATGGGACGGGGGTGGCGCGGGAAGGCGATGGTGCTGTCACCTCCACCGGTGTCCCCATCCCACCAGC
This sequence comes from Cygnus atratus, assembly GCF_013377495.2. Lineage (NCBI taxonomy): Eukaryota > Metazoa > Chordata > Aves > Anseriformes > Anatidae > Cygnus > Cygnus atratus. The sequence continues at coordinate 3,531,494 of NC_066367.1, forward strand.
CCAGTCTGCCCGGGGGTGAGCCCACACTGGGGCTCGGCTCCTCCACCCACAGGCCAGCACCACCCAGCACCCAAAATGAGCCCTCACTTCAGGTTCATCTGTCATCCTTTTCGGTTGGGTTGCTTGCACGGCAAGGTGAGGCTTCCTTACCTCTTGGGCTTCTCCACGGGAGGGGGAGACCTTTGGTGTCGGCTGCAGAGGGATTCATTTGCTTTATTAAGCATTGTTAAAGGTGCCCCGACGTCTGTGCACATGTGGGTCCATCAAGCAGGAACTGTTATTATGATGGCTATAATCAGTCATAGTCGTTTTCCCAGCAACGTGTCTCTCGTCCAGATGTCTTGCCATCCAGCTCTTGAATTTTGTGATGCCAACACAAAACCGTCAGGAAGACAGGCTGGTCCAAGACCTGCTTCACACAGCACAGGAGATAAACATTCATGAAAAAAATACATATTTTTTTTAAATGAAAAGACAAATGCAAGAAAGGGTCATAGTTGGGTAAAAATGAATTGAGCAATGCATAAGAGAGACACAAGATTAGGGAAGATAACATTTTAGTTTAAGTGTTCCATCATTATTAATTCATTTGGTGCACTTTATGATAATACCAATCATTTGGAATTCATTTGGTGTTTATGTGGATGTCATCTCGACTTCTGCAGAAATTCCAAAGTAATTCAGCATTAATGTGCTATTAAACATTGTTACCAGCCAGTACCTTCATTACTTTACCAGCACAGAATAATCTTTCTTTCCCCATTCTCTAAATTCAAACTCCAGTGCTTATTTTGCTTTTATCTTTATTAGGGTTTTAAAATGTAACGCTTCTATTTAAAAATTCTCCTTATGCTACATTACTGTCGTCTATTTTTTTGATGGCATCAAAACTATGCAAATCAAGGAGGGGGTTAATGGTGATTCCTCATTTTTTTACTGGCATTTGACTGCAAAACAACCAAAGATGGTTCAGCTCATCATTGACAGCAGCCGAGCCACCAAACTGGTATTTGTGCTCACAGCAGATGATGCTGAACCAAATCCAGATGCAATGCCACCTGCAGCAGGCTGGTGTCTTGCCCTGGGACACGGCAGGTCCCCCTGCCCCAGGTCACTTTGGGTAGGGGCAGGCTTCCCAGCTTTCCACACTAGGTGCTGAGCTGAGTGGGCTCAGGAGTCCCCAAAGTGGTTTTGTTCTGAATTTTATTACCTGAAAAGCTCACCTTGACCGCCCCATCTCTAAGTCACCCATCGCTTTTTATTATAAAACAGACCCCCAGACTTTTTTTTAAAACTCTCTCAAGCCACCCTTGGGTGCATCCTGCGATGGGAGCATCCCTGCCCCAACCTGCCCCCGGCCCCACCAGGACCCCTGAGCTGGGGAAGGGACAAAGAGAAGCAGGGAGGGATGGTCTGAAGGGGCCAAGCTGCTGCTGACAACCTCTTTCTGGGCTCACCACGTGGAGCCGTGCAGCTGCTGCCCCTCTGGGTGAAGCCTCCATCTGCTTCCAACCATGACTGCTCAGATGGCAGTGATGGCAGTGACTATTCTGGGGCCAAACCCTTGTCAACAGAGGGAAATAAGGCTGCACTTCCACATAATGTTTAAAAAAATACTAACAATTAAAAAAAAAAAAAAAAGAAAAAAAACAACCTTGCATTAAAAGAGCATTAATTACGTTTTATAGTCAAGGACTCAAAGATTACAAAGTGCCAGATTGCTGGTAGTCTGCAAAAATAATAATAAAAAAGGAAAGCAGAAAGGCTGGGTTCAGCTCCTAGCTGCAGCAATCCTGCTGTGCAGCCCTCTCATTACCCCAGCACACACTATTTTTCCCCAGGACACCTGCTTCTTTTGGTCCATGGGACAGCGGCGTGCAGGGGTAGAGCGAAGTTTGTGCTTGACAGCTCTAGAGCTGGCAGCCACAACTGCAGCACTGACCACGCAGCCTCACTGCGGCTCTTCGCAGCAGATGATTTTGTCTGGAAGCGCAGGCATGTGTTTGTCAGGAACTGATGGCTCGTCCTACCCTGACCATGGAACTGGCCGGGCCGCTCCCTTCTCCTGGGTGCTGCATCCCAGATGCCCTCCTTCCACGAAAAGCAACAGCCCCCTGGGACGCCGATGGAGCAGGATGTGGGGAGAAGGGAACAGGGTCAGTGTGGTGGCTCCAGGGCTGGCACAGCCCCTGGCAGGCAGAGGAAGGCTCCAGCACCGCTCACTCCCGGCCCCAGAGGATGGCGATGCCACCGCCTGGCCCCGGCCAGGGCTCGGCCTCCTCCTCCGCCACGCACGGCTTTACACAGAGTGCCGAGCCTGCCGCTGAGGGATTTTTCCACTTAATGAAAACCCCGGGAAGAATATGAATGTGTAGAGGTTAAAGGAACCTGGCAGCGCTTACTTGTCTGTCATGTCTTTAAGGATTGCCATTAAGTCATAAACGTGACAAAGATTAAAGAGTTTATTAATGTTATTAGAGACTTGAGATAAAATGCTATGCCTTGCAGGGTCTCTCTCCCTCTCTCACTATTTAATGAAAACATTTTCATCACTTTCTGAATCTATTATACCAAATATTCATTTCAGGAGTCCTAAGATGATTTTATTTTAATTAGAAAAGATGTAGCAACCACCTGACAGTAATACAGCTGAGCACCTCGCCACGACTCCCCTCTCCCCGCTCCCGGCAGGCAAGCCTCCCCGCAGCTGCTGAGCTGCCCCCAAGCCCCAGGGGACCCCAGAAGCCTGCCCCAGCCTGCACCCGAGCCGTGACATTTTTATGCCAGAGCCTTCCCGGCCGGCTCAACGCTTCGCATTTGCAACGCAAGCAGCTCGCAGACGCTCTGTCTTTTAAACTTTGCAACCAGCCCCGCTTAATTTGTTAATTTATTCTGCAACCTGATTTACTGTTAATTTATTTTGGTGGGGAAGGTAGCCCAGCTTTAAATTCCAATTAATTAAAGGGGAGGGCTTAATGCTTTTCTGCTGCACAGTAGCTTCACGACACACTGTATCCTGTTTTAGTGCCGCACCGAAGCACTTCAAAACTTTATCACCGTTACCTAATAGAAACCCATACACCTGCAAATTAATTTCACGCACACAAAAGATTGCTCTTCGCAAATGTACCTTTACGAGCCGAATTTCGGCTATAGCGACCATCACCTGCTGCTTAGCAACAGCCATGGCATCACTGGCAGTGGGTTTGTCCTACACAAAAATGTCAAATTCAGGATGTGCTTCTCCACCCAACCTTGTCCAGCCCTGCAAGTGCTGCCCAGCCCCTGGTTAACAGCATCAGATTTTGTTAATTTATTTTTTTTTTGGAGGAATGTCCAATTTTAGGGATCTTAAAAATGTAACAATAACCCCTGGCTGTTTAGGTAATTTGAAACGGCGATAGAAAGCATGGTGCCCTGCTGTGACCACAATGACAACCCTGACGCACATCACCATGAGCACAGCTGTGCCTGAACTGCTGCCGCCTCACCATTTTGCACTGAACACTTCTAAAAAATTTATACCGAGGATGTTGCAATAAACCCAAAGCTAGAAGGGGAAAAGGTGATTATATCCAGACCGTCCAACGGGTGTCCCGAGGCTGTTTTGTACTTCCCGAAGCCCAGGGAAAACTCCCCCAGCCCAAACTTGCCACCTCCTACCTCCATCCTTGCTACAAGACGGTCCTGCAGCAAACAACTTTGCGTTTCTGCAGGCGTGCCTGTGTCTGTCTGTCCACACTGCCGCCAGGATGCGGCTTCATGCAATGCTCCTGCCTGGTGCCAGCCGGCTGCTCCCCACGGCAAGTGCGTATTCCAGCAACACCCTTTGATGGCCTACAGAGAGGAAACCATGGGCTAGATCCTGCCCTTTAAAATTGTTGTGTGGGCACAACTAATTCACCAAAAAATGAAGGGCAGGTTTGCATTCAAGGAAAAATTAGCGGGAAGGGTGAGCAGGCAAGACAGGCAGTCCTGCCAGCAGCCGTCACTCCGTTTTTGGCAAGGACGGCTGGCTTGGCAAGCACCAAGGTAATAAGACAAACTGAAATACCAGGCACCGGGCTGCTCTTTGAAGCAATTATCCTCCAGAGCAACGAGGAACACGATGAAAAGGTTTCTGGAGACATGGTGTGGCTGCAGGGCGAAGGCTGCTTGCCTTCCTGCAGCCAGAGCCAGGCTTGTAGAGCCAGGTGGGTCGGTCTGCAGCAGGGAAGCCCCAGCAGCTGGTCTTAAATTCATAAACACACAACTTCTCCAAGCAGCAACTGAACTATTTGGCATCCCAAATGCACGATGTGCCATGACCAGCAGCTTTTGTTTAGGAGCAGCCCAGGGTTAAAGCTGCAACTGCAGCAGCTCAATGGGGACACGTCCCCGCTCCGTGCCCCCAGCCGCAGCCATGTGCTGAGCTGGTGAAACAAGGGCAGACACAGGGCGATGCTCTTCTGGTGCTTCTCAGTTACAACAGTTACCAGAACAAATGCTAAATGTTTATATTTGTATAAACAGAGGCCAGCAGGCTGGGGGGAACACGAGTAGCAACAGCAGCTCACAGGAACGTGCCCAACCTTGGCCAGGTGAGGAGGACCCAGGTCCTGCAACAAGCCTTGGGAGCTTTTACATCTCTCACCCACAGGGTATCTGATAGTTTAGTTTGTAAAACCATGGCCATGAAAAGCAAGAACACGTGAGGATAGCCTCAAAAGCCAATCATCCCTGTTAGCACAGGCAGAAATGTTTGTCACACCAGGGAATGGCAAGGGAGGCGTGCCCGACTTCAGCACGAAACGCAGAACAGGGAAACAAATCTAAAAAGCTCCATGAAAGTTTTAATGGGTTCTTTCATATGTGGAGTAGCATTTTAATGGGATGTTTTAAATGATTTTTTTCTTCTTTCTTTCTCTCCAGACTTCAGACGTACTATTAATCCGAGATGCTCCTGCCTGCAGAGGAATAGCGTTTCACAGCAGTCGCCCATGGCAGTGGGGATTCAAACAGTGGAAAGAGTGGCAAGCAGGGTGGGCTTGGCATGGGAATGGGACACAAATGGCATGCATGCATCTCTCACTGCGAAAAAATGCAGAAAAATATATACATGTATACATATATATATATACACATACACACATATATATGCTCCTTCCAAACATACATATTCCTTTCTAAAGATGGAAACGTTTTGCTCACTGATGTTTTCAGTGCAGGAAGGCGATCTCTGGCTGTTGCTCTTTTCACAGAGAACCTCTCAGATGTCAGTGGAAAACATGTCAAATGCAGCACAAACGGCGGTTGAGTTGGTTTGTGTTTGCTTGTCAGTATTTGGCTGCATCAAGCCTTCTCCTCCTCGAAATCCTCATTCTCCCCAGCTGCACGGGATGATATTCAACCAGGAATAGTGATGTCTTTTAGGGAAACGTTACCTAATAAGGGCAAATAGTTTCAAATGCTGCAGCACAGTGTATGCAAAAAGTATTGATTTTGATGCCTTCAGAGACTCTGCGTCAGTTAAAAGGAAATTAAAAAAAAAAAAAAAAGCTGCAATTTTATCTAGTACACTGCAATATTGCTTTCGTCAGAATTTGGTGTGGTTTCTCCAGAAGGGGTCTGGAAAGCCAGTGCAGGGGAGGGAAATGAACTCACAGCCACTCACTCATTAGCGACGCAGCTCGTTAGCAGCAGCAGTCGCTGCCCGGGCTGGCCCTGGCTGCAGAGACCATCCCCCTCTGAGGAGCCCGTGGCCTGAAATGAGGGCTGGTGCAGGGCTCGTCGCGTGTCCTTTCCCTAACGCTGCAGGAGAGCCTGGCGAGGGTTCCTCTGGGACCCTCAGGGGAGGAGAGGTGAACGTACATAGCTTTGTTGGTCCCGCAATATTGTTTTTTAACTGCTTGTGCCCTACCAAGTGGAACTTTGCTTTTAAATGACAGGTGACAAATCACTGATTTTGTTTCTCCCATGGGGAACGGAATTGCCTGATCTGGCTGCAGGTCACCTCCCGAGACCAGCACAGCTGCTATGCCAGCAGCTACAAGCACCTAGGACCAGCCACACCAGGGCGTACCAAAGGTCCAGCCGCCCAGCCTCTGGTCTCTGACTTCAGATGACAGCAGAGAGTCAGAACACGCAACAGTGCTCCTCTTGCATACCTTCACCCTGTCAGTGCTGTGCTTCCTGGAGAGAGCAGCGTGAAGCCAGCCAGGACCAAGGAGTTGCCTGTACCTGAGGCCCAAGCCTGGGGCTGGACACAGTGCACCAAAGGGGCCCAGGAGGCCTCTGAGGTGCCATCAGACCCAGTGCCTTAATGCCACCAAATATCATCCCAACCACTGCTAAAAATACCCGTCACCGCCCTCTTACCTTCATTATCACACTCATGGCCTCCCCACGTCAGCTCTCAGAAGTCACTTGGAAGGTTCGAGGACGCAACACTTCTTCTGCAGGAGGACCAGAGCAGCAGCCCTGATGTTCGCCAGTAGTTTTTGCCTCTACATCTTTCCACAGTATGGCTTACATTGGTTTCTTTGGTGTTAGGCGGCACCATGGATCTGTTTCTCAGCTGCCCTGCAGACCTGCAGCACCTCCATTCCATGCTGGCTGTGCTTCCTGCTGCTAGCTTTTGAGAGTCACCCTCAGGCCTTCTTCCACTGATACTGCTGGGTCCCTGGAAGGGCAGCCTGGAGACCTGGGGGAGAGAGATGCCGCAGTGAACCACCACTGCTGCTGTGAGCAGTAACAGCAAGGCCAGGGGTCTTGTCCTCACCCACTGTGAGGTGGTTTTCTCTTTTGTACACCTCCACCTTGTTCTCTGCCGGCAAACGCTGGAAAGTCATTTGGAAGCATGTCTTCACAAACGTTGGTATGTGCAACCAAACTAAAAAGCACCAGGAGAATTTGGCAGCCTTACGGACTGAATAACCATTGATGACAACTACCTGGCCAGCTGGCAAAGTCATGCTGAACTCAATACTTCTGATGAGAAAACAAAACCTAAATCCAAAAATAAAAAAGTTCAGCTCTGAAAAGCCTGTGCAGATGACCATTGTTGTCCACTAACTAGAATGAATATGTCAAGGGACATCAGCTAGCCCTTCTTGCTGTTTGTCACTGCTGGCTGTCAAACCTCTCCTCCCACCAAGTTTCACAATCCCCACATCTCTTAAGACAAAGAAAAAGAATGCAGAGATGTGCCATTTTCCCTTTAAAAGAAAAATCCTTTCAAAACTAACAAAACATAGTAATAATAATTACACGGCTTTCACATAAAGTGACGCAAGTAATATGCTTTTAGATAGAGACATACAAGGCAACAGGCAAAAATACAGAAATCTGAATCCGACTTATCTTTAAAAGCTATTTTTACATGAGAGACAGAGGAAGGAGGGTGATAGGGAACGGTAACCAGAGCCTGAATAATATTTGAGAGCAAACCACAGTGAGGAATTAACCTTTTCCTAATTAGAAGTTGTGCGGCAAAGGAAACCATGCAGTCGAGAGCAATTTCCGCGAGACAGGGCTTGTGATACGTGAGACAACTTGGCTGTCCTTCAGAAGGAGCAGCAGCAGACGGGACCAGGCTCAGGAAGAGGGATGGAGACGGGGCCACGACCCTGCAGCACGCTGGGCAGGGTGATGGACAAGCCCACCAGCCCAGGAAGCAGCAAGCACTGAGGTTTCATTGCAGGACGTAAGCTCGCAAGATAAAGATCAACAAATGCTGTCTAAACAAGGCTATTCTGGAGACAATCAAATTTTTTATGCCAGAGGAAAATGATTCGGGAAGTTGGACTTCAAAAGACTTTAACCTCCTACAACCTGACATTTCATGTCCTCCTCTGTATGACTCTAATTGTCCAAATATTACCGCATTTAGTAACTGGAGATGTGGAAGTATTCGCTCAAAGTATGCGGTGGAGAACATCTGATTATTTTCTTTTTAGCCTGGATCTGAGCTCCTCAAATCACCCGCCGACTCGCTGCAAGCCTCGTGCATCATCCCTATGGCAAATATCTTGAGAGCAGCTTGGCCAGAGGCTTTATTTTTAACTGCTTAATTTTTATTAACACCCACACTTTTACATCTCAGGATGGAGAGCTCTCATGGATGCACGATGCAGCTATGGCAAATGACACAGAGATGATGCTGGTCCTGTTGGCCTGGTCCTCTTGAAACTCATTAAAGCTACAGAAGGCAGCTAGCTACCTGCTGCCTGACCCAATAATGCTGAATCTGTGGGGAATAAATAAATAAATAAGCATCTTTAAAGCACGCCGCCCCTTTAGGCTATGTTACCTTGAATTATGTGCTACTGCCCTACACAAAATAGTGGACCGATGTGATGATAAGCTTGGGGAGAGAAAGGTTTATCAGCATGTAAGAAAATGAGAGTGAGAGAGAGAAAGAGGATGGAAAAGAAAGACGTTTTAATGCAAAATTCAGCTTGCCTTTTTCCCTGTAAGCTTCTCAGTCAGCTGGGCGTTGTCCAAGAGCAGAAGGTATTTTTCTGAATCTCTTAAATGATATTTTTCATCACCAGTCAGCTAAAGAAGTGAGTATTTCCATTCATATTATTTCTTGGAGTTACATTTAGGAAATCTGCAACAGGCAGCTCTTTTTTGCTGTCTGTGCATGAGAGTTAAAAGCTAAACAGCACCTAGCACACCCCTGCAGCATCTCGCTTGCCTTACCCCACCGGGGTATCCTCTGATGCCTGGAGATCATGCAGAAACAAGCGAGCAAACAAACCCTCCGTAATGCTGTGAAGCAATACACTGCAAAGTAGTTGCTGTGATGGTGAGTGCTAGGAAACATTGCAGCACTATTAGCAAAGCTCTCAGGCTGGACAAACGTGTTTAGCAGTCAGGAAGCAGGCTTTTGTTTGTTTGTTTTTGATTTACTATTGTTTTTAGAAAACATTTTACTAAATATAATCCTGAGGCTCCGTTTCTTCAATCACAACTTTCTCCTGCCGTGGCCTTGCCAGCTCCTTTTGGGTATTAGATTTGTGGGTCCTGCTCCTGGCAAGCACTGAAGAGGTTGGGAAGTGGAACTGTGAAGAGAGCAAGCTGGGAGAAAAAACCTTCCCCAGATGAAGACCTTTCTTTCAGCAATCTGTAATGCCGTCAGAAGATTTGGAGGGGAAAATGGCTCTTTTTTTTTTTTTTTTTTTGTAGAGAGGACTTCCGTTTAATTGTAGGTCTGCACTACCAAAAAAATCCCACGCTGAGGAAAACTACAGGATGGGGGACATGCCCACGTACCCGTCCTGTGCCCTGAGTCCCCAGAGCCACCCCCTCCTCACCCTGTTAGCAAGATGAGGCAGAGGAGATAAGGCTCCGTGGCAGCCAGACGTCGATGCTGTGGGATCTGGGGACCTGCTGTGGTCCAGGCAGGGCTAGCTACACGAGCCATTGATTTATGTCCCACTTCAGAGAAGGGTTTTGTGGAGTTACTCAAGCAGCACGGTGCGGGCATGCAAGCAGTGCGAGAGGCAGCTGAAAAGCAATGGCACAGCAGCTGGTGGGTTTGGAGGACCAGCAACAGGATGCCTTACACATCTGGGTCATCGCTTCACATCTGTCCCATCTCATAGCAGCAACAAGGTCATTCCCCTTTGACAGGCCCTCTGTGACAGACACAGAAGGGTTTGCAGGGCCGGACCAGTTTGCCATGTACTGCTTTCCTGCTTGGAGCAGCCCATGTGGCAGGGATTAATTGATTTTTGTGTTGGCAGCATGAGCAGCAGTCAGGGCTGATCTGTTCAGGAAGGACATCCTGATTTGATGCCCAGCAAGAGGCCAGTGCAGGAGATGGCTGTCCCACCATCAGTTCCTAGACAACCTAAACTTCTCCCAAAATTTTTTTCAAACACATTCAACAAACCCCAACCAACGCAAGAGCTGGCAAAGAGCTGTTAGTGGCAGGGGGCTTCGCCCTCCTCTCTCACAGAAGACAGACCATCTCCAGCAGGTCTGGGGTGACAGCAGGAAGCACGGGCAGAGCTGAACTGGGGGAGGGAGGCAGCACCAGGGCACCAGCACCTGGATATCTGAAACACAGAGCAATGGTTAAGGGCTCAGCGCTGCAGCCAACGCTTGTAAATAACTCCTAGTGATCTGTGCCCAGGCTAAAAAACCAGTTCCCCCAGCTCGTGGCTTTGCTTTGAATACAAGTTTGCTGCCCGCAACCCAGGGGATGACAGCACATAAAAGAGCGCTTCGGAAAGCCTCGGTGCTCGCTGAGTAAACAAACTAATTTGCAGCTTGACATTTTAGCCGTGTCCTATGTAGAGGACTTTCTGCTTATTCAATCTTTCTGAATAAAAACACTTAATAGCTGTGTGATAATAAATAGGATATTAATACTATGCGTCACGGATGCTCGGTACCTGATTTAACCTTTTTTTCTTCTAACCTCAACAGGGGCTCTGAAAAATATGCAGCTTTTCATATAACTAAATTAATAAGTGTTTTCAGCCACTGAAAATAATTACCACCAAGAACTGAGGCCAGCCGGCCCGTGGTGGATGCTGTTCGCCTCTCTCTTACGTTGCTGTTGTGATCCTTGCCTTGAGCAGGGGCGTGAGACTGAGCCAAGGGATGTGCACCCCCAGCGTGATGCTCTCTCATCCTTTCCACGCCCTCCTGTCCCATCATCGCTGCTCATCAGGAGGAGTAACTCAGGCTGATATCATTCCTACCAGAGATGGGAGCCATCGAATTATCTGAGGACAAACCTAAACGCTCGCTTTTAAAGGGTAACTGATCTACTAAGAGCAAGTATTGTTTTGGACATGCCACGTTGTGTTTGTGACGCTTCGCTTTGCATTGCACTGTTATCTCCTGCGATGTCACTTGAAGACCGTGAAGCAGCAGGACACGACATGACAGGAGCCTCGGCACTGAGGGAAAGACACTCACCGGGCTCCAGCTCCGCTATTGCTCATCCCAAATAAAAGAGTCGAGGGATGTACACGGCGGTACGTCTGTAGAAGGTTGCTTGAGTCACCCAATTATCTGCAGAAAACAGATCGCCTAAATTCACCTGCTTCTCACATAATTAATGCACTATTTGCTTCCATTAAATGTGATTTCATTATCTTCGTCTTCCAAACAACCAGATTACAAGTGAGGAAAAGCTCTTCTGCCAGCTTTTTACCAATAATGGCAGTCCCGAGGAATGTGCCAGAGAAACGCAGCTTCCTTTTTAGCAAAACACTGATCGTAACCCCGATTTACCCTTAGAAAGCTCCCCTCCGTGGGGAAGAGGCATCGCCTCAAGCAAAGCCCCCTGTAACAGCACGGGAACACGCCGCAGGGGTGCGGGCTGTCCTCGTCCTCGCCGGGAAGGTTGTTCTGTCCAGCGTTCCCTGAAAAGTTCCATGAGAAAATAAATCATTGAAAATGCATTGTAATAAAAAGGCTTCTGGTGTAAAAAGTAGCCATGTGCATTCAGTGCAAACTCTAAAAGCTTTCTAATTTTTACTCTCTTCTAGTGGAGGAGGGAAGAGAAAGCAGAAGGGCTATCTGCCTGCCACTGAACACCTCCTCCATCAGGAGGAACACCACATCCACAAGGATGCTTACAGGATCGAGCTGGGTCCTCGCCCCAAAAGCAAAGCTAGTTCCCAGCAGGTACCCACGGGCCATGCTGCAGATCCTGCCATTTTCCACGTCCTTTTAATATCACCTCCCTTTTTTTTTTTTTTTTAATCATTATTCTGATACTAATGGACTTGCCTATCCTGCACGGTGCCCCACATATTCTCTAGATGAAAACAACGAATTGCCAAGCCCAGCCTGACTGCCCATATGCTGTTCAATTTGTGTCCGCTGGTGTCCTGACCTCGCTTTTGTTCAAGCTGCTAAAAAGCCCAACCGAGTGCCTGAAATATTCTCCCATATCTTAAGCTAAGGAAGCTATTCTTTTCCCCTGTCACATAAACTTAATTTGCTTTTCAAAGAAAAATTGTAGTTTATTATTGAGCTCCTCAAATGTCTGAGGAAATACACAGAAAATGCTTGGCACATATGGTATTTTTATGTGGCTTATTTTTTTACTTGTCTACAAGTCTGCACAAAATTATTACTATTTGGCACACGGCAAAAGGAAGTCTCCTGTGCATAACATGATTTAGTCTGGCCGATAAAGTGGAAGTGGATTTCTTCGTTGCATATTAAGTTCCGCTGGATGCCATTTGCGCAAGAGAGCAAAATTGCAGTTTCATGTTCTTTTATGATGATACATTTCCTGCCATGCATCCTCATCTTTTTCTCTTCCCCAAAATATTAAAATCTCTCCCAGCAGTGACTCTCCAAATTTCCCACTCCCATATATTTGTTCTCATAAGACTCCAGCCTGCAACAGCCCCCAATTTGGACAGGAGAGACGAAGCACTAGCCCTGTCTGCCTGGAATAGTGAATGATCAGTGGATCAAATGAGGCTTCAGCAGGGCCACAGCCAGCCAGTTAGTGATCCCCAGGGCTGGGTTCGCTGTACTGGTCCAAACTGAGCGCTTAGTGACAAATGCAACGTAAATCCATCACTGTGCCTCTGTAATCACCTTTCTTCTATAACAATTTCATAGCACAAGGCAAAATGGATGCTACCGGTGAACCTGCTCATAACATACACAGGATTTTATTTTTTAAAATATTTTTAAAAGGCAGCATTATGGTTTGAGGGACCAACTTCATCTCATTTTTCTGTACCTCGCTTAATGCCTCCTCTTCCGAGACAACCTGAAATGAAGCAGAACCGAGTGTGACTTACACGTGAGGAGGGGGACATCCCTCCCATTGGGTCACTGCAGTGTCCCTGCCTGGCAGCTGGACCAGCCCCAGACCAGAGGTGACACATAAACCCCTCCTATGGCCACTGGGGCAGGAGCATGGCCTCAGTTTAGCACTAGGAGAGGGGCCAGGCCAGAAGCGATTTAATCAGCTCTTTGCCTCCCAACTCTCCACGGGTAGATGGCCTCATGCAATCCCTTTAAAGCCGGTGGGAGCTTTGACGTGAAATTCGATAAGCTGAGGATGATGTCTACAGTCCCTGCCGTTCTTCTTCCCCTATTAGCTCCCCTCTCCTTCCACTCCTGTCATATTGTTTTACCTATTATTCCATGCCTAATAAATTATCAGTAATGCTCCAGCATAAAACATTTATTATCCCCAGCATCATGTGACTGATGAGTGAGTTAACCTCAAATTTCTGCCCGTATAATTCACGCACATTGACTTTACATGAAAAGAATTCTTGACTTACAGGAGATGACCCTGATAAATTTAATCTCTTTAATGCTGCTTCTTTCTAAATAAATGTAAAGCGTTTTCCTCTATGAAGTTTCTCACCAGCAAAACCTGCAGTGCAACTTGGCAAAAAAACCTCCTCCACTACTCTTCTGAACTAATCGATAAAGCTTAAAAAAATAATAAAAACTGGATCAAAACACTCCGATTCCTCAAAGACCAGGCAGCCCAGCCAACCTGACAGCTTTGTTACAAATGTAACGCGTAATCAGACCTGACAGCTGGTGTCAGACCCCACAGCTGGAATTCAGCGCTGGCTGGAAGCGGCACCATCCCGGGGCTGGCTCACTGCTGGTCCCGTGCCACCGCTCCCCCGCGGCGTGTCCCTGGGGTGGGGACCCCAGGGAGACCCTCCTAAGTCATGGGGACCCCAAGGAGTGGCCCACGGTGGGTGCTGAGGGGCCTTGCTGCTAACACAGCGATGTTGTCTCTGGATTTGCTTTACCAGGGCGGGGGATAAACAGGGAAAATAGTTGTTGTGTTTCGTGCTGACCACCATGCCGTAGGTTTTCTCTAGGATGCACAGCGGGCCAGGAGCTGGAAGAACCTCAAAAACCTTCAGGACCTCCAGAGAAGGCTCAGAACAGCCTGGCCAACATGAGAAAAAGGCAGCAACGTGGTCGGAGCCTGGGAAAATGCCAGTGGGTCAGGAACAACATAGCAGGTAGTGCTCCTCAGGAGGGCAGGCAGGAACACAAGGGTTTTGTTGGGGCTGTTCCCTTTAAAATATGTCCACTCCCCTCCCAGCCCGCATATTTTACAGTCCCGGAATACTTTCCTTGTTGACAACTCTGGCAGACTCAGTGGGTTTTTTCCTAAGTGAATTTACTCACCAAATACATTTTTTTCAAGCTCCCACAACTTGCAAAATACAAGTTGCAGCCTGAAAAAAATGACAAAAACAACAAAATGAAGTAACAACAGCAGTGCTGCAGGACCTTCAGGGGTTTGACCATTTGGTGATTGAATCAGCTAACTCATCTGCATTAAGCCATTGATTCAGATCCATTTTTAAGGCAGTGTTATTAAAATATTTTGTTTCCTACACAGAGAAAAGGGTTGTTCGGACTCCAAATAATCCATGCTCTTAGTCTACAGGAAAGTCATGGAGGACTTGCATACACCCAAGTGTTAGAAATGACGACCAAAACTATCCGTGCTGCAACAGGCAGTCCTGCTGCCAAGCAAACGCCAGGCACAGCAGATAAAAAGAAATGTCCTGGGCTTGGGAACATCAGCACAGGGATGAGCAACCAAAGCCTGCTCAGGTTCAGAGCCTTTCCCCCACGCGACCAACCTTGGATCAGCCCTGGGAGCAGTTGTGCGTTATTCTAAATAATGGGGTCAGTGTTCCTGCCCGCCAAACAGCTCCTGGTGCTCCTTCCACCAAGCGAGCTGTCCAGCACCAGACTGCTATTATTATCGTTGCTGTTATTATTATCGTTGTTGACGATGATGATATTAATGTTGATGGTGATATTGCTGCCGCTGCTATGATTGTTGATGATGATACTGTCGATGACGATATTGCTGTCGATGACGATATGACCGTTGATGATATCACCGTTGACGATGATGCTCTTATCGCTATTGCTATTATGATTACCACTATTACCACTATCGCTATTATTATTTCAAGCCCCGAGGCCTCGTCCCCTCTCCACGGCCCCTTTCCCTGCCTCTCCCCGCGACGACGAAGCCACCGGGGCCGCCACCCCGCCTCATTCCGCGGTGTCTCCCGCCACCTACCGATGCTCCCAAGGAGGCAGCACCACGCTGCTTCACCCGGGGAGGGCGAAGGGGGCCCGGCCACGGTGCCGGGCGGCCCGGGGCGGGCCAGCCCCGGGGCCGGGCTCGTCCCAAAATCCTCCCCCGGGGTGGGGATGCGCAGCGCTTAAGAGCGGCGGCGGCGGCGGGCGGCGGCGGCGCGTCCCGGGGCGGCCATGGGGGAGGCGGCGGGGGGCAGCGCGGTGCCGCCGCCTCCGGCGGAGGCCGGCGGGGGGCAGGTGAACGCCCTGACCGTGCTGGCCCTCCTGGAGAAACTGGTGTCCATGCTGGAGGCGGTGGAGGGCCAGCAGCGGCAGATGGAGCAGAGGCAGCGGGGGCTGGAGGGAGCGGTGCGGGGCATCCAGGGCGACCTGGGCAAGCTGTGCCGTAGCCACGGGGCCACGGGGGAGGCGGTGGAGAAGCTGCTGGAGAAGTCGCGGAAGGTGTGCGCCCACACCCGCGCCGTGCGGGAGCGCCTGGAGAGGCAGTGCGCCCAGGTGCGGCGCCTGGAGCAGCATCACGCCCAGCTGCTGCGCCGCGACCGCTTCAAGGTGCTCATCTTCCAGGTGAGGGGGCCGGGGGGCTGCGCTGCGCTGGGCTGCGCGGGGGGCACAGCCCGGCACGGGGACCCCAGGGGGCCCAGGCGGCTGGGGGACAGGGCCCGTCCCGCTGGCCTATCCAGCCTGGGGACAAGGTCCTGTCCCGCTGGCCCTACCCAGCCAGAGGCAAGGTCCCCATCTCCACCACCTCTTACCAAAACCAGGCAATGAGCCCTTCTCCACCAACCGTCCAACACGGAAGGAGCCTCGCTTTGTTACCCATGGGCAAACTTGAGGACAAGCGCCCCGTTTTGGCACCTCTTCGCCAACTTGGAGAAAGCGCCCGTTTGGCTACGCCCTGGCCAACGCAGGGGAATCAGCCTCTTTTGCTAATGTGGGGAAAGAGGCCCTGTGCGCTAACTGTTTGCAAACTTGCGGAAAAGGCCCTCATTTTTTTTTTCTCCAAGCTTTTTTTCTCCATCTCGTTTTTCCACTAGCCCTGAGCCAGCTTGGGGAAAGAGCCCATTTTGCAAACTCTTCGCGAGTCTAGGGGAAAGGGCCCCTTTCCCTAACTCTTAGTAAGTATTGAGAAAGATCCCATTTTGCTCTCAGCAAACCTTGAGAAAGAGCCTTTTCCTGCTGTTAGCAAATGCAGAGAAAGAGCCCATTTTGCTAGCTCGTAGCAAGCTCTGAGAAGGATTCCATTTCGCTGACTCCTCGCTAACTTGGCACAAAGATCCCTGTTTTCCTAACTTTTAACAAACTTGGGCAAAGAGCCCCTTTTGTTAACTCATAGGAACCTTTCAGAAAGTTCCCAATTTGCTAACGCTCGGCAAGTCTGGGGAAGGAAGGGGCTCCTTTTGCTCACTGCTGGCAGCCCCCAAACAGCACCCATCCCTCTGCCCCCAGGAGCAGGGCAGCATCGCAGCCCTCAGCCCTGCTCCCACCCCATTCAGAGAGGAGCTAAAAACTCAGCTAAAACTCCTGGGAGCCCATCCAGTGATAGCAGCAGTTTGCATATTTTCCCCTTTTTAAGCAATGGGCTGGACAGAGCACGGCATGAGCTTTAACTAAACACAGGACATGACTTTTACATCTGGAAAAAAATAGAAAGGAAAAAAAATAGACCTACACAACATACTGGGGGGAAGGAGAGCAAACGTGTTACAGCTGTCCGCTGCTCACTCTGCTCCTTAGGCTGTTTTTTTTTTTTTTCTGTTGGGGGGAGAGAAAAAAAAAATTTAAAGCTTGGCAGCCTGGCCAGTGCCCAAGGCACGTCCTCCCAGGGAGGAAGCCCCCACCTCCCTGCTTATTGTTCTCCCAAAATGACAGCTTGTGGTGGCACAGCCAGAAGAGGAGGAGCCATGGCCTGTCCAGAGCAGGGCAGTTTCCACCCCAGAAGGAATGTGGAAATTAGTCCATGAAGGAGCTAAACTGAAAGGCGCGTGCTCCTGGGCTTCTCCAAGCACTTAACATGTTAGTGTTTTAGGAAGGAGTGGCAGGGAGAGGGCAGGAAAACGCACAGCTGTGCGTGTGCTGGGCAGGTGGGACCCCCACTGCTGCTGCCCCAGGGTGTGATTGCAGCAGTGGGTGAAGGTAAATCCTGACCAGGAAGAGGTCAGAGGACAAGGAGCTTCCCCACAGCTTATTTCCTGCTGCTGAACAGCACTGCAAAGTCAAAGCCTTGGTTACTTGAGTCAGAGCCTTCCCTTAATACCAGGTCCTACATCATGAGGATGGTGCTGACCATGTTCCTGGAGGGTGGCTACCACCAAAGGAGGATGGCAGCTCAGTGAAGGCACTGACTGGGGTGCTGCAGGGCGGCCCCGGGGCTTTCTGCTGGGAGGAGCTGGGATTTTCCACCGGGAAGTGGCCGCACCCAGAGGGGGCCTTGCCAGAAGCCCGAGCGATGCACCCACTGCCACGCAACCGCCCATGGGCCTGCTGAAGCTGGAGGTGGGACGAGCTGCCGGCCAGCACAGGAGAACTGCAGGGAGGAAAACAGAGCAAAAGGCCGGCTGGGGGACCATAATTTTCCAAAGAAAAACAATAGCAGGAAGGAGAAGTCAATGAAGCCACATTGATGCCAGATCCCTTTAAAAAACAAAGGGAAGTCTGGATGCGTGTCTTCAGTTTGGGGAGACTTCTTTTTGACTAAAACTAAAAACAAAGCTCACACAGGTCTCATTAGGCCCTGCTTTCCCAGCTTAGGAAGGCAGCTCAGTACGAGAACACAGCTGTGCTTCGCTCCCCATGTGCCTCCAGCTCCCTGACACCTCGCAGGAGCACTGAGCACATCCTGTACATGACTGTTTTCTGAAACCATGCCGCAAGTCACCAGCAGCAGCTTTCCCCCAGCCTACATCCTGAGAGTGAACTGCGTTGAGGAAAGTTCAGCTACTTACGTATTTGCCATTCAAATGCTCCTAGTTTTCTCTCCCTAGACTGTCCGCATTGTTCCTAGTTTGCATTTCTTTTAATTGGTGACATATTCCAATGGCGCCGCATCCGAGCATTTGAGGAGGCAAAAGTTATTGCTAAATTGCTGTGTCATTTGTAAAACACTGAAGTGACTGTTTCAAAAATCCTCGTTAAGCTCTGGCATTGTTCCCCTCTGTTTTGTGCTTGCCACATGACCAGGTTTTTGGTGGCGGTTTGGTAGGTTGTTTTATTTTTAGCTGCAGAAGCAAAATACAAGATAAAAAAGGCTGGTGTTTAATTTTTTAATAAGATGTCATGTTTAGTAGCAAATGGGCCAGATAAAATATGACAAAATTACAGCTTAGGGGTCAGGCACCCTAACATTCAAGCCCCTTTCAGATGCTGCTCTTGGTAAATGCTTCATCCCCAAATGAATACTCTTATATTGATAACTCTTACACTGATTAACAACAAAAAATACCTCATGAGGCTCTCGGGACTCAATCCAGCTGTGCTGTGGGGGCAGAGGGTTGCTGTGGCCAAGCCCAAAGCACCCCAGTCTGAACAGGAGGTGCAAATGGTGGCCAGCAACATCCTCCTCGTCACCCGCAGTCCCAGCAGCTTCGGGACACCCTGGTCTGAGGAGCTTGTACATGCCTCAGGGAAAGTAGGTGGAGCCACTGCTGGTTTTAGAAGCATTAGTCATTTTCTGACAAATACCTATTTTGTGTAGCAAAACAAGTGTGAGGCTTGTAATCGTTTAGGCATTATAACACCATCTACAACCAGAGCAGCATGAACTGCCGTAGGCGCAGAAAAGTCTCCTCTTCTTGAGGCCTCTTACTCCTTGCAGTATGGCAAATCTAACAGAAATCCAAAACAAAGCCAAAGATTTTCCCTTCAGCATCACCAGAGACTCAGCAGTAAAATCCCCCCCCGCCCCGTTCACGTGGAGTTTTGCACTACCCCGTTACGGATGTCACCTTTTTTGCAGTAACAGATGTGGGTGAGATGGTGACCTGCAGGAAGTTAAGAATGGCTTATCAGAGAAAACCAGGGCACTGCTTTTAGCCTTGCAAGTACTGCTGGTGTTAACAACAGCTCTTGTGCACGAAGAACTTGCACACTTCTGTTCAGACCCCACATGGAACAAATAAAACTCAGAGCCGCTAGGCTAGGTACAAACTTGTGTCAGAAAATGCAGGTACCATTTTTGAGCTCAAACGTAAAAATAATAAGATGTATCGCTCCTTCCTCTGAATTTTTGATTAGATCAAGAGGAAAAGATCAAAGTTTTTTTTTGTTTGTTTGTTTTTTTTACATGGAAAACAGCTACGCAGTTTGTAACAGTTGGCATTTTTAAGTGTATTGTTCTCGTCTTCCTAAATGGAATACCAGGCTACTTGAAAAACGTATCAAAACAGAACACAGGTGCCACGTAATTGTGTTAGGCTGAAAAGTTACCAATAGCCCACTTACGACATGATACCAGCAACTCTACTTGAAATAGAACAGGCTATTCCACCACAGAGCACCTCTGCTATACCTCCTCTGTATTTCCAAAGCCTTTTACCTAATTTATTTCCATTTGCATTTTAATGGTTCCTGTGATCCTAAGGTCTCTTACAACCGTCAGATAGGAAAGCATGTCATTCCCATTTTACAAGCAGAGTAATAGATGCCCACAGGCTGCTGTTTTTCAAGGCTATGCAGAAAGCTTAGACCAAGATGGGATTTCTCGAACGTCAGCACTATCTGATAGCCAAAGACCACCTAGTGCCTGCTTTTAATTGAGTCACTAGCTCATTAATGTATGGAGAGAGAAGTTTGGTTGATTTATTTTTTCTTTTAGTAAATATGGAGTTCGACAGTCTCCCTTCTACTTGCTCACAAACATGATAGAAGTTGAAATAAAATCTAAGCCAGCGTTTTCCAGGGACATCATGCAGTAGTTTAATGAAAACTTTAACATGACCACGTCAGGCACAGCACGAATCTGTCCTTGAAAGGAGCCGTGCCGACTCACCTGTGGATCAGACCACAGTGGTCAGCTTCATATGATGCCACTTTCCTAGATTTGATACTTCAAAAGCTACAGCCCCCTTTCCTCATTAAAACCAGAGTTTTCTATTCCATTCAGGCGCTCACACCTGAACACTGAGGTGTTTAAAACCCTACGCAATTACCTAGGTTTGCAAAGAACGCACAAGACGAGTAAATTACCTTTTATACCAAGTTCTCATGCTCTAGGGAGTAATTTAGCACTGCACCCACTCACACAATCCACGTTTCATTATCTACAGTGGAGAGAAATACAAATATTTGTACCAGGGCTACGTTCACTCACAGCTAGTGCAGGTTTGTTTGGTTTTGTTTTTGATATCTTGGTCACTGCTGCAGATAGCTGCAACAATTGGATGGGTGGCATGGAGAAGGGTGCTGGCTTCATTGGGTGTCCTGCTGCAGAGAAGGCATTGTCTGTGCAAGTGCACCCGAGAGAGGCTTCTCATCCCGGAAAGCATGTGGAAGCCTTAAGAGCACCCAAACTGCACCCAACCATCAATTTTGTGATAATTTTCATTTTTATATCCTCAAGGGATGTTCACCAACACACTTCGGTCCCACTGGTGTAAAATTATTCACCGGCGTATTGCTGAGTTCCAGGAATGCCATAAGGTAGACTTTGCTATTTTGTTTTTAAAACAGCCATGTACAAAGTAGTGTGGCATCTTCTGCTTGTTCACCAGGACACCCTTATGCAGCCTTGCCAGCAAATTTAACTCGAGGCACTATTCTCAGCAATCATAACTGTATGCTCAGCCCTGAAACAATGAGCATGAACTTGGAAGCGTGCGTGGCCCTTTTACCCCTTTAACTGTAATCCCAGGCCCACATCTCTGGGGACAAAGAGACTATTGCAGCCAATTCTCTCAGCACTTACTGCTTCCTTATGCAATAGATAAAGCAAGCCCAGAGGATGCAGGTGTGAGGAGCAGCAGTCCAGCGAGGACAGGTGCGTGTGCTGGGAGCCTTGCTCTCCTGGCACGGGCAGGTGTCTCCTTGTGCTGCGCCTGAGCTGCCGGGGCTCCGTACAAGCTGCACCTTTTGCCCTTCTTCAGTCTGCTTGGTTTTTAGATACCTTCCTTCCTTCCAGTCCCTCTCTTGGCTTTGTTTCTAAAAATCAATCATTTTCTTTTTAACTAGAAGTGACTACCACTGTTTTTTATGCGATACATCTGTTTATTTTTGGATGTCGTATGCTTTTTTTTTTCTCCAGAGTTGCCCTGTCCACATTTTTTAATATTTCCCAATACACCAACCAAATTTACCATTTTAATATTTCCCAATACACCAACCATATTTACCATTTTTTCTGTGCTGTAAATAGCTGTAAAACAGCACATGCTCTAACCATCCTGGGCTGTTTGGCTACAGCAAAACCCGTGGGAAAAGAAATCGACAGATTTTCCCCAGACTCCCCATCCTCTCCCCAGGAGGACAAGAGGCATTCCCCCAGTGCCTGAGCATAGTCATCTATGCAGCACGGAGGATTTCCAAGCACATTTATGGCACACTGACACTAGCTGTGGTCCTTTTGGCCAGCCCCGCTCCCGACAGCTCTTCCCCAAAGACCTCAGGCCATGGCAGTGATGGTACCTGCCACCCAAAGCAAGTAGACTTAGGCAGAGAGTGGGGAGCGTCTCCCAGAACCTTATTCTCATGCATCCAGTGGGCAAAAGTTGACTGCCTCGACTCTTGAAAGTAACATTCAGACCACTACAATGATATAAAGGAAAAGAGGGAATAGCAGCTCATGCCCTACATCCTGCTAAGCCCGGTGCCAGCCAGAAGCTTCACTGTTTTTTCGAGTCTTCTCAGTACCAACAATCCGGTTTTAACAGCAACACGCATTTTTTCCAAAATAAGGGGAAGATGCTAACTGCATTTGCCTGTCAGATGCATCCAGCATCTCTGCAGAGACATTCCCAGCCTTTGCCTAGAGAAACCGAAGGCCCTACTGGGTTACACGACTTCTTTAGGTCAACACAAGGTCTGTAACAGGGCCTCCTCAGCCACGATACCATCCCTTCTCCCCAGGGGTAGGCGCACAACTTCATAGCTAAACTGTTTAATAACAGTACCTAATTTAAATGACAAAGAGCAGGATTGCCATTCTGTATACATCCCAACTCACTCCGAAAGAGAAATCGTACAGTTGACAGCTCATTAGTCTTAAACTGTATCAGATAATGGTTCAGTGGGCTTTGAGTGGCTTGTTACTGGTTAAATATACTGAAACAACGAGAAATGTTCAGCAGCCTTCATCTCATGAAAAAAAATAAAGTAATTGTTCAGGGTTGTGCTTTGTTTATTAAATTTGTGTCCTGTGAACTATGAAACTCAAATATTGTCAACTCTTTCAGGAGGAAAATGAAATCCCTGCCAGTGTTTTTGCAAAAGAGCCTGTTCCCAGCATCACAGAAGGAAAAGAAGAGCCTGTGGATGAGAACAAGACACTGGAAGAAACCTTGCATACAGTGGAGTTGTCTTCAGATGATGACATGCCTCACGAAGATGATGTGGGTGACAGTGCAGAGGAGAAAACAGAAGAATCGAGAGCTGAGAAACTTAAGAGATCCAGCCTGAAGAAGGTTGACAGCCTCAAGAAAGCGTTTTCCCGACAGAATATTGAGAAGAAGATGAACAAGATCGGCACAAAGATCGTCTCGCCTGAACGGAGAGAGAAGATCAAGAAATCGCTTACAGTACATCATCAGAAATCCTCCTCTTCCAAGAGTTCAGCTTTCAAAGTGTCGCCCCTCACGTTCAACGTGAAGAAAGGCCGAGAAGGAGAAAGCCCTGCCGAAGCCGAGGACAGACCCGCAGAAACTGCGAGCAACGACCAAGCCGAGAACGAGGAGGAGATGTCATTTGCCGACATGCACTCAGATATGACACCCACCACGTCTCTGACCGAGGAGAGCAAAGCAGTTGTCGATTCTCTAGAGAAGGAGGCCAGGATGGAAGGGAGCGCCGTGATGAACAACAACATCGAGCTGTCCATCGTTGAAGATGATGAAGAGTATGGGGTGCCTCTAGAAGTTCCCAGCCAGAAACTGTATGATGAAAGGAACAAACCGGTCAGCGGGGAAATGGAAGAGTCCGACGAAGAAACGACCCAAGCAGCGGTTCTGCAGATAAACCAAATGGCATAAAATATCTGAGCCTTCCTCCGCCTTCTGGATACGCATGGTTTTGCCTAGGCGAGTGACTGGTTTCTGCTACACAGGTGGTAGCGGCAATCCAGTTTCCTCCAGCCTGCTCTCTGCAATGATAATTTATTGCATCACATTGGAACGCAGAGTGAGTGAGGTCAACGACAGGCTGCAACGTGCTCCAATTTTTAGGCCATTTCACTGGTGTTTATTAATGTAGAGATGCTGTCAGCTGGTGTAAGAGACTAGCAGGAAAAGAGTATGTCTAGCAGAAGCAAGCCAGTTAGCTGGCTTTGTTATAGCTGGGTCAGAGAAATGCAGGGAGAGTAGTCAAAACCCAAACATTTCTGTTTTCTTCCCTCACAGATTTTCCTAGCACTGTGAGTAGTTTTGTATGTAAATGTAGAAATACCGACGAGAACACTTGATTTCGGTTTCCTCGCTATGCTCTGTGAATACTAACAGCCTCGGTAGCTGTGTGCCCCTATAGCTGGTGGGGGGCTTTGCTCCGCCACGCCGTAAGGCCAGAAGAGCAGAGGGCATAGCAAAACTGAAAAGTTGGATCCATCAATTTCAATGGGCACAAGATTTTTTTGCCAGTAGTCTCTCGCTTAGAAGAAATGACTGCGTTTGTATGGAAATGAGAAGATGTTTTTCAATCTACTGGAGTTATGGAAATACATTAGTGACAAGCATGAATGTGTAATCAGGTACTGTACCTGTAATGGATCATAAATCTAAAAAAAAAAAAAAAAAGGAATTTGGTAGAAACAGAAAGAGTCTGAAGTATGAAATGCTATGAAACGTTAAAAAAAAAGGGGCAAAATCAAAACCTGACAATATTAAATCTATACTCCCAGCTTTAAGAATATATACTCAGATAACACTAATTAATTGATTCTTAATCCTTATAGCAATATACTATTGAACTTTGCACCTGCACAACTTTGTATCTCAGAGTATTTTGGAAATAGCATAATTTATCTTTTTACAAATTATTTCATATATAGAGCTATATCTACACAGAAGAGTTAGATAGTTACAGGGATGTAAGGACAATTACTTCAAAAAGGAGAAAATGCTCTTTTAGGCACGTGTAAAAGGAAAACTGCATTAGGGACTGAATGCGATGGCAGGGATGAGTTCTTGCAAGGAAGAGTCTGCAAAGCAGATTTGATTCTCTGCTAATAGCTTTTCTCAAAATTGCATGTTTAATTTTTCAAAATTTGGGGAAAACAAGAGGTTACAGAGGAGGTTGTTCACTATGAATGCCCATTCTTGTCACTATACAAAGGTAAGGGTGCGGGGAGGAAAGGGAAGCACAACACCCACAACTGTCACCTTACATCCTTGTTTGTTTATGCAGTGGGTCTTTTTTTTTTTTTTTTTTAATATATACATATAACTCTACTGATGCTTAACATTGCACTAAAAGTTTGCTTCCTTCAACTTGTATTTAAAATCACAAATTATAGTGGAAGTAAAAGCTACAACAGAAATACCATTGTGAAATGATTAACAGATATTGCTCTGCAGGGGCGGTATCTGTGACCAGTAAATCACACTGGAAATTAGTTGATAAGAGCTTATTGTAGGCGAGTACTGTTAAGAGTTAAGCTCTCAAATATATGGCATCATATAGGAGATACTGTTCGCAAGGAAAATCATGGCATAACTCGTGCAGCTATATTTTTATTTTGTATTAACTACAATGGATTTCCAGCGTTTTTACTTGTAACTAATGACAATATGACAAATAAAAGCATAACATGAAACACGGCCATGTCAGTCTTTGGCAGAAGCAGTGCAAGGAGACAGCAGAGATTAAATTCAAAGGCCAAGCATTTATGACAGGTGTCCCACTGTACCTATTCCGTTTTCCTTCTCCCCCTCCGCTGCTATTTAGCGATGCGGACACCAGCACTCAGGCTTTGCTTCCCAGACCCTTACCACATCTCCAACACATCTGAACATGGCCAGGCAGCTCCACAAACCTGCCAGCTCCTCCTGCACTCTTTTTGGACTGCAGCATACTTCTAACGCTTGAAATAGTCCTGAAAGCATATTTGTACTGAACTGTGTGTTCTGCACACTGCACTCCCAGACACACCTGGTCTGTTTGTCCTGCTAAGCTGCAATTCAGACACTGCCCCTGGACACGCTTTGTCCAGGTTTACAGATGCTGACGTGAATCACAGGTGCAATGATTTAAGAGCATTACAATGCTATTCAGCAAAAAGCATAGAAAACACAGGTATTAAACACCTTAATGAGTTAATCCATGTACCCGCTTCAGGATACACTACACACACAGTGATCATTTGCAGAACTAAAAACTTTTTCTCCATCACAACTTTACAAGTACAAGCAGGTCTTTAGCCCTAACAAGAGGAAAACTTGCTTTGCAAGAGGGAAAGACAATGACTCAATTCACAAACATCTGCTTTTGTGCTCTCATATACACCAGAGTGAGCAGCTCAGGCTCCTTAGATGTCCTCCGGTCTGTTCCTTCCCCTCTCCTTCCCTTCCCAAGTCCTAACCAAAAAGATTAGTCCGCAAAACTTGCTGTTTCAGGACGAAGAATGACTGTAGCAGCGTTCATAGCCTTTCAGAGCATCTCAAATATGTGCCTGGACCTTGTCATGCTGGTAGGTGTCAAGTACATGCAGGGGCACGCCACATTGGTGGTGACAGGTTTGTTCACACAATTGCTTCTTAAAAAACTGCTGGTTTACCCTCCTTGCCACGGTAACTGCGGACACTTGAAATGGCAACCATGCAGCTGACATTTCTGTCCGCTTCAGGGGGGAATGACGAAGAGCATCCTGCTGCCCCCCAAACTGCTCCCCCATGGGCAGGCTGCTCTGGGCAAAGGCACAGAGAGTGGCTTTCTGCAGCACTTCACTGCCAAATTACAGTGAAAACCCTCGCCCGACTGAAACTTGTTTGATGATTAAAGAAACAAAGGAAAGGGACGAAGAAGAAAAGGACCAGAGGCTGAAATATACCCGTGTACCCTTCAACACAACGAAAGCCATTTGTTGTTACAGGCTGCAGTGCCAGAGAGGTGCTGACTGATGCCTCACGAGCAAAACACCAAGCGAGGGTCTGACCCCTTGCTGCTGGTGACTGTACACCAAGGAGCGTGCATAGCTCAGGTTTGTAACAACAAAACCGAGCGTGCAGGTACAAAACTGACACGGTGAGCCCCTGAGACAGGCACGCCAGCCCTGGGTGCCATGAGGAAGATGTCAGGCAGCTTTCTCACATGCAAAGAGCACCAGCAGCAGAGCAAAGCCAAAGTTTGGCCCCAGTGAGGGCTTTGCCTAGGCAACAAAACAACAGGCAGGGTGCGGGTGCAGCTGCCAGCGCAGCCGGGAGGTGCTGACTCAGCACGCAAGCATCCTCCACCAGCCGGTTCACCGCCCTCACTTTCCCAAATAAATGGGAAAAGAAGGCCAACAGCCACTTTCCACCGCTTGAAACTGCCTGTTGCGAGGGTTTGGTTTCACAAACCACCTTAAAGCCAGCACCAAGGCCAAGCTGGCTGCACAAAGACGTTTTAATCAGCACCTCTGCAGCTTTCAGTGGTGGCTGATCCCTCCTGCCCTCCTTCTGATCAATACTCCTTTCTTCCCTTCCTCTTTTCCTTCCAAGCCGCATGCCTGAGCCTGAAGTGTGCACTAATTGAAGCAAGGGGCTCTCCCTAACCTCGTGCTGATAACCAATGTCATCTCCAACTTCCCTTACGCGGTTATCCCCTTCCACGCAGCGCGCTGCTGGAACAGAATAAATCTGCTTTGGGTTAAGCTAGAGATGGTTATTTATTTTTCTCTCAGATCACAGATTAATATCGTTGCGTGACCACTGGCACTAACCTCTTTTTCCATAGCAACACTAAAGAGAACATAAACTATGAGTCATAATTTCTCTCCGGAGGACTTTTTTGTAATTATGATCATTCCACAGTTCCTAAAATATATTAGCTGATATATAGCTCTAGTAGAACAGCTTTGATTTTCCTTCGTTTGAACACACAGGCAGAAAGAGGAGACTCCCATTATTTTCCCTTTTCCAGGCTGATCTAAACACCGCACAAAGCCCAGTACATTCGTTACTCATTACAGCCGGGTGGCTCCTAAAGCCTCCATGGCAATGTTTCCCTTGTAAGAGGGGGAAGAAGTTTCCTCGCTTTCACTAACTGTAGATGATACTGACCTTCTGAAAGGGAATTCATGTCCTCCCCACCACAGTTAGTAAACTGGGGTCTGGCAGCTGGAACTGAGCGCAGCGGGACGCCCTGCTATGATGGGCAGCTGCACGGTGGCACGAGCATCGCCGCTCTGCCCACTGAGGGCGTTCAGCTCTCCCGTGTTTCTCCTCTCACCGAGCACTGCTACGATACACAGCCCAAAGAGAGCTACAGCTAATTCAGAAATAATCCCATTCTCTTTCCTTCCTTAAGTGAAAACCTGGCTGGGGAGCAACTTAACCACACAGCTCCCTGGGATAGCTCAAGAGATGATCACACCGGATCATCACCAGAGATTTCCACAGCTGTCTCCCACATTTCCCCTGCAATGCAATCTGCTGCATGCTGGTGCAAAGCTCCCACAAAACCCAAGGTGTCTGTTGCAGGAGCAGAATTAGGAAAGAAGATGAGCGAAACAACCAAGCACACCCACATGCAGTGAAGTCACGATCTGAAACGGGGAGACAACAGGCTTGTCTCACTGCTTTGCAACGCCAAACAGCTAACCCGAACCCAGACCTGCAGCACCGAGGACACTGGGCTCTGTCTTGCCTCACCAGTTTGCAGCAGCACGCACAGGCTTGTGCTGGCACACAGCTAAACACCAGCTAACATGGTATCAATCACTCCACGGACTCAAAAACGCCTCCCTGCAGGTTTGGAAAAAGAAACAATCGCCTTCATATTTCTGAACTCAGGGAACAGAAGGTCACTGTAATGCCATCTGCCATTGACTCCACCCCTTAGCCTGAAGTTATCAAACCCCAAACTGTGTTACACTTGTGTATGAAAGACAACATCAGACAGGAGTGTCAGAGACGTAGACCCGCACGTTGCCCACACCTATTTATGCTCTCTGTAAATTGCAAGCCTTACCTCATCCAGGAGCAGTCCCTGTGCAGGCCGAACCCGGAGCACGGTGAGATGCAGCAGGAGAGCCAGGATGACCAAATGGTGGCGGCGGGCAGGGACCTCTGGCGACAGCGGGGTCCAACACCGCAGCTCAGAGCAGGTCTCTCAGGACTGTGGCCAGATGGGTTTGGAACTCCAAGGACCAACTCTGCAGCCTTTCTGGGCAACTCGTACGTTTTGTAGAGGTGCGGGTGACGCCAACGGTGCTGGATGCTGAAAACGTGCAAGAAACTTTGTTTTAGGAACAAAGAGCACTCAGGGGATGCCGACACCACAGACCATGTGCACATACCTCATTTAGATCAAGTACTAGGCACAGCCTAACTGCCTAAACGCAATGCTCCGTGCAAGCAGATTTGTCTTACTTCTCAGCTCCTTAGCTCCCGCTGTCCTACGCTATTCATTTAGAGTGAGCTTCAGCATCTTTTCAGTGCACTGCCAGCTACGGTTATAGATACCCTTATATTACTTGTTCCTTCTGACATGCCTGTAGGCAAATGAGCCCCATGAGGGTGACAACATGAGCTGCATTACCCAGCTGCCTGGTCCTCGAATCATTACAGCTCGACACAGCACCGAGAGAGACATGGGAAAGGGGATGGCAAGAACGTCTGGCTAGCAGTAAACAAATTACAAAAGCACACAAGTTGTCTATATTTGCAGAGTCAATTGCTGTTTCCACGCTATCACAGGGAAAGCTGTATGCAATTTGCTACCTCTTACAAATAACTCTCATTTTCCTACCATGTTTACCATTTTTCTGTCGATGACTGGTGGAGAATGAAAGTCACCGAGCACGTTATGACTGAGAATGTCAAGAGGCGGCAGGCTGTGTAAGACCTGTGTAAACAGGCCCCACGTAAATCCGGAAAGAGGGGATTTTCTGCTTGCACGTCCAGGTGTGAGCTCTTCGGGAGAACGACGACATCTGCAAGCTGCTGCACACCTCTTCAAACAACAGCTAAGCCCAGCATGCTCCAAAGCATGCACTTCTGCTTTAGGTTTGACAGCATGAAGGGCTCAACTCAAACAAGACCACGTTATGCAGTAGCTGAAACACTATGTATGACATATACGCGATACATATGGCATCCACTTCCAAATAACGTGAGAACCTGGAAAACTTTTTATGGATTTTTGGAATTGTTGCAAATTCTTTCACTAAAAAAAAAAAAATCAACAGAATCCTATAAATCCATCAACTTTTTAAGCAGTTCCTATTACTTCTTAATTATATGATACCTGACACTTGGCTGGGAGCAGTGGGAGGAATTGAGACCGGGAGAAGTACATGGGAGGAGAAACAAATAGGAAAAGGTAGGTGAGAAATAGAAGAGCAGGACGTGCACGCAAGATGGAGCGTGAGAGGGAAGCCATTCATAGGAAGGGTGGGGAGCTGGGAGGAAGGAGCTGAGAGGCCACCAAGAAGAGACACTGCCAGAGCGCACCGAAACCAGACAAAGACCTCAAAGCAAAGGATGGGGCAGAATTAAGAGGCAGCAACAAAATCAGGAAACCAAAGGAGAATGAGAGTTAGTAAGGCCTAGGGTTCAAAAGGATGGAAAAGGAGTAAGAAATGTAAAAAGACTGGGAGATAGCTGCAGTGTGACATCAACAGTGAGGAAAAGCGCAGTATTTATTCTCACCCTCCTTCCCAAGTAGCCAGCACTGCAGCAGGAAATAATTCTGGGCCAAATCCTGCTCATGCAGCACCACCACATATTTGCCATGCCTGTTTGCTTCCACAAAGACTTGCAGGGAGGGGTGGCGGGGCCAGACACTGGTCACAGGAGGACATGGTGTCCTCTTGGCCAGGCAGCCACCTAAACCCCACTGAGTGCACATTTCCCATTGCAGTGGGATTTCTTTGCAACGGCAAGCAGGTTGGGAAAGCAAACCCAGCTCTGCTCCCTCCCCGGGCCTCACCCCTTTGCTTTGCCAAGAAGTCTGCTATATTAAGAGACGAGCAACCACGCTGGGCCACTTCTCCCTCATGTTTGGCCTCCCCCGGGAGTTGCTCCATTCCTACACATCTGCTGAGAAACAACCAACCCGTTCTGCCCGGCTCACCTCGGTTCCTTTTTCCAGTCGTGCCTTTTTTGGTCCCTTCTCACGGCGTCGGCCAGGCTCTGCGGGGAGGTGGGCACAGACCCGCTGGTTCCCCTCCTCTCCATGCTGCCCCGAGGTCAGCAGCAGCTTTCTCCTGCTCTGCTCCTGGCATTTGCTTGTACTTTTCCAGACACTCTCAAGTTTGCTAGATTTGCTAAAATTCCCCAACATGTATGTATCTCATACGTGCATATGTATACATATAAGAGAAGTTTATCTCTGCACAACCGTATATCCAACCTAACCACATCAAGGATTAACAAACTAAAACCTAAAAAAATATTGGACACCCAAGTCCCATTAATTTTCAGACACCTTTAACTAACTATCAACTGATAATTACAAAGCCCCTCAAAAGTTTTCCTCCCGACGTTTCTTACAGTGCCTACACTATCGTGGTATTCAGCATCCATCCTGAAAAACTGAACAAATTCAGGCAGTCTCCATTCATGAGATGCGACAGTAGTCAAAATCAGTGCTGGCAGTGGGAGATGAATAAGGTCTTAAAGTTTTTAGAGAAAATCAGAGATAAGAGATCTTGAGTTGGTGGTTCTTGATCGTGTAGAAGTTACTCAAATAGCAGTTCTAACAGCAATAGCTTTATATTACTGACAACGTTTCACTTGGTAAGCATTTTGCAAAAGCCCTTTGCAAGCCTTTTGCGCACCGTTTTGTGCAACACTTCTCACGCAGAGGCAGCGGTCGCACTGAGACAGACACGAGCTCACCCTGCCCATGCTTCAGGCCAACTGGAAGACATGGTGAGAGTCAGATGCTACCCCAAGATAACACACCACATCTCGTAATAGCTGGAGCTGGGCACCACACTAACTGCATCCATATGACGCCTGGTCAGCTCAAACACGGACGGGGTGAGACCGTCTCCATTCGGCGACAGCCAGGGTGTTTTGTCTGCACGAGCAATGCACCTGTAGGGGGGTCAGTCCTATCCCAAGCAACAGAACAAAATCAGATCTGCAAACTCTATTTAAAAAAGAAAGAAAAGAAAAAAAAAAGAAAAGAAAAAAGAAATTCTCTCAAATTGTGTTACATATAGTAAATGCTGAAGGTGGAGAAAAAAATTGCCTACTTGGAACTTACCTGATTTGCTTGTTATAACAGCAAGTGTGGCAAAATTCCTCTCTGATGCACCCTTACAGGAGCAATCTGAAAGAGTACTTGGCTCTATAAATCTCAATCACCACACTACTGTGCAGTGCTCAGTGTCTGCTCTCATTTTCTTTGTACCGTGCTTCAACATGAGAGCACAGAAAGGATCGGCTATATTCTGCAGTGCTTTTCTTCTGGTCTAAATCCTCCAGGCAAGGTGGCATGACATACACCTGGGGACTCAGCAGCAAGGTGCACATGGGCCCCTCCACGACACGGGGACCTGTGTCACCTGTGTCACCGCCGGGACCACGTGCAGAACTCACGGCCAGATCTGCCACCAGCAGCATTCCCCTGCCACAGCGCTGCTGCCCAGGTGACAACAAACTCGGGGTAAAAGAAACAGTAAGACATTTACTTGACATTCCTGAGATCCACAGAGCTCAAGGAGCTCACACAGAATAACGCTTTGTGTAGGTGAGGACAAGTTTTAGACGGTTTCCATGTCCCCACCACAATGGGGATATTTTAGTCTGTAAGATCATACATTATTCAAGGAGCTCTGCATTTTTCCCTGAATAGAATTTTCACTCAACTATGGAGCTGGCCAAACACTGCAAAAAAGCATTAGCTGAAAAAATGATTTGACAGGAAACAGAGTTTCCTCTCCTCCACCTAACGCACCCCAGCAAGTTCCAGCCACCGTGCTTCCTTCCAGCACTTAACTCGACAAAGCACACGGCGAGCCTGGGGACGTCAAACCTTCACCATCAGCAGCATTACGAGTTGTTATTGTTCTTACGCCAATAGTTAAGTCTTGCCCTTAGCAAGAAGTGCTCCCTTCTCCTCCTAACAGCCACAAATTTCTTTTGCACAATCATTCTCTTTAGATACCATCGTGATGCTTTCAGATGTTCGTGTTCAGCTTTGTATGCTATGTGAATACTGCCTGGTGAGGAAAAGCCACCTACGTTTAATATATATAATAGCTTCATTCTTCACTGGATTTAGCACAGGAAATGTTTGTTGTTGTTCCTTCCCCATCCTGCCTTGCTGCTCTGCCTGCTGCTTTCCAAGCTTCTTGCTTTTCTGTCCCGATTCTATCCACTGCCACTACCACCACGATTGGCATTATCAGGTTGATTTTCACCAGGCCTTCACTAACCCACGTTAACCTTTGCAGTCACCTAACTATAAGTTTGGCGGGGTTTTTTGGTGGCTGGGTTTTTTTTGGAGGGGAGCAAAGGGGAGGGTGGTCCTGACATCCATCAGCAGTGACATCTCAGAATCACTTCTTCCACCATCCACTTATTTACATCTACACCAGCAGTACACAAACCAGCCTGTAAGAGACCTTTCTCTGAGCACAGATCGAATATACGTCTGCAAGACGTTTCCTTGGGTTCAAGGTAAAGCAGCCAGCTCCTGTTGGGAGGAGCAGGCTACACAGTATCTTAATTCTCGCTCCGACGCTTCCTGTTTGCCGTCATGGAGGGCTACCTCAAATATTAGCTCTGGGATTTGATAAGGGCCACGTTAAACAAACACCGATGCCTGTATCATACACAGGCTGGCAGCCAGCCAGGTGAGCAGAGCGCTGCCTACAAGTTGAGCATTACTATTCAAGCTTTGCTTGCAGTGGTGTTTTCTCCTACAGCCTGAATTTTTTTTTTCAGCAATGCATAAACACGTCTAATAGAGCAGCTTACAGGGAGATTTCAATCACCCCCTGGTTCATGGCAAATGAGACATCTCTTATGCCAGCTCAGCAGTACGCTGCACTCCTTGCTCCCCCCAGAAAATCTCCAGGACTTCAGGTCTGAGACACCATTTTGTTGCTCCATTATCATGCAGCGATGAAAGAAACAACATTTTAATTGTTTTCCATCCACGGGATAATGAATTCTTCCTCTCCCTAAAACAAGGAGGCAGCAAAAGGAGGAAC
The DNA here is from genome assembly GCF_013377495.2 of Cygnus atratus. Lineage (NCBI taxonomy): Eukaryota > Metazoa > Chordata > Aves > Anseriformes > Anatidae > Cygnus > Cygnus atratus. The sequence goes on from NC_066367.1 coordinate 3,565,071, forward strand.
AACACGAATGCTCATTTTCTCTTCCAGTCATCAATTAAAATGCTTGTCAGAAATGTGACAATTGGTAAAATCAAGGTAAGATTTCATAATAGCTTGACACCTTCAATTTTGCAGAAACCTTACCTAATACTCTTCACTAATCAACTTTACCAAAGCCGAATTGTTCCTTGAAATTAATGGTGCTTCCTGTGGATTATGCTGCTTGTCAGCATGAACTAGACTAGTAAAAAATCTCGGTGATTTAGGAAGAGATTTTGAACTAGATCTACAGTAACTCATAAGGAGCTTCTTCTCATTAATAATAAAAAAGAATAAATAAAACAGAAAGGGAGGACTAGGGAAAAAAAGATCATGCTTGACAGAAAACAGAGTTTTCACAGGCACCTACCAACTTCCTTACCCTGCACCACGCAAATGTCTGAACACTTGCTAGATCTTCTGATACATGGTGAATATCTGACTCCTTGCATTTTTCACACCTGCTTTTAACCTCAGCATTTTCCAAAACCAGAGGCACAGGGCAAAAATGGCAAAATTTGCCACTCAGGTGTGCAATGCTTTCAGAGCCTGGCCTACCAGATCCTCTTCCCAGGGATCAGCCTTCTGCTGCTCAGAGCCTGAAGTAAGACGATGAAATAAGTTATATCACTCGTGCCGGCCGTAAATACCACCAGTTCTGCCGCTCGTTCAGAAGCTAATATATTTTTCCGTAAAACTTGAGAGAAATACCAAACTTGAGCCTGTCCCTGAGGAACTCTCCTCTTTCATCTCAGGCTCGCTCATAATCGGTTCTCTGCACGACGCAACTCTCAACCCTAGCTGTGACTCTCAGATACTGCCACAATAAAGTGCAAATAGTGGAAACAAGCAGGTTTTTCCCCAGAGGACTGCTTCCAGGCACCTGTCTCACAGCGATAAGCAGGCATCCAAACAGAGACGCAGACCCTATTATCCTCATAATATTTCATATGTTCCCAAACCTCATGAGAGGTGGAAGAGAAGACTACTCTCTTGAGGACATCATCTCCAAAAAAGAAAGTGCTGAAATTGGGTTGAGATGTGGGCAGCTTGCTTGCACGCTGTGTGCCATAGCCATAGTGTGGCTCAACAGCGTGGGCTGCACACCAGCACCATTATCTGCACGTGGCAGAGAAGGGTCGTTGCTCAAGTGGGTCACCTCTCAGAGAAAAGCAGCTATGTCAGAAAAAAACTAGTTTAGAACCTAAACTAGCAAGAAAAAAGGAGGGGTAGCGTCTTTTCCTAGGGCGGGCAAGCATCCATTAGAAAGCTGTTTCCAAAGGCTTCAGATGGACTGTTTGGTGGCACCCAGTAGGTGAAATGAACTGGTACCCACTGGTACCCACCAGGTGAATGACCCGGAGCACCCACAGCAGACCCTGTTCCACAAGCAGGTAAATACGCTGCCCACAGCTGCCGCAGAACACCACCCAGCTTTGGGCTCCTGTCTGGTGCAATCGCCCAGGAAGTACGATTTATTTAGCCTAAAGGTAAAGGAGCCCTGTTCCCACAGGAGAGCTTCACACCCTGCTTTGGGAGAACCAAATAGGTCAAACACATTTTCTGCAGCCCTATAAAGCCCTGTCAGCAGCTGCCTCAAGGAGATCCACGGCTCCTCTGGGTGGTTTCCTTCCCACGTGGAGATGATGGCCAGCTGGTGACAGACATCATGGCTCCAGCAGAACACCTACCCAGAGCCTTATGCCACCGAAGCAACAGGTTTCTTGGGGGAAGTCACCAGCTGCACTCAGGCATCTGGATCCCACGTGGCCCAACACAGCTTCTGGCTCCAGGGTTTTGCCTCCAGCCCCCAGGGAATGTGGGCTCAGCCCTCAAGACACAGACATAAAGGCAAAAATATCAATTATCTCGAACAGGTCCAGTAAAACCAGATCATTACAAAGCTCCAAGTTACCAAAGAGTATGAAGTCCCCTTATACCAGAGCAAAAGTATTATCCTACCAGCCAGTACTATTCTATTATGTAGTATTATTACTCTCCTAGCTAGATGTGTACAACAGACCCCAAGCAGCAGATAAGAAATGCCAGTAAAATCAAAGCGCAGATAAGCAAGGCAGCAGCAGCAGCTGAGGAGACGGACCAAGAGGGCCAAGCCAAGTGCAGTTTCAAACTTTCAACGTCCTTAAACCCATTTTAATAACAACAGGGACATCATAAGGTGTGAGCTGGGAGGGGAGGGAGGGTGAGCTTTCCTCCCTCAGCTTAGAGGGGAATTTTCGTGTATCAGTGCTTGCGAGGATGTTTCCATCTGCTTTCCAGCAAACTGTCAGAGCAGCATTAAAACCTAAAACTATTACTATGGGAGTGATGTGTCATTCAGACATGCCTGATGCGTAAATCTCTCCCTCCAGCACAAGCATTCCCTGGAACTAACACAAGTACAGCCACGGGAGAGTTTGCCTGCCCTGGAATGAGCGTGTCATGCAGCGCCAACGTAAGGAATGCCATCAACACTGCACAGACAAGACCTGCGGTATTTTCCAGCGCTTTAAGGTTAGAAGGCAGCTTAAGGTTAGAAGGCATCAGAGATACCGGCCAAACACACTATGTAAATGAAGCTATGCAAAATGGAAGCGGTCCCTAACAGAGACCCAGGAATGTCACAAGATCATGGGCTTCCCCAACTCAGACAACACCAGGGTCTGATCAGGCAGCGGGATCTCCCACCAGATGAAGGTAAAATTGACATTTATGGGTACTCAACATTTTTGACTCTGACAACGTGCTGGTGGGTCTCCTGTGAGCTGGAGGTCATCGAACAGTCCAAGCACTGAAGAAGACTGCATTAGTCCTGAATCCCGCAGAAGCATCTCCTACAGCGAGACCATCAGCCCTCATTTCCAGCAGGACCAGGGACAAATGCCCCAAAAATGATGCCCCCAACCTGTGAGGTGGTGTTGTAGGAAGGGGAAGCAGCTAGCTGCCTCCAGCAGGACTGTGGAGCAATTAGAGCACTTTAAAATTAAGTGTGTTTTATGTTACTTAGCTTCTCTTCCCTCAAGACCTTCTTTCCATTTAATAAAGTATTTCTTGTTAAACCAATTGATTCACATTTGCAAGTGAGGAAAATTAGCTTCTCAGGCCCCAGGTAGCGTGGTGTAATTTTCTTAAACTTCCAGGTGGGAGCTCCAAGAAGCACCTGACTAGCAATCCCTCTCAACTGGGGCTGGGTCCATGCAACTGCTAGCCAAATTCTGGCAGAGGCTTCTCCCATCAGCGACACGAGAGCATCACCTGGCCGCCAACACCCTGGGACACCAGCTATGAACGGAGAATCCTTTAACAGCCACCGGTATTTTTTATGTCTCCCCAGAAGGCCAGACACAGAGCAGTGTTATCTCAGGTGGCTTTGTTCTAGCTGGAGACAGGCATCCCCCGAATACACCTGGCAGAAATCAGACGTGTGGATTTTGAGATGTGGCACTCAGGTGTGGTGCTCCCTGGGGCAGGCTGCCCGAGCTTCCCACAGGACCTGTTATTCATCTCCTCTGCCGGCACGCGGAAGGTTTCCACAGACCAAATGCCGTTCAGCAGCTCTCTGGAAGCACTCCGCAAATCGGTTGTTTCCGCGACCCAGAGGAGGGGAGAAAATCAGTTGCAGTGTTCATTCTCCTTTTTGTGGGACTTTCAGGGTCCCTGTTTTTCCCCTCTCACAATAAGCTGAATAAAACAGGCCTGAACAAAACTGCCAAGCCTAACACAAACTTGCAGGACCATTTTTAGAGGTCCAGCCATCCAGCCCATTTCCTGCTCCGTGCAGCTGAAAACAGGTTTATGCTGCGATGATCAAATTACTACAATGGTACAGGAGCTAAGAGAAACATCCAGGGTGTTATTAAGCGTCAGTAGAAAATCTTACGGCACTTAAAGCATCCAGTTATTTTTACCTGGGGTGCTGGTGATTAACAAGCTGTGAATGTCAGATCCATCTAACTCGCCCTGAAAGCACAGGAGAGGGAACCGAGGCACGGGTCCTTAGCACCACTGAAACAACACAGAAGAAAGAACTCTTATTATTGCTGGTTCCACTGCTGCATGTCAGTTCGACTGAAAACCTGCCCTCTGACAGCACAGAGGTGACTCAAACGCCTCAGGAGATGGAGCAACCAGCATCGCTCCCCAGCTTAGCTTACATTACACCTCACGAGATGAAACCCTGAGGAATCAGCATTCCTTGTATTCCTGCCATCCACGGGTGGTTTAATTCAAAGCTCTGCCCCCTCCTCCCCACGAAAGAGCCGGAGCTTTATGACTAACAATCACGATATGGTGCAGAATGCCTGGCGTGCCTCGCTCGGTGCTATCACCAGAGTGCGTGCAGAACACAGTGTCTGCTCCAGGAAAAAGTGTGTGGTGAGGAATCGCCTTCCAGAGGAAAATACGTATCCAGAAAGAATGCTGTGTATTCCTCAAGCCTCCCATTAGCAGACACGACAAATCATGGGACAAAATCTCTTCTTATTACGGCACTAGAGTTGTCCCAGGCTCCTTGTGATTAGGGCACTGTTCCCTCCCCGTTCCCCAGCCCATACCCTCAGGCTGCCTGAGCAGCAGGCCCTGAGCCACCCCGTCCTGTCCTGCTGACCCGCGTGGAGCAAAGCCAGGCAGATAAGGAAGGAAGGAAGGAAGGAAGAGACTCTAGAGACTGGAATTTGTCGCGGAGCTATGAGTCACTGCTCGTCTATGCAGGACGCTACGTAGCAGAGCCCAAGGACACACTGAAACCCACCCTCGGCATTTTCCTCTCTAGGTGGGGCTCACTCCACAGGATTTCCCCTTCCTCGCACAGATACACAAGGTCATTTGTAAACCAAAGTGACAGCCTGGCCACAACACCTCAGGGCGGCAGGTTTGGGACAAGCAGCACCCAGCTCTCGGGGTGGCAAATCTGAGCCCAGCAAGGCACAGCCCTCAGCACCTCCAAGCAGGCTGGGGTGAATACCCCATCTTACAATTTGGGACAGTGGTGATAAAAATGGCTAAAAACGACCAGCACACCCCATGCTGAGCGCCCAGGCCCCCTGGCCTTGCCAGTTGACAGGCAGAGTGACGTGGGGCATCTTTAGCTAACATGAACCATGACCTAGAGTGCAGAAGCTCAAGACTCCTCAGAGAGCAGCACCAGTGGCTCGCTGTCAAACTGAAAGGCTATTTTCCACGATGATCTGTCTTAGGTGGCCTGAACACTTTCACAGATAACGTGGATGATGGAGAAGGACATGCTTACTAATTCTGCAGATGACAAAAGCTGTAAGGAAGTTTGAAGACAGGGCTAAAATGAACATGATCTTGACAAGTCAGAAGAACCAACAGTCTTAAAAATGTAACCTGTTTTGTACTCTTGTGAAGAAAAATGCAATGCTCTATACTTAAGGCCTATATGAAACACGGCAGGGCAAGGCAGTGGTGCAGGAACGCTGCTGGAATGGTGGCAAGGAGCTATAAAATAAATACGGATCAAAAATGTCTTACTGCAGACTTGCATCATAAAATGCAGCATCTATAACAAATCCCCACGGAGTAACAACAACAACAACAACAACCCCAGCCGTCTTTAGACCTCAGAAATTTAAAAATCTGTGGCCAACTGGAGAGAGCCAAGTGTCACAGGAACGGTAAATAAATCTGTCATAATTCTTTCAACCTTCCTGCCCAAAGAGAAGATCAAAGGAAATCTTCCTAACTGTCATATATAAGAAGGACTTTACAAAATTAGGAAGGGATAATCTAGATATTATCTCCCAAAAGGAAGGGGAAAAAGTAATGAGGTGATATGTCAGCAGACAGAGAACATCAGAAGGGGATGCTTCCTAGCAGCAACCACCACGAGGCACTAGCGAGACTGCTGGGGGGCTGAGGAGCATCCATCACCAGACACAGCTAGGAACAGGACGGACAAATCCCTTCCAAGGACGACATACCTGTAGCTGGACAAGCTGGTGGGACTCAACCCTCTGGAGAGCTTCTGCAACACCAAGCCTCCTGTTAAGTTCAGTGGCAGGGATGGGAGCCAGCATGGTCCTGAGCCAGCCTGCCCCCAAGCTGCCATCAAGCACCCACTCAGCTCTTCGTACGGAAGAGCAAATAAGTTTGGAGAGGTCAAACAGACCTCAAAGCAACACTGCTTCAAAATACCTGCCTTCCTCCCAGGGTTGTAAGCAAGCTCTGCATCGGAAACTTAAGAACAGAGTTAAGTCTCCAACTGGACACAGGAAATGTGAAATAACATACTCTGACTTGAAGAGTTTATGTGAATCCAGTGAAAACTTCCTGAAGTGGCTGCCTCAGATCAGGCCATTCAGTCCCCACACGGCAGCCTAAATTGGTGGCCTCATTTCCAGACACCCACTGAGCGCTCAGCAGCTCCTGGAGAGCTGAAGAGGAGCCCGTGACTGCCTCTCACGTCTGAGAGCTCAGGCCACTTTGGCTCTGAAACGTGGACCTGAAAGTAATTTTCTGTGCAATTTTTCACAGTCCTAATCCTGGTGTTTTGTGAACACTCCCTTTCTAGGCCATTATTTTCTTTGTAATGTAAAAATAAATATTTCACATTAAAGCAATGCTAAAGCTCCAACTTTGGAAATCTTCAATGGGCACAGAACTTCAGGCTGAGAACTACAGAACTGCGACGATTTTACCGTATCAAACAGGGTTTGCACTCCCACATCCCCTCCTGCATTAAGAATTACGTCCTGACTTGCATTATAATCACATTAGGGCCCCAGTCCTGCTTTGGTAATTTCATGGCTGTGGGCAGGGACATATCTTCCCAAGCACAGCACCCATCCCCAGCTAAGCCATGTGCAATCATTAATGCTGCAGCCAAGAAGCTGATTTCTCACCTGGTGAACGTCCCAGTTACCGCATCCGGAGTTTTGGCTGCAAAAGCCATATGGTGCACAACACTCAACACCCCCCTCTATTAAAAAAAATGCAAAGAAGGAATATAGCTCCAGCGTGACACGGAGAGATCTTGTTAGCATCACTCTGAGGGAATTATAATGATGGATTTCTTTTTGTAGCTTCACCAAACAAGTACGTTGTACCTGTAGGAGGGACAAAAAGTTGAAAAAAAAATAATTTTGCACCCCAAAATCTTATTTAAACAAAAATAAAATGTTTCAAACATGATTTTGGGTAAGTTTTGAACTGGCACCACAGTCAGAGCAACAAGCACATGGTGCGAACCAAAATCAACTCAAATGGGGTGCCAGCGTCGGCACAGCACTGAAAGGAAGAGCTCCCACCTACTTTAGGAACTGGTGTATTATCTGTTGGCTTCCTTTCATTTGTTGCATTCATCTGAAGTGGTGGTTTTTATTTATTTTAAAGGGTTCCAATTCCAGTGTCTCAAAATTTCCTTCCCTTGGCCCTGTCCTTTTTCGTCTTCACAAGCATTACAGATAGTTAAATGAGATTTATGGGGAACAACAAGTCTGCGGAGAATAAGAGCCCTTACCTGACCTAAACTGCTTAAATCTTGGCTATCTTAAATGAAGCACCAGTGAACCACTGATCCAGTTACAGTATTTTAAAGACATATTTCTTCACAAAGTTTTATTTTGCATCTGTTTATGCTGTCTTCTACTTTTGCCACCTAAAAATTCAAAATATCCCAATTATATCCTTGAACCAAGCCTGAAACGTGAAGCATTGCCAACAAGTACCTGCTGAGTCCACTTCAGTTAAACACAAAGATCAGCAGCATCTATTGTCTCAGTAATTTTCTCTTCATCATTATTAAAATGTGAGATTTTCTTACGTTCACATTCAAAACCTGACAATGAGGGAAAAAAAGTCTCTTTCCCCTGCCCACAAATGAGTCACCCTGTCATGCAGCAGCTACAAATTTGGAAGCCATTTCACGCTCTCGCATGTGACACCCCCAGTTTCTCAGCAGAAAACCAATTTCTCAGCAGAAAACCATCACCTTGCAGTCCCGGCTGCTTAATCGGAGTGACCGGGAGGCAGCATCCCCGCGACGGCACGGGACGGCCCTGCGACGTGACCAGCCCCTGCGCTCGAGCCATCCTGCATACTGCCGACACTGCCCACCTCTGCAGCGTCTGAGAAGGCAGCCACACGCAGAGCCAGCACCCCAGTCCCGTCCCTCTCGATGTATTTTATCAGATTCTGAAAACAAATCATCAGCTGAAAACAAAGCAAGAGCTGAATTGCCATCAGCAGCATGCACCTGAGGTAGCCAGAGCTGAAGAGCTGAGGGCGCAGCAGTTCTGCAGGAGGCTGACAACGTTAATGTTATTTTGGGGTAGAATTGCATGTGTTTCGAGAAGTGACTGAATGCTCCGTCTCTCACCGAGGAAGCTCCTGTTATGGCCAATTATTTTGTCCATGGGGTTCACAAAAAGAACTGGCAGTGGGGTGCTCTTGATAGGAATTTGGCTGTACTTCGCTACGAGGAAACAAACCCTGAGGTGATTTTCTGTCCCAGCTACTCCAGTTAGCGATGTTCAAAACAATACAGACGATATGGATCACGCGTTTACAACTCTTCATTAAGCGACCAGGGGAGATCCTCAGAAGCAAGCCCAAAATACAGATCACAGCCACAAAGGAGATGCTCTGAGCGAAGGGTGAGCTGTGAGGACAGCTGATGGATGGATGCATCCACAGGATACATCGCAGCCGTCTTGAACATCCTCTGTCAGCCACAGGAGGGCAAAGCGAGCCTGGCCGAGCTGCACAAGCCCAATGAAAGCAGACAAACCACACAAGTGGCGAAGGAGAGAAGGGTTTTCCATAAAGCAGCATCTCCCCAGCCATCAGCGAGCATCCTGGCAGCCACCCAGGCGTGTCCGCCAATAACATTACCATGTGTGGAGACCTGAGCCAGCTAAACGGGTCGAGAAGACACGCACACACAAAATTAAATCTTTTTTTTTTTTCTTAGAAAGATAAGGAAGACCTTTGCTGCAGGACCTGTGGGAAATAAAGGGTACTCATTTTATTCATTTTTCATTCTAGCTTGGAGCTGTTGTAGACGGGGTTTGCTTTCTTCCCCACTTGGACGTGTTCTCTTTTCTCACTATTATAAAGTCAAAATAAATAAATAAATTTTCATTTGCTCTTTGCATGTTTGTATCATCCGAAGGGGAAATGACCTCAACACACAGGTGCTGAAGATGTGACCAGAAGACGACAACTTGGAATAGGCTGCCTCCACCTTCACTTACCTCAACAGTCATGCTTAAAGCAGTTTGGCTAAAAATCCTAATCTCCCAGTCTAAGAAAAAACACATTTCAAATGTAAAAATCATACAAGACAAAAAGACTTCTCAAAGTCAAATAAACAAGGCTTTTCACAGGGAGGTATATCCTAAAGAAACAAAACCAGGGGAAAAAACATCTTAACCATAAAAGCCAGCTGCAAATAGTTGCCATTAACACAGCAAAATTATCACTCTGGTTTCCTCAAAAAGAAGCCATGACCTCTAAAGCTTTACAACATGGGATTATATATCTTTGCCTCGCAGTTTTCCAGCCTGTAGCATCTCCTTGTTGATTGCCCTCATGCTTTCAGGCCAATTTTAGTTAATGAAAGCAGTCTCTCATAATCAGAAGACTGGAAGCTTGAGCCTTAAGGAAAATACTGTCACAAGGCACCCAGTAAAGAGCAGGGCTGGACTGTGGAGTGCAGAGACCCTTGAAGATAGAGGCCGTGTGTTGTATCTGTGCCACTCGCCTGTTTATGCGGGAAGCTCCTGCCTGGTTGCCTCCCTCGGGTGGCAGGCAGTTGAGTTTTCCATCTGAGAACTGAACTTACAATTTCCAGGTGTATTTCAAAAGGAATGTGAAAGATCCCCTGCTTGTCATCGGGTATTTCAGTCCCACCACTCACCTCAGAGCTGAACAACTGAGGCATTAAAGGGAAAGCCCATGTGTCAACAGCAGAGAAGAGGAAGATGTTACGAGCAGACCTGAGGAAAAGGCAGCTTATGATTAAGTCATGAAATTGTAATTAGGGACTTAGGAGAGCTGGAATACCTGAGCAGATAGATACTTTCTTTGAGGCTTCCTCCTCGGGAAGGCAAGAGGCTCTGCCGTCAACGCGTGTGGAATCTGTGTCAGATCCCTGCCAACTTCCAGTGCTCCGAGAGGAGGCTGAAGCAGGGGTCAGAAATTTGTGCCACCGACTTCTTTGGGAAATGGCAGAGGTAGAGACAAGAGAAGCCGGCAGGGGTCAAGCTCAAGGGCAGGCAGGCTCGGGGGGGATGCTGCAACGGAGACTGGGAATGCCTGCAAAGACAGCGAGCGGTGCTGGGGTTAGCAAATACTGGGACAAAGAGCAAGTCAAAGAGCTGATTCAAGCCAGGCTGATTGGAGGAACATCAGGATCTGTTCCTCAAATGTACATGGGGAACAGATGAGAGAAATATCTGAAAAAAGCATTTTTGCTGTTTTGAGGTCTTGCAGGTTTTTAGGGGGATGGAGGTGCTGCTTTTGAGGACCACTTGAGCAAATGCACTATTTGCATGTGATTAGGTTTTGCTGCTAGGTGCTCATATTTGCCATTTCGAGCCTAATTAATTACTAAGGCACCTGGAGACTTACTAAGATTTGAGAAATTTGGTATATAAAAGCTGGAGGAGAGACCTCGCTGCGACCTCCCCAAACTTCAGGCAAGTAATGAAGTATTCTGAATAAACTTGCATCGATTGTCTGGGCAGCCAGCAGTAATTAAAACAGTAAAAATTAATAACAGAAAGGTCTGAGAATATCAAGACTCACAATAAAAGCCTAAATTTTTCCTGAGTAAATTAGACGGAGGAAATGAGGCGCATTTCTCTCTAACACTGATTTACTAGAGCTGCTCTTTGCGTTTTTGCCATTGCCATTAAAGTAATGGTTTTGATTGACAGGATCTCATTTTTAATTAGCCAGATCAACCAAGGCACAACATCAGCGTTTCTGAAAGCATCTGAAAAAGCAGCCTACTTCTGCAAGAAAAGCTTATTTCCATGTGAAGATTAAAGCTCCCAGACAGCAGCAATATGTTTCTCTCTGCCATTTCACAAGGCAGACTCGAAAACATCAGGCTGTACCACACCAGAGATTAAAAGATCCACAGAGATAACGCCTAACCAGTCCTGCTTCTCACGGGTCTTTCTTCCTTAAACCCGTCCAGCAACAGCCTTTAACAGCAGTATAACCACGTTAATCAAGGATTATTATGAGAGATCTCGATGCAGCACTTTCACTGTTTCACTGCAGAGCACCCCCGCCCCCTGACCCAGCGCAGAGAGAAGTGCCCCATCGCGTGCTGGGCAGAGCCTGGGGATGGGTGGCAGAGTCTGCTCCTCTGCTGTGCCATCTGCCAAAGGCCTTGGTCAGGCAACAACCCCAGCAAAGTCTCCATGCTGTCCATGTGTCCATGCTGAAAAGCTGTCTAAACCCCGTTATCTGCTCTGCCTGCATCTCCAGTTACATTCTTGCTGCCCGAGACACTGTTAACCAAGCAGCATGTTCCTGAAGCACAGGGTTTTTCCAGAAGACCTTTCGGCTTGGAGATTCACTTCACCGGCTCAGGAGAGCATGCAGCAGGGCTGCAGAGAGCACGGGCAGACGCACACCCCCTGGGTTTTGCAGGTCAGTGCTATATGGGGGGGCTGAACCTCCCGTCTTGTCACCTAACAAACACTGGAGCAGGCAGAAGCAAAACTGGCACTGCGTTGGAAACACACCCGCTATCTTTACTCCCCAACCAGATGTTTCCATTTTGATTAAAACAGTCCAGAAGATTTTTTTTTTTTTTGGTTTGTTTCTACATGAAACAGACACAGTTAAAAACCTTGAAAGCTGCTGCAAAGAGAAATCATCGTTCCCTGGACAGCTGCGAGCGGGCGGTCTGCCAGCTCCCGAGCAGGGAAACAAACCCTTGTAGAAACTGTTCCTGCACACAGACTACTTCTCACAGGCTTGTGCTTCCTTCCTGGGCTTCACGGCCTCCCGGCATCAAACACTGCAGGGCCTGAGCGTGGTGAGCTGCCCTTGGGCGGACTTGCAGACAGCTACCCGTAGGGAGCTATTTCAAAGAGAGAGCTGGACTAAGTATTTCCATACAAGTAAGTTCAGACTCCACAACCCCACCATTAACGCTATGGCAGAGCTCCACTGGCAGTGGAGGTCCTGATGGCCTCCTGCTCATGCAAACCACCAGCTCTGCCTCTCTGATTTACACCAGATTTCCCAGACCCGCGACACAACCCATCTGCAAATCCTATAGGACACTTACACAGCCTGATCAGCAGTCGTGCAACTACATATTGAGTCTGCAAAGCTCTCCTGCAGCTCCCAGCTTTTAGATTCCCCCTCCCCCCCTCTTTTTTTTTTTTTTTTAAGCTCTAAATGACAAACTAGGAGCTACGTTGACTTCCACTCCACGTCAGCAAGATTTTCACCTGTCGCCATAACCCCTTAATGCCGTGCTGAGGATGGAGACTAGCAGTCTCTTTGCCTGGCTCTCCTCCCCGCTGCAGCTTTTTTCCTCCAGGAGCTCATTTGGGCTATCCGAGCTCCCCCTCTCGGCTTCAGGAGCTGGCGAGGCTGGGGCAGCCCCGGTTATATTTATGGTTCAGCTTTTCCCCTAGGGCTGGCACAGCACCGAGCTTTCACCTCCCTGATCCCACTATCGGCGGTAGCGCAACCCTGGAGCAAAAAGCTCCAGATCCCCCCAAACTGCAGCAAACTTGCACCACCTATCGACGTGCCCGAGCCATTGTTTTAGGGCAAGGAACTGAGCGCAGCGCCTCAGCAGAGCCCCTTGATACCAGAACCCAGCACATTTCAGAGTGCCCCAAGTTTTTTCCACAGCAAGAGAGCATTGATCCCACTGTAATGGTCCGAGCTTCCTGCTGTGGGCATTGCCCATCTGCTTTGTGCTATAACAATTTTAACGTGCAGGCTTCAGCATTACCAGTGCACATCAGGCTCCTACTCCTTCAAAGCTACGAACTCACTTGGGAAAGCTGGTCTTATTCCCATTTCCCCTCTTCTGCCTAACCCATGCTCCACTTTCCACCAGCTGTGATTTTTTCTCCATGAATCAAATCCAGGCAATGGTGTCAGCATTTTCAGGCTATGCCCAGATGCCTGTGACACTCCGGGATGCGTTTAATTTTCTTCATAAAAGCAACACAAGGAATGAGAAGCAGAAAGTGCTACCATATAAACACCCAAATCTTCCATTCAGCCCTGGGTCTTCCCTAACCTTACCAACAATATCCTGCAGCATGTGCAGGGGGAAGACTTGTAGGGGGGACTTCCTTCAGAAGGGAGTGGGTCCCCGTGTGGGTCCCACATCTGGAGCCAGGCCAGACACGATGGGGACAGGGACAGGCAGGATGGACCACACGACTCCTGCTACGAACCTTGGGGACAAGCAGAGGCAGGCCCCGGCCAGGGGCTGGGATGGGGCCATTTCAGCAGGGTCCCCTCGCACTGCGAACTCCCAGCATCCAGAAAAATAAGACCAACCTCATCCATCCCTGCTGCTTTGATTCCTGCACAGAATGCCTTCCAGAAACCTCCGTGCCAGCCCAAGGTCCTCAACAAGCTCAAAAAACCACCTGAAGTGGGAGCACAGGCTGGCCACCCCCGTCAGACAGCACTGTGCACGAGCTCAGCTGAAAGAAGGAATTAAATTAAGGGGGTGCTAGTGTTCAGAAACGCTTCAGCAGCTTCAGGTGAGTTGCCTCAAGCACAGAAATTCTACTTTTGAGGGCATTTTGACACTTAGCAATTAGGCAGAGCTTTCTTCCCTAATTGAAGTAACAAAAACCAAATCCTTCCAGGGCAATCATCCACTGGAAAAACACATAGGTTTTGGAAAACTGGGGGGCTTGATATTTTTTCCTCTAGCAATTTTCGAAGACAGAGGGTGATGTCCACTTTTACAATGGAGCTCGTTCAAGCAAGCAGATAAATAAATAAAAAGCTATTTCAACCTTACTGGCCTGATCTGCTGTGTTAGGAATCCATCAAATCTTCGCAAGAGCCCAAGCCGCTTACCTGCATGTTATGTGCTTACACCCAGGGCACATAACTCAGCACTTGGAAGAGAGATTGGTGGCATCCAGAGACCAATTTCTTTCTTTTTGCAAAGGATTCTGCTCCGTAGCAGCTTTGATGCTGTTTCACGTAGTGCAGCACCTTCCAGGTGCCAGCCATCTCCAAGCACAGGTAAGAAACCCATGCCAAGAAAATAAAGCAGTTATTTCTTCTACACTTCTAAATAAACATACCTTACTTTTTCAATATATCCACTAATATTACCTGGTTCATTAAATGCTGCACAGGCTGTACAGCTTGAGAGGCCTGTCACATATGAGGTATTGTAATCCATTTTCATCCTACTCTTTGATATCTGGAAATATATGTTTGTATATATATTATTATAATACGTGTGTATATAACACTAATTATTTTCAGAACAACCTACTAGAAAACAATATCATCATTGCAGATGCATGTTACTTGCCCAGGCCATTCCTTGACTGTGATAAGGGAAGCACCAAAGAGCACCAACAATCCCCAAAGTGCTTCCTGACTCATGAGAACCAGATTCTCATCTTTATTATAATATTATTTCTTTCCAAAAATTATGGATGAGACAAGCCTTTTGATATTCAGTAACCTGTTTATGGGAAATGACTTTACACAAAACATCAAATGAGTTGACAGCAAATTGAATTTAAAATATGATTTTTTTAAATGCTCATGAAATTCATATTGCTTTAAATATGAATTAGCAGCAGTGCCAGAAGGGATGAATGCATTTGACTACCCGGCTGCAGATAATTTAACTGTACAGTTTTACCTCCATACCCTGTATTCACTCTACTTTCCTATTAAGTGGGGAAGGAAACTTTTGGGGTACTCTTGCTTGGTTCACACACATCTCATGGCAGTATTGTGAATCCTGGTCAGACTTCAGATCTAATAATCACATTCCTCCTACAAAAATTCTTCCCACAGCTTTAACAGAGTCAACATTCTTTATTTTCTGCCCATAAGTAAGCTGGGCTTTTCAGATTTGCTGCCTGCCACCCAGAAGTGAAGCTGAAGCGATGCATGCAAATTATTTTGAAAGGCCTCTGGGCCCCCATGAGAAAACAGGCTCGGCTTCAGGATCTCACCAGCGTTATTGAATTCACACAGGAAATAGTAATGTACATTTGATGATTCATACTAATCTGATAGTCACCTTAACAATCATACTCCGGCAGCTTAACGGGCTCGGATAAGATTATATCCAAAACTGCAGTTAAAACTTGAATTGGACCTTTTGCCTTTGCTCCACGGGCATGCAGCCGGACGCCCCTGGACTTCCCACCTTTGCCATGGGAGCAGGTCACGAGCAGCCAGCAGGACCACGCAAGAAGCAACCTTGGTGATCTCCAAAAACAGCCAGAAACCACATATTTGAGACAGTATCCTCGAAATCTAAATACCTGCATAGCCCTGTGTGCTACAGAGGCCTCAGCTCATGTTTCAGCCCACCGACAGAACATTTAAAGACACGGTGAAGTGCCACAGATGTATAAAATTTAAGAGCGCTCCAGCAGAGAGTGACAACTAAAATAAAGCTCTCTGCATAAAACCAGCTTTGTGTATTTTTCCACCCTGTATCAAATTACGGCATCCCAAAATTATGTTAAGAGGAGCCCTGCCGAAAACGCGAGTTTCTGTATTTCATCAGCTATCAGAGGTGACTCAGGATTACAAGTACTGAAATAAAATGAACATCCTGTTCCAGTTTCTTAACTACATTCTCTCCCTCAAATAGCATCAACAAGTGACTCAGTACAATGTCATAACAAACAGTACTTTTGTTACAGCAGTGTACTTGGCAAAAAGCAGCTCTCTCAAATAAATCAGCCACATTTTACTGTAGTTGCTAATCAGAAGATCTTCATTTTGTCTTGGAAGGAAAAAGTATATATAGTGTAGAATAAACAGATGGTGAGTAAACGATGTTATTTTCATAACAAGTGGGAAAACTATTTGCCTGCTTTTGGATGAACCAATAAATGATGTTTACGACTACATTCGGCTTCAAACTGTAACACCATGCTCTTTGATCTCACAGAGACCAGCCAAAGGCACATCCTTTTCTCTTTCAGATTTCAGCTGAAGGGCCCCAAGTGCTAATGCCACCCAGGTGAGGGAGAAAAGAGCTTATGGCACAGCAGCACCAGCCTGCATCACTACAACATCCAATTCCTGGTGAATAACTCTGGATGAAAGGAGAGAGCACCCCAAGAACCCATTCGTTCCAGCAGACACAAAAAAAAAATCTCAGGAAAAATAAGTTCCTTCTCAGCTGTAGCTAACTCAGTATTTAGGTGTAGCTACATTAATTAGTTACAATCCAGAGATTGCACAGGGTAAGTAGCAAGCTCTAATACGGCAAAACGACGTTCTGCTTTTCAACACGCACATTTGTTGCAATTTCCTCCAAGTGGAACATGCTCTATGAGAACTACAGCTTCAAACAAAACAGCGATTGCAATTCTTTCCTGTGTGAAGCGAATTTGAATATGGCTCTTGAAACCCACCTGGCTTCTGCTCTGGCCACCCTCCTCCCAAGCCCAGGCCACTGCTTTGAAGCTCGGGTTTTAACACAGCGGCAGCCCAGCGAGGAGGGCGGCTGTCGTAGCATCACGCACAAGACCTGGGCAACCAGCAAACACAGGGTTTGGGATTTCATCACAATACAAACCTAAAAGTACTACCAATGCAAAAACACGGAGCTGAAGTTTGAAGGTCGGGGGAATGGAGTTGCTTTTATTATTTTAAGCAGGGACCTCTCCTGTGTGCCAGCAGAAAGCAGCTTCCTCCCCTAGCCCCTTAGATTTGCAACAGATGTTATATCTATTGTCATCTCACGGCAGTTCAGGCATTCACACGGATAAGTATTTTGCTTTCAGTCCCCTCTTTCCAACTTAAGAAAGTTATGCTCTTCTAAATAATGACTTCTATTGCTATAGAAACCATATAACTATTTAGCTTGCAATCCAGCAGGTCAGAATACTTCTGGTCATCTTAAATACACTCAGTCCTGCTGTGCAGATATGACCATGCCAAAGCAAAGGCAGTACTTGCAGGATACCTTCTTTAGATCACATAGAAGTGGGCTGCTTTGTCTCAAAAGAATTATTTGCACAAAGTGTAACAGACTTCTTGCTGCAGAAACATAATGAACGTACCCCAGATGGTTTTAAAACACTTATTCTATGATGATGCTACCAAAGTTAGGTATTTTCTTAAGACGCTGAGGAAAGGCAGATGTGTGGAAACAAACGTATTGTTCTTTTGTAAAACTAAACATTTCTCTGCTGAAGAGAAAGAAACGTTTTTAATGTAGATATATCTTGAAAAGGGCAGGTTTTGTTCGTTCTCTTACTCCACCAATGTTGTAGTCTCCCAACAGCCCCTTACTTCAGATTCAGGCTCCGTCCTGGTTTCACATTTTGTTTGGGACCCAAAATAATAACCCCAAAATGCCCCAGCGCTGCTAATCCAGCTAGGAAGGGCAGCATGAGCAGGAACATGAGGCTGCAACGTGTCCAGACACCACACATTAAAGGCAGTATGGCAACAATCTCTGTCATTAGCTAAAGCTGCTGCTCAAACTCCAGATATTTACTTAGGTTGGTGAAGGACAGACGTCCAGCTTCTTGATAGGGCCAATGTTTGAAGCCATTCCAGTCAGAGGTTGGATTTGAGGTCCACCAGCCCAATGCTGTGTTTGTTAGCCCCTGCCTGACTGCCCACCTCTGCCTCAGCACAGGAGGGAGGCCCTGCTCTGCAGTGAGCCTCCTTTAACAGCTGTTTCTGCCACTGCTGACAGAATTAAAAGGGAAAAAGAAAATCAAACTGAGATTAGCTGCAATAATAATTAAAAGCTGACCTTCCAGCAGTTAAGCAAGACATCCTGCCTTTTGAAAGGGCCAACCCCAAAGGCGCAAGGGACAGTTCTGACACTCTCCTGCTGAGTTATTCTTCACCCATTTACAGGCATGCAATTCGACATGTTTTATAAATCACCACCTCAAAGCAAGACTGAAGTGACCAAACCAGCTCACATTTCCCATTTGCAAGACTTCTCAGTTCTTCAAAGAGCAGAAAAGTATCTGTTTCGGTAGTAGGGGGAGAGCATCATTAGCTTTTCTCAAATACCAACCACTCCTATCCTTGCACAGAGCCAGAAATCTAGATGCTAGAGATTACCACTAGAGACAAAACTTAGCTGCTCTGCATTTCATTACTTTACAGGTCAGCACCTCCCTCCCTCTCCAGCACTTCCCTCAAAACTTGCTGTCGCAATGGGTATTGCCCAACAGAGCCAGGCTGGTGACCAACACACCAGCCACCACCTTGGCAGTGTCTCTCTCCACAAGTTTTGGCATTCAGAAACACCACAATCTTGATATTTAGATATTTGTTTAGCCATTTTCCCCTAAATCTCAGTATGACGTTGAAATAGGCTTTACTAGGCACTCATACAGCAGAGCTGTAGGGAAACCAGCTGGTTGATTCAGAAGAGTGTGGTCCTTGCAGCATTCCCCTCTGGGATTTTCTTGAAGCATGAAATAAAATAAAATTATTATTAATTATAATAATAATAATAATAATAATAATAATTTCTATCACTTTTTCTACCACATCATTAGTTTTATTTCCAAATCCATATTCTAGGGGAAAAAAAATCAATATCCTGTCCATGTTCAGACTATAGATGTTGCAGCACAGAAGGGGTGAAAGGATTTCCTACATTAGGAGAAGAAACATGAGGGCAGGATTACAATGCCGCTCGCAACCCAAAACCACAAAGACATTACCGCCCCTGCCAAGTGCACATTTTGTCACTGAAATAATTGCTGCTGCAGGCCAGCGTCAGTCCAAATCAACCACCTACCAATAGAGACAGCATCCACCTAGAGTTGTGTTACGACTTTTATGTTTTATCTTATGGAGAAGGAAAGCAGGAAGGAACTAGTAAGGAGGTAGACAACTTGGATAAGGGTATTTTTCCTGTCCCCACAGCTGAAGGCAGTGTAAGGTCAGGATTCAGGAGCCCAGTTTTGGTAACCTGCATCGATAACACAAGGGAGTTTGTCAGACAAGCCACAGAGCAAGGCTAGAGGCAAAGAAGCCAGAATTCATCTGTAAGCCTATTGCAGCTGAAGATGTGAGAGCAAAAGGATATGAAGGAAGAAAGGGAGGTGGCTGGCAATATTGCCCTGCAGAAATGATGTGTACCAGACACAGCTGCTTCAGTGACCTCCCTCTGCTAGAATCGCGTACTGCTGTCCAGACAGCCTGAACAGCAAACCCTGCCAGGGCCACAAAGCCAACCAACAAGCCCTTATCCCATCCTCGCCCCTAAAGACACCTAAAGAAAAAGGAATAAAGACATTTACACACCATTGCCACCACCAGTTCTTGTTTGGCATCCCGCAGCCCACCTACCAGCACCAGGCATGGCGGTGGCATTCAAAGAAACCCACTTCCACCAAGGGCACCTGCCACATGTCAGAGAGGCAGCTCTACCCGCAACTCTGCGGAATTATTTACCAAGCAGTTTGCTAAATTATACAAAGGGAATAATTTGCAATGTAATGGCGTGTTTGCATTCTGAATATCTGATTTCCTGTTCAACAAATAACCTAAACACTCCCAACCAAATGAAATGTAGACAAGACTTAAAACATTTGAGGAAAAGCACTCATCCAGAAAATTAAGGTCAACATGGAACAGATGGTGCCTCTGCAAAATGTGTCTTCAACATTTATCTTTATGTAAAATAAAAGTCTTTTAAAAACCTCTTGCTGTTTGGTGACAGTTGGACTTGAAATATTGAATCTCGCACTCCACGGATAATAAAGAAACACTAAAAAATTACTTCAAAATACTAAATCTAAATAAAATTCTCTCAAATACTGCACAATAGGATTTTTGTGGGCATGTAAATACTTATCAATAAAAGATGGATTCAATCGCTTCCGTAACCACTATAAATATTGCAAGTGCTCTCCACATTTCCATAAATATGACCCGCAACTCCCAAGTGAAAAGCTTTTTCATTTGCAGCCGTCAGGAAAAAAACGATCCTTTCTTCTTTACCAAAGTCTTCTCGAAGGCTGAGCTTGAAGCCCGGTGCCCGGGAAGTTGTGAACAACTTGTTACGAGGATGCACGAAACGCCTTCCCGAGCCCCAGAGGGCTCCAGCGTCGGGGCAGCGCTGCCAGAGGGCGTGCAATGTCACACGTACCTCAGGAGAAAACATGGGGGCTCCACTTGCCGAGGCAATCGGCTCCAGGACAGACGCCATCCGCAGCGGAGCGGGGGATCGAGGCGGGCACGACTTTTTGGCCGGCATCGCGGCCGCTCGAAGCAGCTGAGGGAGCCGCCAGGACCCGGCAGTCCTCGTGAGGGAGGCTGAGGAGGCGGAGCCGGCAGCGGCGGGCCGTTTGCATCGGCCATCGCGGCCATTTTGCAGTCACCAGCCGAGGCGAACGGCTCAGGGACAGGTGCGTTCTTACAGGCCTGGCAAAATTATGGAGAGGATGATCCTTAAAGTTACTGAAGCACACCTGGGGGACAATGCAGTCATTGGTCCCAACCAACATGGGGTCACGAGGGGTGGGTCCCGTTTGACTAACTTGATTTCCTGATATGATAAGGTCAACCATCTAGTCGATCAGGGGAAGCCAGCTGACATGATCTTTTTGGATTTCAGTAAAGCTTTTGACACGTTTCTTTTTTGACACAGACAGTCACCAGTGGGGTCCCCCAAGGCTCTGTTTTAGGGCCAGTCCTCTTCAATGTTTTTATAAACGATTTGGATGTAGGACTAGAAGGTGTTTTGAGCAAATTTGCTGATGACACCAAACTTGGAGGAGTTGTGGACTCTGTTGGGTGGAAAGGCCTTGCAGAGAGATCTGGACAGATTGGAGAGCTGGGCGATCACCAACCACATGAAGTTTAACAAAAGCAAGTGCCGGGTCCTGCTCCTGGGACGGGGCAACCCTGGCTATACGTGCAGACTGGGCAATGAGACGCTGGAGAGCAGCCCCGCAGAGAGGGATCTGGGGGTTGTGGTTGACAGCAAGTTGAATATGAGCCAGCAGTGTGCCCTGGCAGCCAGGAGGGCCAACCGTATCCTGGGGTGCATCAAGCACGGCATCGCTAGTCGGTCGAGGGAAGTGATTGTCCCGCTCTACTCTGCGCTGGTGCGGCCTCACCTCGAGTACGGTGTGCAGTTCTGGGCACCACAGTACAAAAAGGACATGAAACTGTTGGAGAGTGTCCATCCAGAGGAGGGCTGGTGAAGGGCCTAGAGGGGATAACGTATGAGGAGCGGCTGAGGTCACTGGGCCTGTTCAGCCTGGAAAAGAGGAGGCTGAGGGGAGACCTCATCACAGTCTACAGCTTCCTCACGAGGGGGAGTGGAGGGGCAGGCGCCAATCTATTCTCTTTAGTCACCAGCGATAGGACCCAAGGGAACGGTGTCAAGCTGCGGTGGGGAGGTTTAGGCTAGACATCAGGAAGAGGTTCTTCACTGAGAGGGTGGTCACCCACTGGAACAGGCTCCCCAGGGAAGTAGTCACTGCACCAAGCCTGTCTGAATTTAAGAAGCGATTGGACTGTGCACTTAGTCACATGGTCTGCATTTTTGGGTAGACCCATGTGGTGCTAGGAGTTGGACTCCATGATCCTTATAGGTCCCTTCCAACTCGGGATATTCTATGATTCTACGATTCTAATTGGGCAGGCCTGCAATTTACTTCGGTAAGAGAGAAGGGAGCCAGAACCAGCAGGAATAATAAGAGACAGACCTGTCAAACACCAAATGACTAATAACACGTACAAGACAGATGTGAGTTATATGAAAGAAACTGGGTATTGGCAGCAGGGCAAGGCCACAAGGCAGAAGATAAGCAAGAGACAGAGGAAGTTCCTGCAGGACCGCAGGTGAGAACCTGCCACTGCTGCTAGCACAGACCTTCTCAGGACAGATAAAAGAGGGGGCAGACAGAGAAGAAACAGCTGCACAGTGGGGTTCTTGCAAGTTCCCTTGAAACACCAACAAAAGCACAAGAAGAAAACAAAATCACAAAGTCCTCACGTCGTGGGACGGGGTGAACCAAGCATCTTTGGAGGAACAGGAAACACCTGCAATCTCTAAAAATACAGTCGCAGGGACACCTCCTCCCATCCACCACTTACAGAACACCCTGACGACAGGCAGCATCCTCTGGGAGGCTGGTACTTCTGATCCCAGGCTAAACACATCATCACAATCCCTGCACGCATCGTCCTGATCCCTTAAGTCAGTTCCTTGGGGGGCACAGCAACACCTGGGCCGACGTAGCAGCCTGTGGTAACAACTGCAATTTGCCAGCTTTGGTCATCAAACTTCCAAAGCCACAGACGGATGTGCCTTCTCCTGTCACACACACACACACCCCAAAAATGAAAACTCTGCCCAGTGAAAATGGACTGCTGAAGCACATCCAGAAAAACCCACAGTCATTACAGATACTACCAGTCATTAAATTGTCACCAGACGTGCGACAGAGTAACTTATCAATGCACCTCTTTTTCCCAATGCCTCTTCCAGCCATGTGCATCCACTAGAAAGACACAGGTTTTTGTAACTCATGTCTTCAGCTGAAACACTGATGAAGTGCCCCAGAAGGCTTCTGCAAATCCACTTTGCTAAAAAACCTATGGGAAGCTAATTGCAGCAATTTTCCAAAGTTGACACAGCCTTCTTAGCGGCTTCATGATACTTACTTACGTTTTGGGTCCTGCTTCCTCTAGAAATTACCTCTGATGCCCTCCACTACTGAAGGAAATAAGCTCAGCAAGAACATTTAGGCTCACTGTCCTTAGCAATGGGCCCTGCCAGCAGTAAAGCACAGCCAAAATGAAACTCGATTGCAAGTGCCAAGGCAAAGATTTCAAAAATGGCTTTTGCACAGGGCTTCCTTACTTCAAGGTCATCCTAAGCCACATCACAGGCAAGTCCAATAAGCAACAGCACAGGAGCAGCTCACTGGAGTCTTGCAAATAACAGAGAGGGGATCAGCTTCTCTTTCCCTCCCTAACTAAAGCTTTTACTTAAATTGCATCTATTTCTTTTTTATTTTTAAGAGAAGGTTGCGTTGATTTTGCTAGTCCTACTGCATGGCCAAGTGCTGCTGTTGACATGGAAATGCCTGCATCAGGCCTCGATCTGCTATTTCTAAAAATAAGTCATATTAATTTGTTCCTCCAGCACCTGGTGTTTAAAGTTATTTCTTGGCAACCACTGTTCTTGGCATTTAACTGTTTTTCACATTCAGCTGAAGTCTGACAGCAGTCTTGGTTATCCTTCTCTGCCTTGCTAATAATTTGGTTGATGGCATGCAGGTGGGTCTCTCATAATTAAAAAACCCATTTACAAAGTTTGCATTAGTTGATCTGAAAAAATAGAGCACTCCATTCAAAGGTTAAATATAAGTAGGCTGCAGAGCTCCCTGAAAATATTGCATAATTTAGAGATAAAAATAGTTTTGCTTTATTTGGGCTAGGTAGATTTTTACTGCAATCAGCCTAAACCTCATCTCTCCAAGTTACATGCTCAAGTTGATTACAGAAAATTAAATTTAGTATTAATCAACCTATGAAGGAGGAAATTACAAAAACGAAGCTAATGCATATATCATAGAAAATACCGGTGGAGAGGGCTCCAGTAGACCATTTAATGCATCCTCCTGCTTGCCCTGTGCCAAAATCAACTCCCCCTCCCCAAGCCACCCCTGGCAGCATTTGCCCGATGTTTTAAACATTTACCTGCAGTACAGACTTGAGAAGCCACCAGCCAGATTCCTCCAGCTCCACCAGCCCTCCCGCCACAGACCTTCTCCCAGCATCTCCAAGCTATCCTGGTTTTCCAAGCAGGCATGAATGCGCCTGAGAGCATCAGCCCACGCCCGCCCTGGCGCGGAGGAGCTGAGTGGAGCAGAAGCACCAGGTGCAGCAGATCACATGCTAATAGCTGCACTTCCCACCTGGCAGGAGGGGCGGTATGGAGAAAGCAAGCTTCACCTGTGTTTCTAAACTTCTCTTGATTTAGAAAGAAAACCCTACACATTGGTTGTGGCTTTCAGGTTTTCCACTGTGTTCAGCCTCTACACCAGTTAGGAGTTCAGCTTCCAACAGGTCTGCCTGACCACCCCTGGTTTCACAGATGGGAACCTGCTGCCTGCACAGGACCTAGTGCAAACCACGCTTAAATTCAGAGGGAACTCCCAGCCACCCCCATGGGGTCATGCAACATGCAGCTACACACTCCTAGAGGGTCCTGGTTAATGATTTACTAAGCTGATTTTGTCTTTTATGTGCCAGCTTACCTAACACGTGGTAGCTAGTCAGCACTGGAGGGACTGCACTGCCTTGGGTTCTCCCTCTGCAGAGCAGATCTCATCCCATTTCAGCTCACACGGGAAGCAGCTAGCTCTGAACATGCATTTACAGCACACAAGAATTTTCTTTCCTGAGCTGTGATAAATCCTGATGTTTTACTCCGTCCCTAATCTTGCTCCCTAGGAAACATACAACCCAGAGCCTGTTTATCAGCTGGGAGGTGGTTTTAGACGAAGCTCCTATATCTACATTACTTTCTTCCTGAGGAAAAAAATAGTTATTTAATTAAAAAGCTAAATGAAGTCCTTAACTGTTCCCCTTAGTAACTTCCACATTTAGTTTCTAATCCCTCTGAAGTCTATCCTCTGTAGTTTAGTAAACAGGGTTTTTTAGGATTATTTTTTTTCCATCCCAATTGCAAGATGCTGTGTATATACATATAAAAATACATATACACAAACGCCCATCACAGATCAAAAAGCATAATCCCTACAAAGGGCCGCAACAACTTCAAATTCCCTGGATGAGAATAAGGGAATCAGTAACGTGGTTAAGGCTCACATCAGAAAGTGCATCTCTGAATGAATTCCTGAAGAGATTGTCAGGCGGTCGCCCCTTGCTTGGTTTGTCACATCTTCCACTGCAGAAGAAACCAGAAGAAAAAAAAAAAAAAACAGGGTGGTACCAGCACCGTGAGGGCTGCCCATGCTTCCTTCTGAGCACAGCTACCAAGGTGGGCACCCAGGGGACAGACACGCAGGGCGCTGGCTGAGGGTCTCCTGGCACCCTGTGCCCCTGGTAGCAAGGGCAGGGCTCACCCAGCAGAAGAGCGCAGCAGGGGGAGCATCTGGGTTAAACACACTGCTGAAATCATTACTGCTCCTGTAATCATTAACAGAGCCTCATCAGACCACGTGGAGTCAGAGCCCCACAGTCTCCTCAGTAGCACGCTGGTGCTGGGCTAGGGGCAGGAACTCCTGAAACCAGTCAAGAGCGAGCCACTGGCAAGACAGACAGAGCCACACACCTCACTGGACGCCCCTGGAAAACACTGCCAGACTGCACCTGGCCATGCAAAGACTTGCTTGGTTCAAAGTTTAGGGAAAAATAGAAAGAGCAAATCTACATCTGTGAAAGAGGAACAAGGAAATCACTGGGCCACTGAGAACACATGGGCCACGCAGCAGCCCAGCAAAGCTGTCCCAGAAATGCCTGAAAACCCTTTGCTTTTACCAGTTCCCAGTTCTAGCAAGCACTTTGGGAGCTGCTGATGCAAAGTGCCTTTATGAAACAGATAATAACCCTTTGTTTGAGGGGTATGGACATTAGATACAAAGATCCCTACAGGAAGGGTACAGCCAGGTCATTAGCAAAACAGGCCTATACACTAAAGCCTATGAAAACGTGAAGGACCCAGAGAGCTAACACTTTTTTTTTTCCTCCTCCCCTAAATGATCCCCTGGGCTCAGACGTGAGCCATGTTCACTGACAGACCATGACTGACATCCTTGCAATGCTGCTGAGGGCATCATCCCTGCAGACTGCACTGACATAGGAAAGATGCTTCACACAGCCCACAGCGTCTCTGCAGGGGCAGCAGGTGCCTATCAGAAGCCTATGCTCTTAATGGTATTTGTAAGGCCAGGAATAGCTGTCACACACGACAGCAAGCTGCCAGTTCTAAGGCCAAAGCTATTCAGATGTCTTGTGAGAACTGTGATTATGCAATCACATGCCCTGCTCCAGCACTTGTGTGTTACTTACAGCACCTTCCCCTTTTCACTGTGGATGTAGATTGCATGGCCCCCAAGCACATTCAGGGTTAGGCACTGTTTGGCAATAGAGGACTGCTTTTCCACTTTGTGAATGAAGGGGATTCAGACTGAGGAAGGACTAGAGCAGCACAGAGGACTTCAGCAGATAAGCAACAGAACTCCCTACTGCCATACTGCTGAAGTCCCTTTATGGAGGGAGAGGAGAGTGGCACCATGACGTGACATGAGCTGGGTGTATGGTGGCTCCAAGCGCATCGTGACTACTCAGCTGCACTGCAGAACGCTGTTTGGGGAAGTGGACAGCTTCCAGGTTTCTCCTTTGGTGGCCTGTGTTACCTAGACTGAAACTACCCTCACAAAAATCCTACCTCTGGTGTCTTCCACAGATAGGTGTAAAAAAACTCCGTAATGACCTAGCCACTGAACCCTGTGAAGCAGCTTATAGTGTGAGCAACTCATGACCACTGCTTGTTTACATAGGGAAACGTTTCTGTGCAAAGCCTCCATACACTGAGGTGATAGGATCCAGATGTAAGGCAGGCTCCCAGACTCCTCTGCAAGTTGAGAACTCACTATCTTGACACTGATACCTCTGAGGGAAATAACTTCCTTGTCTTAGGTTCATGGGAAGCTCAGAGGAACCTTGAAAAGTTGCTATTACATTTACTTTAAGTCCATGTGACTTTTCAGGGCACAGATTTCCCCTGCAAAGAAGTAAAAATTTATTAATAAACTGAAATAGTTTCACATAAGAAAGATGAAGGCAGGAATGCTACTAACCTTGAAAACATGGAGACCAGCCTCTTGTGCTTTTTTCCTCCCAACTGAAAGTCAATCATCCACTTGACAGCAAACATTTCAAGTATGACATTTATCAGCAGCAATTCTCAGTTTTGAATGTGAACAACTTAATTTATTAGCTTAATAAAAGCCCAGATGCATAGAGCTGCAAACACCAGGTACCTTTGCATACACTGAAACCAGGTTCCCCATTATTTCAACCTTCTTTTATTATTGTAGAGAAACCAAGACCACCAGGACTTCTGAGATCCACAGCTGAGACACCCCAACGAATATGAAGTCACCACCACGCCATCACTTCAACTACTCACTTACTACCTTTACAGCTACAACTGGAAAGCACAGCTCTCACACCATACTTACAGCTCATTTACCTTCGGAACATGTCACACGTACTTCACAGGTTTAGAAGTCCTCTTGGATTCCTTCTCACAAGCATATCAAACATCTTAATGCAACACCACATAAAAGGTTGTCTATACATCTAGACTCTATGGATGACTTTTTCTAAATATGTAAGCAATTTAAAGTCCCTGAGTTACACATCACCTTACACCACTTCCCCGATCTCACTGCATGCTTTACAAGTTAGCACTGTTCCCCCCTAACAGCACCAGCGAGTGACCTCAGCAGGCATGCCACTCTTTTGTGTGCAGGACAAATTTTGGCAACAGGCATCAGGGTAGCACTTTAACAAATCAGAGGCAAACAGCATACAGGTCTCCCTAAAGCTTCCTTCAGGTATTTGTTGTTGCTGCTGCCCGCTTTTAAAGACATTTTGGTATTTCAGATTAAGCAAGGAACTTGCCCCTTAGAGGCAACTGTCAACAAATCGTGAGACTACCAAACAAGTATCAGATGTAACTTGTAAACATCAGTAACTTAGGGGTAGTTTCAAATAACATGAATAACAGAGACAACTTGCAATTCAGAAATAGCCTTTTGTCATCAAGTCTTTATGGCTTGACAGAAAGAAAGTTAATTTGTTTTTGAAGTAGTTAGTGCAATTTTTATTTGAGAGGTCAGCTATAAAGAAGAGTTAAACAGATGAATCCAGTATGACACCTCAGCTTCAAAGTTGTTTTTTAAACCTGATCTGAAATATGGCACTGGACAGTTACCTAGGGTCAAGGCATTTGTAATCTTGGAAAAAAAAAAACCTCAGCTTCCCCCAAGGGAGAGTGGGGTGAGAGTTAAGTTCTTTAAGGGATAATTGATATTCCATATAAAACAGAGGAAGAAAAGCTTAGCAGCACCAAAACTGCAGCTGTGTGCTTGGCCAGTGTCTCTGCAATCCAAACATACAACTTGATCTAATACAAAATTCATTTGGAAAAGTGAATGAATAAAGGAAAAGTACTCAGCCTCATTAAAGAGATATGTAATGCAGCATTTGAGAACAGTTTGTGAAACTCATTCTTTCCTGGAGATTCAGAGTCCTGTAAAGTAACTTCGAGCTTTTACAGCTACTAACAGTATCCTCCAATGCTGTCTGAATTTAGATCTTCCTTTCACATTCCAGGCAAAGCAAGAATGAGCATCCAGGCTTTTACCCAAAGCAAAAAAAAAAAACAAACGTTGCTTTCCTTGACACTGATAATGGTGGATTATGGAGAATTTTTCTTTAAATAACATATGCCTTCTCTGGAATTGGCATGATGAAGAATTAGTCTTTAAAATAGCATACTGATTTTTGGAATCAGAAGTCAAGTTTCAACATGCTCACCGGGTCTTTGACTTTTGTCTGGGTTATTCATTCGCTGATTTAGGACACACCACAAAGTACTGGCACCACCATTTCCTTACACTTATTGCTTTTACAAGCTATATTCATTCCAAGTACACCTAGTTCACTAAGGCTGCTTTGCCCTTCTCCCTCATTTCTCTTCCAGTACGAAGAACTCCCATTAACACTAACGGGAAATCAACGTTATGTGCACACAGGACATTACAGACCTTTTAAGGCTATATGGCTGACCAACAGAAACAGAAAAATACATACATGTAACTGAAATTTTCTTCCGTTTAGCAAATAGTACTGAGTTTTAACTGAGGCTCTTCAAACCATTACCCTTATGTCCTTATATCCACCTTCTCCCTCTACCCCTTTAATTTATGGGGAAGACTCACTGTGCTTCCCTAAGCAAAACAAAAGATCACATCGTTTGCTCCATAGATCAAAAGGTAAAAAACAAAGGACAAACTGGTTCACAGTTAACCATAAATAAAAGTGCAATAAGTGTTCAAGTAGAGTGTAGAGTTTAAGCAAGCTGTACAACCACATTTGGCATAGTCATCTTTTATAGGCTCTGCGTGGGTCCCTCCCATTACTGACAGCAGGGGGAAGAGGCTGAACACTGTTAGCTGTTGCTGGATTTACAGGTCCTCGTCCATTGCCTCTCCCACTACCTGCATAAGAGTGGCCATGATTATATGTAAATGGGAATCCACTTGATTCAGGTCCAGTTTGTAAACCGTTTCCTAAAAAGACAGAAAAGAGGTCATCACATGTTCCATTGAACGAAATCACTGCTTCCCTACACAAGTTTAACAACAGGGAACATACGGAGTTTGCAGCCATCAGCAAACCCTGAGCACTAGAAAAAGTCCCTCTGGCATTCCCAAGACCCCAGCTGCAGCTTACCTTCTCCCCTAATCCCTTCCCCAACACCTCCAACAAAAGCAAGAAGGGCCACAGGGAGCTGCATGCTAATTCCCTGCACAGGAGAGACAGGAGTCTAATAAAACTAGACTGATGCTTTCAGAAACATGCTCTGGCTTGTAGGTCACACAACCAGGATGTTCCAGAGATATAGCAGGGCAGAAGTCAAGTAGAAATGAGCAGAAGACAATCAAGCTGCACATAGCTTATTGCATCTTTCCCTGCTAGCAGACAGAAATAGAAAGCTGTCTTGTGAGGTCCAGTCACAGGAGCAAGTCAGCTAGCGCTAAGTTCTCATGAACATGAGGTCAGCAGAAACAAAGCTGCCCAAAACCCAACACCGGGACACTAAGGAGGTGCCTGCACACCAACTGGGCTAAAAGCCCACTTGCCTCACCCTGGAAAAGGAAAGGCAAGACTCTTTGCTCAGAAGCATTATTTTCAAAGGTACACAGAGGGCTCCTTATTAAAGTAGGAAATGATCATCATGTTGCTAAAGAAAAACCAGACAGTCACCGAACTGAAGT
Organism: Cygnus atratus; assembly: GCF_013377495.2. Classification (NCBI taxonomy): domain Eukaryota; kingdom Metazoa; phylum Chordata; class Aves; order Anseriformes; family Anatidae; genus Cygnus; species Cygnus atratus. Next base: position 3,595,313 of record NC_066367.1, read on the forward strand.
GACATGGAGGTTTCCAGCAGCAAGTTATGGATCAGTTTGCTGCCATCCACCAGCAAAACTCAGCTACAGAACACCAGGCACTGAATCTGGGCATTGTGTAGGCAGGCCACAAATAAGGTTCCCTCTGAGCTTACACCCACTCAAGCCTTTGAAGCAACTTATTAGGCATTAAAGCTTAAATAGTATATCACAAAGCCATGCAGTCAGGTCAGATATTAGAATTCAGATTACCTCCACTTCTATCTATTTTGAGGAGCTAACCTGGCAGAAAAGCCATGGTAACTGGCAAGATTAAAGAAGGCATTTTTAAGACCAAGGTCTCAGGTGGTTTAAAAAAATAAACGGTTCCTGCTACTGCACTTTATAAACAGAATTTCAAGTGCTGCCAGAACTCTTTGAAAGCATCAGAACAACCTAGGATTAGTAAAGTCTTTTTACATGACACAGACACTATGAATATTTTCTTCCTCTTCTTGGGGACAAAACCTGAAACCATTATTCAGGAAATGTCTGTGTTTGTGTTTGCAGATTCATGCCCCAAGTGAAAACACTTTTTAGAGCAGGTTTGTACCCCCCAGTGTCGAAGCCCTTAAGGTAAATTTCTTTTCCTTCCCATTAACTGTTTCTTATACTTTCACCTCCACAAAATGAAAGAGACTTACCCAGTGGCCCGAATGTACAAGAACTCATATTACTTGATGCAGAACTATTATTCTGTTCACCTTGTGCCTTCAGAGAAATGTAAAAAAAGATACGGGTCAGAAAGAAGTTGCAAAGATTCACAGAACGGAATTTTTCTCCTGTGTTCTTATTGAGGCTCTACATAGAATTTATTTGCTACACTAATTATTGACTTTTATTTATGTATCAATTCAAATCCATTTTTCCAGAAGGACTATATCTTATCACAGCCTAGTGTGAAGTATTCAGAACGAGGAGCACTTTATAGCTGAAGTCTCAGACAAGTTTAACATACCAGTTTGTTCTGTCCAATGTGTTCTGAGTTGGGCTCACTGAAGTTTGGCACTTCTGAGTATACCATGCAGAACCTGAGAAGAAATCAGCATTATGATGACGTTCTAGAGCCGTCCTTAAAGTTCTCAACTCTGCAACTCCAGGAATATATATTCTGCACGTATCCCACCATCAAGAAGTCACTAACCCAGATCTCACACCTTCAGAAAGTAGCTGTAGGTACTAAAAGGCCTTGCTAGCTTTTTGATCCCTGCATAGGCTTGTGGTAAAGCTGTCACTTCATCCAGGTGAGGGTATGTCAGTCAAGCAGGAGCAAGTACACGTCTACTCTAGGAGGTAAAATGGTCTAAAGAAAACAAGAAGTAACAAAAGAGCTCCCTCAGCCTCTCCCATCTACACAATCTTGTCCAGCACCCACTCACAGGGTCAGGTGAGGCACAGAGTCACCCAGCCTGCTCCCAGTTATGGCTGGATTAGACCTCGAGGGAAAACAAATACTCCCACACGCTCCCATACTACAGAGAGCTCCATTACCATAGCACAGAGGAGTATGAAACGAGGGATGAAATTCAAAGCATCCTTTTCCACTTACAGGGAGTCCTAAGGAATAGGCCCACCAACTAACCACATGGAAGTGGTAGCAATGACTTAGCACCACAGAAAACGTGGTCATCCCTTAAAATCCAGAAGAGCCCAGGGCATTTTTGAACCATGTAAGAGGGGGCCACCCCACGGCACTACTTCCCTAATGACTACAAGGCCTCTTACAGCACTGTGTGAAGTGGAAAATCTCTTCTGGTTAGAAAAAGGTTGCTATTTTCCCTGTTGCCTGTCAAGTATGTTACTCATGCTTGTTCTTAGTCAAGAAAAGTCACCGCCTCACTCTGTGGGCAGTTTAAAGGAGGTTTAACGAGGCTTGCTTCTGTTTAGATATGATTCATGGAAGCTACCTTTGTCTTCTTTACACTGGTTGTCTCTCAAGCATGAGACAGACACAGGGTTTCCACCAAAGTGGTTATTCAACCTGAGGTCTAAGTAAGCAATGCAGACTAAGTCCCTCATCATTTATCCACTTCCCCGCCACCACCTCCAGGTAGAATCCAGACCTGTACTGTGACAGAGGCTGATTTACCTCAATATGCCTAAAATCCTTAGAGGACTGGAACTCATTACCATACAATGTGGAAAATCACATCACAGATGTCTGTACTGTACCTATCCTAGGCCGATCAGCACCTTTTTGCTGACCTAGCTTCTATTTAATGAGAGCCACCCCATCCTATACTTACCATGATGCTCTGTTGAGAACAGCACGTAACACGACAAATATAAGCATGTGATACTTACTCCCCAATTTTATGCAGCTCGCCTCCTCGTCCTGTGTAAAGTGTCAGGCATCCTTTCCACAGAGATGCATACCTGGCCAAAGAAAAGAACAAAAAAGTCTTAGATAATAAAAAAGACCAGCACTGAAAAAGCAAGCAGAAACGTGCCATCTTCAAAGGTTAAAAAAAATACTTCCTATCAGAATTAATGGACTAAAAACAATTCCCAGAGATCTCAACTGCAGCTTTAGTGCATTAGAAGATTATAGATTCCTATGTTTTACTTCTAGCAAAAGGTATTGGAAGCTTGGCTGAACCCTTTGGGAATTCCAGGAAACCAGCCAAGTATTTTGAGATCTGATGCTCTTTCCCTGGCTGGAGCAAACCTTGTGACTACTCCTGCGGAAGAAAGGCACTTTGCCAAAAGCAGTACCCATGTTACCACTGTTAGAACTCTCAGGTCTGGGGCTTACTATGCTTCCAGCAGCAGCCGGGAAGAATTAACTTTGTTCACTGGAGGATACTGCTACTGAATGCGTGTAATAGTAAGTGTTTACTTTTTTAGTACAGGTCCTTACCACGTTTGCTTCTTGGTTTTGTTTTTTTCAAGGTACAAGTTTGATTGCTGCATTCCAAGTGACATGCAAAAATATCATTTTTGGATTGCAGAAACAGTCACTTACAAGGCAGAGCACGAGTGCACTCTCTGTATAGAGGCACTTGGCTCCAGGCACTGGAATTTGAGTTATACAAAGCGTTTCACAGAGTTTTCCTTCCATGGAAGAGCATCATGTAAGAAAAGTGTTGCAAAATGCACATTGGAAGCGCAGATGCAGCGCAAGGGAGCTAACAGGAATATGGGCGTGTTGATCCAGCAAAGGAAGCAGGAGCCCCAGACATTCTGCTGTCAGGAGTCACAGATAATCTCAATGAGTCACCACTTCCTTGTGCTCCAGGTCTCCACGAAATATAGGTAACAAGCCCTTCTCTTGCCCTTTGCCTTATCTACTCAGACCGGGAGCCATCCTGCCTCACAGGGCTCTAACACAGGCACCACGGAGGGGCCCGGCTAGCAGAGCGGGACCACAATGCCAGTTCAATGCTGGCCTTTTCTGTATCTCAGCATAGCAAGTGAAGAGGTGGGTCCACACTTCGGTGCACATCTTGGGGAGTTTTCCATCCAGAAGCAAGATTAATGCTCTTCACCTCATAATGCCACCTTACACTTTAAATATGATCCCCTCTACGCTTAACCCTTGATAACGAGCTAGCTGGACAGTCTTGTGGCAGAGCACAAAGGAAAGCAGAAACAAGTGAGAGATGTAGAGCATTTGTTTACTGGGACAAGACCCAGCAAATCATGATAATCTCCAGCACAAAGGTATTCCAGGTATGTAGGTATTTGTTTTTGCTTCAGAAGGAGCTGGTTATAAAACACTGAATTCAGTATTTCTAAATTCCAAGTTCTTAACTGCAGCAGCTTCCTGTAAATGAGTTAGTCAGCCAATGACCAAAATCAGCAAGCGTCTGCTTTTGAGGAGGAATGCATCTAATGGCTTGAAATTCAGCAGAAGAAAGGGGTAATTACACATAGGACCTAACAACACTTTACTACTTGCAATAGTAAGCACTGGAAAGTCAGATTAACCTACCAAAAGAAGTCAAAATCTACCTGCCTTTCAAAGGCAACATCCCACACTGAATCCTGAGTTATATATAAATTTGTGTTCAGAGAACCCTGTATGCCTGTGTGAGGGCATTTTTTTAATAGAAGAGCCAAAGCAGAACAGACTTAGCTTTTGCCATTACACAGTCCTAAGCAAGTCTGCAATTTACATAAATGAAGGCATGACTTAGCCACCCTCAAATCCTGGTGTCAGCTCATGGATTTAATTCATACAAGCCAAACTCCGTTTCTGACACGGAGATGGAACAACCCTCCCATTGGTAGCACCAAACTAACAAAGCAGCCACAGTAAGCCACTCTCAGAGCAGAGCACAGTACGGCTGCTGAGGAGTATCACAATTTGTTTCAACACCAGCTACACACAAGGCCTTGTGCTGGCCCAGAGCCCTGCTTTCGTTCTGCATGTTTCAGCGCTCCACGTGTTCTCCACGCAAGCAGGCTTCCCCAAAACCTCCTCCCTCTGAGGAGTCAGCCTATTTAATAGAGAATGATATTTGCATAGGAGGAAGCAGCTGTAGTCCTGGTAGCAAGGGTCATCCAATTTCATTCCAAAAGCAGGAATTACACTCGAATGAACCACTACAAAAGCTCAGTTAGCAGCTCCACTGAGTAACTTTTACCTAGTTTTTCATAGAAACAAATTAAAAGGACCTGTACTTGTTGTAGCACCAAGATCTCCTGCAATACTGTAGGCCACAGTGCCAGTGCAATACACCTTTAAGTGTAAACTAACTGACATGAACTCAAGTGAAATCGACAATCACTTTGCTACTGACAAAGTAACATGGAAAAGTATTTTTAAACTCTGTTTTAAGCTAACGTACTTTCTCTCAGCTAAGAAACATAATGCGGTTGTTTTTTAAATTAAACTGGCTCTCTGTGATAAATCCAATCGCACCTAACCAAGCTGTACAGTGTAGTCCTAATATGAATTTTTACAGTGAATTTGAGAAGGTTCCCCTCTGCCTGTCATTTCTGTTAAATCCACCGCAATAGAATTGCAACTTTCCTGTGTTGCAGGGACATTCATTATTCCCTCCTTTCATTAAGGAGCTGACTGCTAGAGTAAAGGACTAGCTATTAAAAAAAGAACATGTTTTTCATTGCCCTGCTTGATTTACATATGAGGAGTGACTGTTGCATATTCCCCCCTCCTACAGAGGAGTGGTCTCCTAAGGAGCTTTTTTAAAGCCAAAGTAAGTCTCTGAAACACCAGCTCCTCATTAAAAATACAAGCCCTTCCTACATATCCACCAGAGCATATGTTTGTACTAGGCATGTTCTGGGGCGGAGGAGACTGCTTTAATTTGGCAAGTGATCTCAGGGTGCTGCCTCCGGAATAAGGAGACGGTCCAACCAGGGCAAGCTGTGTCATCTGTGTCTTTCCACAAGGAGTCAAAGCCTGCTTCCACTCCCAAACCTTCACTTGTGTGCCAGAAGGCTCCCCAGGACCGGGCTGATGGCCCGGGGCGGGGCTGTGCTGTCCAGCAGCGGTCCCCCAGGCCCCTACGCACCCTTTGGTCAGGCGGATGATGTCCCCGGGCTGGATGAGGCCGCCGATCTCGTCCCACACGGAAATGGTGATGCTGCCCGTCTTGTCGGCCACCTTGCAGGACCTCACCTCGTGCCCGTCCTTCGTCTTGGTGACTCGCCCTGCGGGGGGAAGCACAGCCCGGGTGGAAACACAGCTAGGGGGCTGCACAGCACCCACAGCTCGGGTGCAAGCACAGCCCGGGGGTGCACAGCTCCCACACACGGCTCGGGGGCACCCACCCCCGCCCTGCACCCCCGCCCACGGGGGACACGCGTGGGCAGCCCGGGGCGTGTGCGGGAGGCGTGCCGGGCGCCACTTACCGATCTCCAGCACAATAAAGACGACATTTAAGTTTTTCAGTCCGGGTTTTATGTCTTTTATGAAGAGGTACGCGTCGCTCGCCGCGCTCATGCTGCGGCCGGCGGGGAGGACGGGGCCGGCCGAGCCCGCATCCCGCGGGGCAGCGGCAGCGCAGGGCCGGGCAGGGGGGCACCGGCAGCCCTCACACGGGACGGGGACACGGGCACCGAGGGCTGCTCGCTGACCGGAAGGCTCTCCCGCCGCCCACCGCCCCCTCTCCCCCCGACACGGCGGCACGACCCGCCGCCTCCCGCTGCCGCCGGCACTGAAGCGAGCATGTGCTCCGCGGCCGCTTTTATAGTGCTCGGCCGCCACCACGCGAGGCGCCGGGCGGGGGGGCGGGGGGAGACGAATGGAACCGTCCGCGGCACGCGGAGCGCCGCCATTGGACCGCGCCGCCGCCATTTTCTGCTGCCCGGGGTAGGGGGGGGAATGTGTGTCCCCCGCCATGATGCTGCCAGAGGCGGGTGCCCGGTGGGCAGGGGGAAGGACGGCCTGGGGATGTGCCTCACCGTGCTTTGAACCTTACTGTGGCAAAAACATGAGACCCGATCCTGTTCGGCACACACACAAAAAGCCCACGCATGCGCCCTGAAGCCACCTGTGGACACGTTACTGTGAAGGCTGGGGACATGCTGGTCGGACATGAAGGGATGGCAGCTTCCTCACAGGGAGCGCAGCCACCTAGCCGAGCAACCTCAGCCTTCATGCACAATTCCTACGCCGGGAGCTCCACCCTGCACAAAACCTAGCACCACAACGTCACGCATCTCTTTGAGCTCACTGCGGTCTGTGGTGGGGGCTGTCTGGACAGGAACAGCCTGCCTTGCTGCCTGTGGACGAGTGGCCAGAGCGGCAGGTGAAAGGGCCGCCAGCCGCGTGAAAAAACTCTCCCGGTTCTACAGATAAAAATATTTTTCTCTAACTTTTGCTAGGGACACTGGTGCTCCTGGAAAAGAGTTTGGTTTGCTCTCTTTCCCAAGTGACTATTAAAGCAATTCACAACCACTCCGAAGGCATTAGCATTACCAGGTTAAAGTCACAGCTGGGGTTCTTCAGGACAGGGCTGCAGAACCAGGGAGCTTGAACTGAAGAGACAGGCAGGGGAGAGGCCACTGAGTGAGTTTGTCATCTCCCTATCTGCACTGACTGCAGGATTTGGGACAGAAGTGTGGTATTAAGCTCTTGGGGGCTTTAAGCAAATTTTCCTGTGGTTCGTACCACCTTTCCCTCAGATTCTTGCGTCCAGCACCTGTTTGAGCACTGTGTTGCACCCAGCAGGCCTGCTCCACTGCCTACAGATGAGCATTGCACAACATTTGTGTGACCAGAGCCCCAGTGTGGCAGAACGTATGGCCAAGCATTTCCTAACTGCTGTCATCTACAGATTTGTGCTTACAGGAGTAGAAGGGGAAAGCCCAGCTAGCTAAGTGTGCTTTTGCAGAGGGGAAGCAAAGTGCCTTGCTACCTTTCCTAAGGGGGAGAGCTGAATTGCAAAACCATCAGGAGCATTTGGACGGAGAGAGCTGGTGTCAGCTGCTGTGCAGTTTGGGCTGTTCTGTGACAGCTTTTTGACATTAGCTGAGTGTCAGTATGTCCAGCTGGAGTGCCGATGGTGCCAGAAAAAGGTGGAAGGGCTGGAAGGTTTAGCGTGTAAATTGGACTAATCGTGAATGTGACTGGAGAAGGAAGGGGCAGACGGAACTTCATAAGGTTGCTGCTACTCAGCAACTCCCTTCCCTTGTGGTTGTTTCCTCAGGACCTGCTGGAAGTTTGTGTGCAGTTAGCTACAGGGCTATGCCCTCACTGGGGTCTTTAAACAACAAAAGCAGCCTCCCATTCACAGGTCCTGGTTGTCGTGGGGGACTAACCACCCTGATACCCAAGCCCTGGATACAGCAGAGCTCAGGCAGTCTTGGAGAGTTCTAGAGTGCGCTGGTGACAACTCCCTGGCACGAGTCATCAAGGAGCTAACAAGGAAGGGCACTGTCCTGGACATGATACTTAAAATCAAGCAAGAACTGGTTGGGGATGTGATGGTGGGATCAGCCTTGGCAGCAGTGACTATGAGATAGTGTGGTTCAGGATTATCAAAGGAGCAAGCAGGGCAAAAGGCAGGACCCCAACCTTGATTTCAGAAGAACAGACTTTGGCCTCTTTGGAGATCTGCTTGTAATACAGTCCTGGTGAGGCTAGGTCCAGAAATGCTGTCTGGTATTCAACGATCACCTCCTCCATGTTCAAGAAAGGTCCATCCCAACAAGGAGGGAAGCAGACTTATCTAAGTAGTGCCTATGGACAGGACAAGAAGCACAAATCAAGACATGAGATTCCATCTGAACACAAGAAAATACATCATTTTTTTATTTATTTTTACTCTGAGGGTGGTCGAAAACTGCAACAGGTTGCCCAGAGAGGTTGTAGAGTTCCCATCCACGGAGATATTTGAAACTCAGCTGGAGATGTTCCTTGGCAACCTGCTCTAGCTCGCCCTGCCTGAGGATGGTTGGACTGGATGATCTGAGGGGTTCCTGCCAACCTCAACAATTCTGTGATTCTGTGGAAAATTTCCTATCTGTCTTCTCAAGCGCAAAAAGAAACCCAGAGGTCTACTAAGCTTGATGCATAGAGTAGGAAAGCAAGGTCACAAACTCCCTCTGTATCTGTAAGGGGCTGGGGCTAAGCTGGGAAGACAGAACTGGCCATCTTCTCTTATCTGTCAAGGAGATACATGTTCCTTTCAGATCCACTTTAAGACAGTATTTACAGTATCTGTTCCACTGATGAACAATTTTGCTCTGTCTCACAAAGAGACATTTAAAATCTTACTCATATTTTTTTCAATTATCATTCCAATTGCCAGCCCCTGAGAATGACTTTGATATTATCTGGCAGTGATTGAATGATTCCCATGTGCCGTGAAGGTGACCTGCAAAGCAAACCACTGCTTCTTTATGATGTTTAAGGAAACCAGAATTTTATATATATTATTTTTTTTCCTAGCATTATCTTTCCTGCTTCTTTTTTAACCTTAGGACGATAAGGCTACCTACTTGCATCTGCAGGCAATGGAAGCACCAGCTTTCTGACCTCCTTACTGGAGGTGTAGTCAGTCTTCCACAAACAGCATAAGCATAGAAGGCACTGATGCTGGTGTATCTTCAGGCACAAGACCCTCCAGAAGACTCCCAAATACTCAGGAACAACAAGTTGGCCAAAAAAGAAGCTCAGAAGCCATGACAGCATTATGCAATTGGATGGGAGAAGAGAGAGATGTATTGTCAGTATCTAGGACTCCTGCAATAATCTGGTCTTAAAAATGTTAATGAGCACTGACTGCATGAGTGGGTCATGCCAAAGAGGCAGCACCAAAACTGTGCTTGTGCACTTACTTCATGGGATATCTGGTGAAGTGTGTGACTGCAGCCAAAGCAGGAGCCTTTCCATCATGGAGCGTCTTGAATGTGTGTGCCATTCAGCCAGTGCCTTACCCACACAAGTCAAATTTTGCCTGCAATGATTTCTACAGCAGGGTTCCAGTGATGAAGCTAAATCCTCTTCCAAGCTCATTTGCTTGCTGCAGAACATTCTTCTGTGTGCAAGATATGAGTGTTTGTAGGCTAAGATTCACAGGGAGGTTTCAGTATAAAGCAAAATCAGGGCTGAGTTATTAAAAGAGTTCTCAGCAGTCGTGTATCTGGCAAAAATCCCATGCATCTCAACAGGACTGTGATTTCACCCTCTGGCTTTAATGGAGTTATGCCAGCAGAGAAATTGGTCCAAACTCCCCCTTTCCTTTCAGTTGATTGGTATTCAGAGCTACTGGAGTCCCCAAGTAGGTCTTCCTGCAAGAAATCTGCCAGCAAAAGCAAGAGCTGATGTTTAGTGCTTTATTGCACGCAGAGATTAAAAATATACAGAGGCCCCAAAACGCCACCTTTCACCAAGTTTTACTAGGCCATTATCTTACCTCTGACAAGCTCCTAAGTAAAGCTACAGATTCAGTCAGCTGTTTTTTAACATTGATTACACTTCAGCTCCCTGAAGCATGCCCATTTAACAAGCTGGCAGCAGACTCTGGTGTCTTGGTGACTCCAGGAAACAGCAGCTTGCTGCCTTCAGTATCTCCTGAGCGCACAGTGTTTGGCCTTTGGGGTCATGATTTCCCTGAGGACACCCCAGAGGAATATGGGTTTAAATTTCCCCCATACCGATGGGGAGTATAGGAGCTAGTCCTGTCTTTTCAACTGGAGATCTGAAAGACCATGAGTGACAAGTCCCGAAGATTTACGGGCTTAAAGCCCCCTAACATTCACAATTGCTGTTTCTTGGATCTCCAGTGAGTCTTATAGCAAAAACCAGACCTCACAACCTTGCTCCTTCATCAGAGGGGTCTTTGCTTGAATGGTTTAATAAGTGCAGCTGGGGGAGATTAGCACTTTCGCACTGTGGCCGTGCCAGAATAACCCCACTGTGTCCACAAGGACACCAGTTACAGACACCCAAACACATACAGTAACTCCTTTTTTAACTAGAAAAAATAGGTATCAGCTTTCCACTAAAAAAAAAACAACTTGCTGAGAGCCCTTAAACCAGCCCTGCTGTCACAGCTGGCTGGCCAATACAGGAGAGAAATACTTAAAATCAGAGGGAGAACAGCAGTCGGAGTGGGGCACAGCTTTGCACGCACCTCTGTGTTTCCCCTGGAGTGAGATGAGTCACTTGCTTCACACACATGTGGCTCAGCACAGGGCAGCCAGCACTGGGAAGTTGTCTGCAGTGGCTCACAAACCCTTAAATTACCAGCAAGCCGAGCCCTTTTCCATCTGTTTTAGCCAAGGGAGGCAGCAGTTCCAAAAGCTTTATGAACACCTTCTGCAGGGCCAGTCCCTGCCAGGGGTGATTCCTGCATGAATCGTCACAGGACACCCTCTGTGGCAGCCCCACGAGCCCTGGAGCACCTACCTCTTGGCTCTTTCTGCCCCGGGAGGGTTTCACTGCTCTGCTCTGCAGACCCACCACACCACCCTGCTGCCAGCCGGCTCCACGAAGGCTAATGGGCTGGAAGTTCAGCGTTGGTCTTGCATCATCTAATGATAACCTTCAAAAGAAAAAAAAAATAAGGGATTCATGTCCAGGAAGGAGGCTTCGAAGATTTAATTTGGTTTGGATTTTTTTTTTTTACGGGGATTCCCCCCCCCCCCTTTTTTTTTTCCTGTGGTGGTGCCTGCTTTTTCCTGAGTTTCCTGGCAATATTGATAATATGGACTTCTGCCTTTCTCTAATCTTAAAGAATGACAAAAAGTTATCTTATTCACCCAGGTCAGTGCCCTCGGCAGAGGAACCACGTCTTGTTCTCAGTGCCACAGAGCCGGAAGATGACATTGGGCCAGCCACCAGCCCTCCTCTGTGTCCTCCCGGCACCCTCCACGTGTGCTCGCCGCCTTCCTGGCAGGGGTTGAGTTTTGCTAACGAGTCAGATGTGGCCATAACACCTGGTGAAAAAAGGGGAGGCACGGCGCTGTGCTGAGTAAGCGTGGGAATAGGTCCCTGCCCTCGGCGCTGTGCAAACAGCTGCAGCGCTGCTGGGGATGTGGCTTGGGGCTGCCCGCACAGGAGCATGTAGACACGGTCTGGGCTGCTCAGCTCTGTGCTAGCAGCGAAAAACAAATCCTACATGGGCTAAACAAATCCCATCCATAGCAAAGTGCTTCATACATTACTAACTCAGCCTCCCGTGGACTAGTGGGGAATCCAGCTGCTCGCCCCGGAGCGTGGCACATTTTTCTTATTCTTCTCCCCTTCTCCCTGTGGCACCTGTAGCTGCTCTCTGATGTGCACAGCTTTGTGTCAGTGACTAACGAGTACATAACAGGCACCGCAGGTTTCCGTAGGCTGCACGCTGTCACTGATATTTAGGAGCTCAGGAGAGGTCCTAAGAACCACCCACCTGGCCCAAAAATGGGTGAGCAGATTTTTTTTTTCAGAGCATCAAACCTGCCATTGCAGCACATTTCAAGTGCCACTAGCAACTCAAAGGGGTTTTGTACTGCAGCTTTTACGTTCCCCCCTCCGTTTTATGAGCATATGTAACATCAACATTCCTGCCCAGCTAGGATAACAAAGGAAACAGTTCCTCCTGACAGCCACCCATGTGCAAGAAATGCACGGGTACTGTAAATAGTCATTTCTGATTTAGCACCTCTGGGACAGTACCGTTTGAAACAAGCCAAGCCAGTTTGGGATGTCTTAAAACAGGCTATTAAAATAAATAAATAAAGTCTTACTCATAGTGATAACAGGTTTTTAGGAACCATGTTACTGCAGCTTGGGTGGGTAACACAGCCGAGCTGCTCTGACATTGCACATATGGGGAAAAGAGCGCTCCGGCTCCTTGCGATGACACAGAAACCCCAGCCACAAGGGCGGTGCAGCAGGACATCAGATTGCAGCCTCTTGTCATCAGCCACAAACCAGCCCGTTCCTTTCCTCCTGGCACCTCACGCCTACCAGAAGGTTAACATTTAGAGGCCCGATTTAGGTCTTGCTCCAGTCCCTGGGAGCTCCTCCAGGCAAAGCAATGCTGGTGGAGGTGGCATCACCTCATCATCAAAGTGGTTTTTGCCCAGGCTTGGTTCAAAAGCCACATCGGATGTCTCAGTGACTGCAGCTTCACTTTAGGAAAGAGGAGCTCGATTCCTTGCTGGTGGACAAATCCCAAGGCATCAGATATTTTCATGGCTTGTATTGAAATGGATTTACCAATTTGGAGCATTTCTGCTTTTGTAAAACCTCTTACCGTGAAATAGCTATCATTTCTGTTCTGCTGGATCTCCTCAACCAATAAACTACTTCAGTGACATTAAAATATCAGATACTGTCTGCATGTTGTGCAGCAAGTCACACTGTTCCCTTCCTGTTACTTTTGATTATATAAAGAACTAAAAATTTGATTACTCTGTGGACTAATTTTTTCTCTTTGTAACCACAAAGACACTGGTGCCAAGTACACTTCTTCCTGTTGAGGTTGTAGTTAAAGTATTTCTGAGAGTTTCATGTTTACTGAATGGTGGTATTGCAGAAGACAATAAAATATTTTTTTTTTGGAAAAAAAAAGGTAATTAATTATTGGAATTAAGCTTAAAATTCAAACATAGCTGGGGGACCAAATCTCCAGGTTGATCAATTTTCAGTTATATTATCTAGCAATGCCATAGTTTCATTAAGTTCTCCAGTCAACCTAGATTTTTCACGCATAACACAATACTGAAATCTTAATGTACAGGAGAAATATTTTGTATTAAGATGTTTCAAGCTTTTTATTTTTTTGTAAGTATAAAGGAAGAACATCAATCCAACTGTTTTAAGTAAGTCACCTTTACTGTATGCGGATATTGGCCTCCACCTATGCCTGGCACCTTGAATTCCAGGTTGATCAATCCAATCCTTAAAAATTCCACCCAGCCATTCCAGAAAAATACCCTTAGCCTCTACTCCAGAGGCTGAATACAATGACAAGAAGAATATGTATGACCTTACAGCAAGCCTGAAACTTGGTCCTCTTTTTCTCTCATATCCCTGGAACAATTAGACTAACTATGGGACAAGTCATGGCAATGCCAACAGTGAAAGAAAGGGATGCTTCTGAAGTGGCAACACATGAAGGCAACTTGTAGAAGGCTCCAGGAGATGGTTAACTGGCCGAGCTTTTGCTGGGCAGGTGACCGTGAACACAGAGCAAGGTTCTTGCTGTGCTGGCTTGTTTCAGACAAAGAAGGCTTTTTAGTGTAATCAGAATCTTTCATCTCTTTGTCTTGCTTCTATATCCTGGCTTCAGTGTGAAAGATTAAAGCCAATACACGTTTATTGTCAACATTTTGTCTTACTCCTTCTACAGCAGTGTCTTTCCTCCTGCTGGGTTCTCTGAGTTTTCCTGTACCAAGCGTTGTTACAGTAAGTTACAGTACAGGTTTGCTCCTTGCATTGTTTTTCTTTTGAGTGTAACCTTCATTCCTGCGTGCTGAGACTACTGTTTCATATATTGTTATCGTATTAGGTAAACTAAATCATATATTGTTATCGTATTAGGTAAACTAAAATGAAGTCCTAGCAGAACAGTTTACTCATCTCACAATACTGATGAAATTAATAATATTTTATACCTATGTAGCATCTTCCACTGGGTAGAATCCAGGCATGTTATCAATGGTATATTAATTTAACCTCTTGAAATGGTTGCAGATTATTGAATATTATTCTTGGTTAACAGGTGGGGAGATATTAAGGCATTAAGAAAAGTGAGTGCCTTCTCAGTTTGGGACACGTTAGACTGGGGAGTAAAACCTTTAATTCCCCAATTGTATCGCAATGCTTGCTGTTTCTTTCCAAAAGAAGCAAACAGCAAACTACTAAGATGATTTCACCACCAGCATAGTGGGAATATACTTCATTCCCTGATGCAAAGTATTCTCCTGTGGTATCTTCAAAGCATTTTACAGGTCTGGGTAAAGTCAGGCCACCTCTCCCATGTGCTCTCACACATGGAGACCGACTGAGAAGGTATTTACTGGCCCATACACGTGTCCATGGAAAGTCTTCCATTCTGCCCGGTTTGTTTACTTCCTGTAGGATCATTAGGAGGCACATCATCCTCTTCATTATCCACACATTTATTTAGTCATCAGTCTCATCTGACTGAGCTTCAGTTGCTGTGATACAGAATTAAGAGATGGGAAAGCCACAATAACACACTTCAATAATCCCCTAAATAAGTCTGATCCTAGGCATCACCAGATGCCATGTAAAAGACACACGTTGCGAATACCCCTGCGTTCACTGGGATTTCTGAAATTAATTTGTACAGCCTGAAATTCAATACCTTTCATTCTTACAGCTAGTTTGTGAGAAAATCGGCTGTTGGCAAAGGCTGAGGGGAGGCTGGTGTGCCCTGCTGCCTCCTGAGGGCTCCTCGCTGCACCCAGGTGTGGTGGATCCTGGCTGAGCCCCGGGCTGGAGGAGGCATCTGCCCTGAGCTTCCCTAGCGAAAGGAAAATACCCTCTTCCACTTCTTAGCTTTAGCTAAGCCACTTTGAACCTTCTGTAACCAAATTTGACAGTCATTACCCCATCTCAGCTTTGCAGCTCTCCTTAATTAGCAGGTTGCAGAGCAACACATAATTAGCAGTAAGTGCTGTCTGTCCGCAGCCAAGTGATGCACCAGGGAAGGATGCAGACTGTTCACGTGGAGCCTGTGTCACACCAACCGCTCCGTCCTGTCCTTACAGTCAGGCAGGTTCGTGCTCATCAGGTACCAGTTACCCAATACCTCAGTGGCGACGTGCAAGATGCCCAGAGCATCATTTCGATTGCCACTGCCACCCTCTGATCTCACGGGGCTGATCCGGTGTGCAAATTACAGGGCAATTTAAGGACTGTATAACTAGCCCCAGGCTTCCTGTTAACCATCACTCCCACACCCCACCAGCAACTGGTGTAACCCCACTGCTAAACGTGCCTCAAGCAACTGCAAAAACTGGCAGCGGTGGCTAGCGCTGAACACTTGCTTTCTTTAATGCAAAAGCCCCCCGGGACTGACTGCGCATGGCACAACGCACAGCTGAAAACAGCACTCAGGGGGTTAATGCAGCTCGGGGAAGCATCAACCATTTGAGGAATTGGTCACTAATCACCAGACAGTTTCCCTGGCCAGTAATTAAACCGATCTGGACATGCAAAGGGCAGTTCCCTTGCCGAGGTGCAGGTCCCGGCATGGATCTCCGGCACCCTGCCACGGAGGATGTGCTCCTCCACGCTTAGGAGGCTCCAAGAAACATTTCCCATGTGAATCGGGCACAGAGCTGTTAAACCACCACGCTATCAAGATCAGCGATGGCCACAATTACACGAAACTCAAAAAGCCAGAACAGTGCTATTTTGTCTGCTTTGTGTGTTGGCTTTCCCTGCTTGAGGCTTTACCTCTCGACTCCACTAACCCATGGCTGCTACCTGGGGGCATCAGATAAACAGCCTTCCTCTGGCTCTGCGTTTGACAAAGGAGCCCTCCTCCCCTTCCCTCCTGTTACAGTAACTCGTTTAATATTTGCCCCCCACACAGTGTTTATTCTGCAGTCAGAAAGGAAATTCATGTGCCGTGCCTGTGCTGGTGACCCCCCCGGAACCACCAGCAGCTAATGTAAACTCCAGCGTGACCTCCTGGGTCCATAAATCCCATCGCCCCGGATCACGCTCGGCTGTTTTAGTTTTCCTAGGATTCCACAGATGCCAAAAGCAATCTCGGTTTACATTAAATAGAGGCAGGTCAAAGACACTCCACGAAAGCCAAGAGCACTGCTTGCATGGGTAGGGACTACTCACAGAAACAGGATTACTGGTACAAATAGGGATTAAAAGGCTGAAGCCATCAGACTGTAAGTCTTTTTTTTTTTTTTCTCCAGTGTCAAGCCTCGAATCCATAAGCTGGTCACTGGAGCTGAAAGAGGCCCAGGATGACGTTTCCTGGAGCTCACAGCCCCACATATGTTCTCCCAAGGTCAGGCTTGGGGCTTTTGAAGTTTCTCCCATTTTGGAGGAAACCCAAGCCTAATTACATCAGGGCCTGGGTGCTGCCAGAAGAACTGAAGCTGCAGAAAACGCCTTCATATGGCAGCACAGCAAAGATGGCTGTGTGAAGCCAAGCAGTCGGCCTGGGCTGCAGCAGAGATCGGCCTGGGCTGCAGCAGACGAAGCACCAGCAGCAGTGAGCTTCTGGGGGCTGTCCCAGCATCCTGCACCAGGACAGCACGCGCTGCCAGAAAGCACAGGAGGGGCACGACATTTGCCTAGCTCAGTAACAGGTTTAGCATAACCCCGTGGGTTCATCTGACACCTTTGCAGCGAAGCGGGAGCAGGCAGCTGAGGCATGCCACAGCCACTGCGAGCAGGTGACTCGGCTGCAGCCTCTGATGGGGTAGCGAGGACTTCCCGGGTCACCTCACCTTGGTACTAGCTTCCCTCTGCCCGCACACAACACACACGTCCTCAGGGTTGTGACCAGCAGTCTGGCAAAAAGTGCCGTGCTGACAAAAGCAGCGCTCTCTGCAGCGTGGCTGGGAGCAACAGGGAGAACGTCAGCAGCAGGGACGGAGCAGACAGCCGTCTCCCAGCGGCCTCCAGCAGCAACATCTCAAACCCACACGTGCCTGCGAGCCGATATTTCCATGCCTGCAGGTTGCCACAGACAACCAGGGATTGCTGAACTGTCTCGCTGAGCAGAGCCCTACCACAACGTGCACAAGGAGAGCACTCGGCATGTTTCTCACTGAGACATCCATCAGGAGGTAGCAGTGCCATCAGCGCTTCACAGCTGGAGGTATCGCCTTCATGTAAAAGCAATCCCTCGGGTGACCATCAGAAACCTGAGTGTTCTGAAAAACCATGTCCCCAGCGTGGCACTCTCATGCTGTTCCCTCTGTGTGCCTCCTGGATGCCGGGAGTACTGCTACCTGCACTTCAGATGAGGGACACGAGGTAGAGGAACTTGAAGCGACCTGCCCAACATCATGCAAGAGGTCCGTGGAGGAGCTGTGGCAGACCTAGGTCTCCAGGGTCTGCTGACCACATTGCAATTTCTAACAGCACTGAGACACAACTATGAAAAGTAGTGGCTTTACTCCCATTTAAGCTGGTGAAAATGCCTGTATGACCTGCAGCGTCATGGAAGTTCACCTCCACCACACCACACCTGTTGCCTTAACCATATAAATACTTTCATTTGGTCCAAAATGAGAACTATGATATAAGATGATGCAGGACAGTTAATAAAATTACAATCTCTGGACCATTTTTTGGCTTGGCACAGAGAAAACATCAAAGAGAAACACCTCACGGTAGATATTGCTTATCCTTTCTCTATCTAAACTCAATGCATGTCCTCCTCTCCTTCAGCAGATCCGCAAAGAGCCAAGTGATTTATCTTCCTAACGACACAGCCACAGAGAGCACACCTCCCAGATTAATGAAGTTTTCTACCGGAGGACTTGGTTACGTTGCAGCAGACAATGAGAAATGTGATTACTGTTAATACGACATTGACACAAGTGTCAATGATGTAAGGCAAGCAATATCTTTCTGAATCGAGAGTCCCTTCCATCATCATTATTTTTGTTTGCTTCTAACATTTTAATAAGCTGTTGCTCTGTGCATTACCAAAACACTCCCAGCTAAAGCCATCTAGGGACAAAATCGTTTTTGTGTAACGCTTCATGAAATAGGAGACACCTTTAACAAAAAAGCTGTTGTGTGTTGACGTAGCCCTGTTATCATTTAAGCACACAATACTTGAGCCCAAAACTCCAGTCAGCTGATGCCTTTACCTCAGTGATAACAAATCAGTTTCTTTTATCCAAGTCAAATACAGTAGGAAGAGGAATAATGGCTTTTTGTCTCCCAGCCTCCCTGGGTTCTTCCAAGCCCCAGATTTCAGAGGGCTTCCAGCCTGGGAGATGGAAATGGGCTGTTGGAGAAACCACTGTTGAGCACCTAGTTACACTCACTGAGATATCATTTCTGTATCTTTGGGGAGGAATTAGCTCAGCTTCAGACACAAAACTGTGCCTCTTACTACAGTAAGGACTAGAGGCACAGGCAAAATCCAAGGAGCTGAGTTTCTAGGGATTTGAAAGAGAGTTCTTAGTGGTGTCCATGAAACCATTACAGTCCTTACGCTCAGTACAGAGGTCACATAAGAAATTATAACAAGCCTTAAAGCTGATCACATTTCTGTACAAAAAAAAAAAGAGAAGCGAGTGTCTGGACAGGAGCAGGAGGCAACAGAGAGAGGAGCATTGTGGTCAAATGGCAAAGTTCACACGTGGGACTGAACTTTATACCAATGATTCAGGAAGCGAGAGCACAACCCAGGCAAAACAAACAGAGAAAACATGCCTGGGTAAAAGCTGGAGTGGATGAAAATGAACTTTAAGAGCTAACGGTTAATGAAACAGCAACAAATCAATTTTTCTTAATACATTAAAAGCAGAAAGTCTGCAAAAGCATTTACAGGCAACCTAATCACAGAAGGGCAGACAACAGAGCAAGTATGAGGTGTAAAAGTACTGAGAGGCAACCAAGTCATATCACCACGTCTGTCCCGCTGCAGGAGAATCAGAATGAAGTAGTGATGAAACTGGGGTGTGAAAAGAGCACCCAGAACAAACTGATAAATAAAAATAAAATCACAGGACTGGGTGACTTTCATTGAAATGTCATTTCTCATGCTGTTGCAAGCTTGCTTACTACTACATCTGCAGATTGGGAATGCCTTAGCTGAAAATAAAGCAGGCCAGAGGTAGAAAGCTGAACTGTTTGAACAAATGAGTGAATCACTCGTGCTGAGGGCATCAACTCAGCTAAAACAACTGTCCTCTTCTCTTCTTCAGACATTATGGCCCCTGGCTTTTTACAGCTCATAAACATGTTATACCTTCTGCTCAGCAGTTACTTAGGTGGTCATTTCTTTCTTCTATAACACCTAGGCATTCTCACAACCCAGTGTTACCACAGATTTATTATTTAGGGATGACAGCAACTTTAAAAGAAGTTTTTAAATGAAGAAACTGGCTCACTAACAAGAACAATTTGATACGTGCTAGCAGGATCAAAGGAGTAAAAATGATGCGTCTGTCTCAGAAAATGTACATGGCCAGATTTTAGAGATCTGGACCCAAGAGTTCAACATCTGAAGCAAGATCTATGAAATTGTTTAGTTGCATCCAAGCCTCAAGAAGAGAGAGGAACACCAAAGTCATGTAACAGCACTGGGGTAAAGAGCATGGGTAACAGGGCATCTGTAACAGCAGCTGGGATTCGCATTTACACTTGCATTAATGGACTCAGACATATCATAAGGAGCACTTTTAATGTACACATATTGCTGTGCCTTCAAAGTAAAGGCATGCAAAATAAAAAAAAAAAAGACAGACATGCAATAGAAAACTGGTCATATTCTCTTTGTGGGCTGGAAAGAGAAATAAAACCAAAGAAATTCACTAGCACATATAGGGTGAAAAAAGAACAAAGCACAAACAACTTAAAAATATCTACCCCTCCAATAAATTTAACATTATACTAGTAAAGCAAGAAAGATCTGTTCTAATCTGAGAGGATCCGTCTAGCATCAAGCACGCACACAGTCTCCGGTGCAGGAAGCCTGCAGAGCGCTGAAGTGCGGTTTGTTGACCATGTATTGATTGCATCTCACAAACAGCACAGACAAGCAGTGGGATAACAGAAATGTGTTTCTAGGTCAATGCTGCTTGTCAGAACATCTTGAGCCCTGCAGTCACCTGGATGACTCTAAACCAGTGCCGTGGTGCTCTTTGCTTAATCAGGAAACACCATCGCTCCCTTCACAAAGTCTCTTTCTTCCAGACAAGAGCTCACAGAGGTTAGCTGAAATCAGCTCGCAAGCACAAGTTTGCACTGTCTCATCACCACAAAACCTTTCCCAGGCGACACCAGTGACACTCAGCACCCATAGTTTCTCCTGAGTTTCCTACCCCTGTTGTAACACTGAAACACAAAGCTGCTGAGCAGGTGGCGTGTTCAAAACGAGTGTTGGAGAACAAGGCTTCTGATCAGAAAAGGCCTGGTTTTCCCCAAAGTGAGTGGTCTTGCTGACCTGAATTATTATATTTCAGCATTACAATGTCACTATGGACTTGACATTTCATAGATGTCAACAATATCTTAGCTATGTCCCCTGTAAGACCATCGGTGGTTGCATGCAGCCACAGTGGCAGCATCAACAGGACAGTGTCAGCATAAGCACAGGTTTCTTTTTCCAAAAATCAGCAAAACAAGAGCTGAAAAAGGTATTTTTATGTGTGATATCCACAGTAATTCGCTGTAGTTATTCACAGTGATGTTGACTATGTGCCCTGTGAAGAAGGTACATGGAGTGCCCTCTACAGCACAGAACTAGACAGCACTCACTTGGCGTGTTCCTCTGTCACTTGGACCATTTTAAAATTTAAGCTGTATGTTTAATTTATTCTTCACTTACCCCTACCTTTCAAACCTAAGAGTGACAGCTTGGCTTTCCAGACATTTATATATCTTTACTTTGGACACTGCTTTTTATTCACTTTCCCTAGAAGAAATAAATGCTCTTTTTCCTTCACTGATCTACTTTAAAACCCCTTCATTGGTAATCACGTTTCTGGTAGGGATCTTCTCTATACTTCCAATCCTTCAGTCCTTATTCGGTGAGTTATCATTTGGGAAAACCTCTTCTGAATCACCAGAATTGGCCTGAAAATGAAGTGACAGAGCCTTTATTCACCCCAGATGCAGCAGAAGGTTTCAGTGGCACGATGAGCATTAAATGCTCACCAGTAAAAGCTTTCTCAGCTTTCTCTCAGGTACGTAAGTGGGACTTAGCACCTCGCACCCCAGCACTGATCATCCGCAGAGATTGCCCTCAGCCTATTTCTAATGCCGTGAAACTCTGGTGTTTTGCACCAATTTACCGAGGCACAGCTTCATGCCGTGTACCCCATTGTCATTGCCATGCGTAGCACTGGGATTTCTCCCTCCGTGAAAGTCTTCCACTGGGACCTGCTTCTCTGCAAAAGGCCCTTCTAACAGCATCCCAAACTCCTTTTCCCCAGCGCATAGTTTCCCATCCTATTATATTTATGGCTCTATTCGACTTCCACTGCCAACACATTTGTTGAGAAAATAACAGCCCTTGGGGGCAGATATTTCTTAGAGTTTGCTCACGCCTAAAATAATTGTACCAACTTATTAAAAACCCCACTGACAGAATGATACAATAACCTCTGATTTATTTATCTTTCAGTGAGCTTTAAAGAAAGCTACTGCCTCTTTCCAGCTTTGCACTGTATTGTCCATCATCAAATGCAGCCCTGCACTCTGATGTTTGCAACACACTACAACAAGACATTGGGCTTTGAATTACATTTATTCTGCCCTTATCTCATTGATTTACTGGTTCCTCAAATATTTGCTTCCTTACACTATCTTAATTGCAGATTCCTCCTGCTATTTTCTTTCACTGCTGTTCTACAGAGAACAACTCTCTTCAAGCAGCACTCGTACGCTCTCTTCCCTATTTTCTGTGTATAGCACCATACCTATTTTTTTTCCATTGCTTTAGCCTTTAAAACTTCCAAATAGAAGATTTCAAGGACATCAAAAGCAACTGGATTCCACAGTACTTTTTTTTTTTCCCTCCCAAGGCAGCATTGCCATCTGAAGGTACAAGCAAAACATTTATTGGAGGTACCAGCATTCCTAAGTATACCTCCTGTATTATCCAGAATTTTTCGGATAACCTTGCATGCAAGGCAAAGGGCCTATTAGTTGTGTTTTGTTTTTTTTTTTTTTTTTACATTTTCTGGTAGACGTGCCTGGAAACATGGCCAAGACGTCACCAGCTCCTGGGCTGTTCCTGCTGCTGTAGCTTGGGCCACCATCAACGTGCCACTTGTGTAACGAAAATCAGAGCCTGGCCCCACAGCCTGCCCAAAGCAATGCTTCATACGCCCCAAATTAAGAAGCTCAGGTTTCCAAGGGCATCAAAGTACTCGTGGTTCCCACTGTCCAAGTCAGCCTCAGAGGGCACCGGTACTTATTTTAGAAGCTACTGCTCAGAGAAGGCTCTCAGAGGAGAGCAAAGCACAACCAACATGCCAAAATTGTAAGCAAACTGTACCAAGTGCTAGGAATAAAACAAACAAACCAAAACAATGTGCTATTCCAGAAAAATACCAAACTGAAAATGCAATTCCTAAACCTATTGGAGAGGAGGCAGTCGTGTCATGGGGTTGATACAACTCAATCACATGGGCTAAGAACCTCACTTTTAAATCTCTCCTGCACGGTATTGATCTCTTTGATACAGTGGCATTTTGCAGCAAGGTTTTACACAAATTCCAAACATTGCTTTGATCAGTTTATGTCTTCTCAGTTTTCATATCTTTAAGTGTCCCATGTTTATCCTTAAAAGAGAAAATGGAAATAAAGCACCTGGTTATCACCGCACCATCTCACAGAGCACAGCAGGGCACTCCTTGTTCTTTCTGAGTATCTTTTAAAGTTTCCTGGGACTACCAGCATGTTTGTAACCCTATTGCAAAGTCTCTTATTTCTCAAAAAAAATAGTCATCCCATTGGAAGGGAGTTTAGCCCTTGAGAGCAAGGGAAATTCAGTGCACAGCAAGACAGGAAAAACGTGAGAAACAGCTATACCTTGTCATATATTTTTTTTCAATTAGATCCAAAGAATGCAACTCATAATGACCACAAATAGGAAAACTTTGCCTGAAGTTGCAATTAATATTCTATCACCTTATCTTTAAATTGTTTTTCGTGGATTATAGAAGTTTATTATCACTGTTCCCCCCAGCTTCATTTTATCTGGTACAGTAACATAATCAAAATCCTCCTGCACCAAAATCTCTACAGCAAATCCTCTTTTTAAAACACTTGTTCAATGACTTTCCTCATTTTCATTTTCTTTGCTGCTGCTTATTATACTAAAGCCTAGTATCTGAAAAATTGAACTGTAGCATTGACCATTTTTTCAGCACAGACCATATCTTTACTTTCTGGATGTTAATACTGTAAATATATTTTAAAAGACAAGCCTATCTGCAGTGAAATGCCTTGCATTCCCATTGTGGTACTGTAAATGCCATTATTATGAAGGAATGATTGACTTTGTTTAATGTACTGTTCAAATAGTCTGCAGAGATGTCTGTGATGCTCGTGTCATTCTCATGCTTTAATTATAATTTTAATCATCCATGATCTTCCATTTGTTTGCTATAAGCTAATTATTTTTTTCTATCACAAAGCACTAGAATGATGTCTTAGTATTAATCATTTTTATTATTAAGCAGATTTGAATTTTAACTCCTGTTCTCTTGCTCTGTGAGAGCAGAGAACTTTCTATTTCCAAAGCTGCTCCTAAAGACACCCAAAACATTTATTCTCTGCCTGCCTCCCTCTGCACCTAACCAGGACATTTGATCATTTATGTAGATTTGGGCTCACACTAGCAGTGTCACATCACAGAACTGATGCAGATCCATAATTACAGGGCAGCGGAGAAATTCAGTGCAGCCCACACCAGGTCCCACGACTCTGGGGACCTCTCAATCCCTTTTCCATGCACTGCGGCCAATAATCTACATCAGATGCCCTTCACAGCTTGCTGTAGATGATATCCTTTTCTCGTAGGCCTTCACATTCCCATAGGAGGGGAGATGGAAGGCATCAACGTTGAATAAACTCCTTAAACCACAGGTGGCCTTTTAATTCTATGATTGCCTGCTACACATACATGGACATTACAAAAAGAAAGAGAGAGAGCATGTATGGCACTGGAGCAATGTGTTGCTCAGCTCGGAAATCCATTCAGCCCCCTGGAAGCTCTGCAAGGAGCTGGAGGCAGCACTTCTGCAAGGAGGCCCAGAGGCTCCTCGGGGCTGCCGCTGCCTCGCAGCAGGCAGAGGGGGCTGTCTCACTGATCTAGCCTACCCTGCATCTCTGCCGCCTCGAGCTTTATTCCTAACTTAATTCCTAGGAACACAAGGGGAAACACAGAAGCCCTGTTAGGAGCTACCCTGTATTTGTGAAGGCCTCGCAGAAATACATTGCTTATACCTTCAAACCACTGAAACGTGGAATGTCAAAAATAACAAAGCACTGTTTGTGTAGGATTTGCTTTACTGGCTTCTCGGAAGGAGATTCACAGTTATGCTGTGACAGAAAATGTCTTTCCCCATGTATAAATAGCAGAACACAGCCACCAACTGCTGTGCTAGCACCAGCTTACAGGAGAACCCCAGCAGCAGAGGAGGCTTCACCTCAAAGACACACGAGGAACCTGCAAGCAGCTCTAGTCTGTCGTCTTTGGACATATATATCCAAAGTGCCAGCAGAGAGATAAGTGCGTGCTTGTCTGCGTTTTTGAGAACACAAGAACACATTCAAGTCTGAATATGGAAAATCTGGAAAACCATGCTCAGGGCTCACCAGCCTGCTGCTCCACACACCCTGCATCCGCAACCCTAGCAGGCACACAGAAGACTTGCGAGCCCTTTGCCAGATCTCCATTTTGCTGCAGCAGATGAAGTGGCAGGCTGCAATGCAGCAAGAGAAAACAAAGGAAACCACTGCTGATTTTAGGAAGTGATACCTGAGTCGCAGAGCTTGGTGCCCACAGTCTGCCTGGGCGCTCAGCCACCTGCAGTAAAGTGCTAGGTCACCTTGCTGTGCTGCTCAAAAAACAAGACAAAGGAAGGGAAAAAGAATTAAAAAAAAATCTTCACCTGGTTTTCTTTATCAGTTGTCTTTGGACAGCTGTGCATGCTGGAGAGCCTGTGGCTGAGCTCCAGGAACAAGCAGGGAAATACCACTTAGAAACAAATATTATTAAAGATCAATCATTTCTCTTCCCATCAAGTTTTTTCTTGGTCAGTAGCTTTTTTATTTCACCTCTAACGGAAAGCACAGTAGCCATTTACACACAGCCTCATCATTGATGTAAATACACCTCAGGAAATAAGCTCACCAGGCCAAGCAGCTACAGCACAAGGAAAGCGTTAGGCTTTCACACTGTGGAATTAAGCAGCCTTAATCTGTCCAACATCCGGACACAGAGAGCAGACATTAGGGTGACTCGGGAAAAGCAGGAAGAGCTTGGTTCCACCACCACAACGTGTGGTAGGACTCCGGAGGCCTCAGAGGGACGAGGAACTGGGCCAGCAACCCCAGCCTCTGGCCTGCTCCTCAGATCAGCCAGCCATGAAGACGCAGCCCAGCCATGAAACCAGGCTGGCTGTTTCCCCCCTGGATGCTGGATGTCCGTCAGGCAACAGGACCAGGCCCTCAGGCACGGGCCTGTTTCCATGGGCCCACCAGCAATGTAAATCTCACGTGGTTAGGAAGAAGAGCACTCATACACGCTGTTGCTGGAAAGATGCTACTGAGCGTGAGTCACCTCTTGACCTTCTGGGTGGGTGATTCACCCGATTCACCATCAGCTCACCCTCAGAAAATGCTTCTGAACTATTTCGTTGACCCAAGGGTGATGACAGCCCTCGAGTACAGTTAGTGACCAAATCAGCTCTGGTTTGACTCCCTCCACATCATACCCTCAGCATCCACAGCAAAGCTTCTGGATAACGGAAACAACCAAACCAAATGGCTAAGCTATAAGGAAAATATTTAAGTTGGAAAAAAACTCCTTTAGGTTGCCTCTAACACCTGCATAATTTTCTCTTGTTTCCTAATTAACAGCACTACAGCATTTCCTAAATTCAGGAGAGGAAATACTATAGATATCAGTGCAACGTTAATTGTTCACAGACAAAGCCTGTCAGGATTTCAACGGTGATGAAAGTAACACAAGTCCATTCACAGGTGCTGAGAAGAAACTTCCATCACAGTTCGAAAGAAGTGAAACAAACTTCTATTCCATCATCGAAAGTGTGGGGCCCTTAAAGCCAGACTTGTCAGCACCTTCGGGGCTCATTTACTGTTAAGCAGTGACTGGAAATAGTTAAATACACTTGCCTGAGCTCACTTCCAAGACAGTTTTCCCAACAGCTAGCCTACCTCCATGCCTTCTTGACCTTCTTCAAGAGATTACTTCCAGCTCTTTCTAAGCTTTCCTTGGAGAGGATGTTCTCCAGCATTCCTTCCAAGTTACACGAAAGCTGAATCAGATGTGACTTACTGCCATGACTATTAGCTTCCTAGCAGCTCCATAATTCCTTTTAAAGGCCACCCAGAACAATCACCTCTTTTTTTCTTCCCCCTCAGTGGAAGAGTAATTAGCACTTAAACCTTCAACACGTGTATGCCGAATGCTGTGGTTGTGTGAGCTGCGTGCTCATCAGCTGCCATTTTACACTGCTAATCCAAAAAGATGAAGTCATTTTTCCTCCATGGTCACCTCCACATAACCTTCTTGGCGAGCTTTAGTTTACTTGGTTATTCGCAGCGAAGGGCTTGTGCATCTCAGCTGACACTGGGTTTACACAGGAAAGATGCTGATCTAGAGCCACCATCGTTTCCTTCTGTAGTATCATAATATCTTTGTTTTCTGCAGAGGTTGTGCTTTCACATTAAATACTATCTTCCTTTTAATGTTGCTTAGCATGATTTATCTCTATATAAAATGATTACTGCCTTGAAAATATTTTTTCTAAAAAACAGCAGCCAATTCTTAAAAAAGCGATACCTCAACTTCCTCTTCTCTCTTCAGTGAGCTATGAATTAAAAGCCAGTTCAGGCACATGTAACGAGCTAACAGCATTTACTCAGTAAGGAGAGGAGAGAAGAGAAACCTGGAACCATAGCAGTACAAACGTTTTTGTGGGGATGCAGCAGAGGGTGGGAGCCCCCATCTGCCTTTCCCCAGGAGGGGAGGAGGGAGAGCACTCTCCGCATACCCTGAATGCTGCATTCTCCATCTCGCCCACTCCAGCCCAGCACCATCACCACGGTGGCACCTCACCCTCCTGTTTTGTGGTGGGTGACAGCTGAGGAGACCATACATAGGAACTTCAGTTGTGAGAGCCTTGCTTGTCACCTTGTCATGCTGTCACACTGTGAAGGAACAGAAAAGCATCTCCCTTCATCCACGTATTTCTGAGATTATTTCACAGCAGATTCAAACTCAGGTCCCTCAGCATCATGTTTCATTCAAGACTGTTCACAGCCATCAGAAACAAGAAACCAATACAAAACATTATGCTTCAGAAACACAGCTGGAGTTGAGCAGACTGAATGCAAGCTTCAGAACCTGCTCTAAAGGCCGTGGAGCTGATAGCAATGAAAATACCCCCCCGACTTCAGATGGACAAAGTCCCAAGGGAAGTGCAAGCTAAGGGCTGACCTGCTTGCCTGGTGGCAGAGACCAAGAAAGGGAGCTGCAGCACAAATCTCTTTGGCGCACCAAGTTACGAGCACATCCCCCTAGCACTGCAGATGCCACAGGGAAGATGAACACAAGGCCTGGCTCTCCCAGCTTTGTTTTTGCTGAAAGCTGCTGTTATAGGGAGACTCTTCTGCTAAGCTGATTTTCCCCAAGTGTTTGTGGTTGATTGAGCTTACAAACTTGCACAAAATCTTAGCATTTCACAGCATCCCCTTGCACACCTTCTTGCTAATATTTGCCCATTCCCTTCCCTCTGCCCCCAGCCACTCCACTGGTATAAAAGCTTTGTTGTCGGACTCTTCCTTCATGCTCTAAGCTCACAAACAAACAGCATCTTTTGTTCTTCCCCCCCGCCAGAAGACCAGGACACACAGTACAAGCTAAAGCACTCACACAAATATCAAGCTAGCAGCAACACAGTCTCACTTTGTGGCTCCGCTGAAGTGTTGTAACCTATCAAATCACAGTAATCTGGCACCTTAAGATTGTTCCTTTAGGCTCAAACACACTGTTCTGCACAAATGCTAGACTGCACCTCCAAAATACACATAATGTAGGTACGAAATGTGGTACCAACTTTTTTGTTGTTGTTTAAATCTCTCTCATTTCAGGGAAAAAAAAATCAAAACTGTTCAGACAATTATTTATGATAGCCTAACATCTTTCTTTAAGTAGGAGCTTGAAGGAGGTTGCCAGTCCACAGTTACCCTTCATTAAAATCCTGTAGGTCAGCATGGGCATAACTATCCTTTAGAGAACAGATAAATTATACATACCAATGAAAATTCATCATAAATGAGAAGTCCGGGTTGTTGTGTTTTTTCCTCAGTTCTCACAGCATCTTTTTAGCCTGTATAACACATAGTATGTGTGGTTTCTATTTCTTAGGGGAAAAATGGTTTGTTGACTATGACAGGCTGTAATTAGACTGTAATATAAAGCAAGGACGGTGTAATGCTTTCTGTTCATGCACTGTGCATCACAATGGGATGTCATTCTGGGTTGCCTGTTCCTCGTGCCTGCCATAATAACCATCATTAGCAATACAAGCAGGTAAAAGCTCTTTTCTTTGCATATTTTCTTTGCAAAGTCAGCCTACAGGTTCCATAAAAAGAAAGTGATATTAGACTGACCCTGCCAAGCATTTGGGATCCACAGTGAGCACGCTTGTTTTCTTCCTGAGCTAAAGCTAACCCACCATAAGAGGTTCTGTGCAAGGACAGCTCCAGGTCAATCAGGTGTAACCGCTGGGCTCTGCAGAATGGTAGGTGTTTCTGAGCACCCTCACCACTGACAGAAAGCCCCAAGACAGAGGTGCAGGTAAGATACCACAGGATATGGAGTCCAGACAGCACACAGGGAGGAAAGAAAAAAGAAGGGGGTTTCCAAAGAGTGAGTTCCAAAAGCATTACGCCTGAGTGACGCAATTCAGTCTGGATAAATGTCAGACCTGCATACAAATCAAACCAGTTTTGAAGATGCTCCACCATGAGGCATCCTGTATTTCCAGCTCCCGCAGAACAAGTATTTTCCAAGCTTCCAGAATTGAACACAGCTGCACAAGTCCATAAGTCAGTTCAGCTTGCAAAAATACAAGTCCATTTTTTATTTTACCCAGGCTGGCTTCTACTTAAATGCTGGTTCCAAATCCCTGAAAGTGTTGAAGATACAAACAGCTGCCCTTTCTGAGAAAGGCCACAGACATTTCCGGGTGTTTGAAGCTGTTAAGAGACTGCTACAGAAGTATGCAAAGGACAGAGTAGTACAGCAGGTACGATGAGGGGAAAAAATAAAAAAAAAATCAGAGGTACTGTGGAGGAATAGGAGGCGACAATGCCAGATCATACGAGAACACATAGGAGCAAGACTCCTATGAATTGACCCATGAAAGACCCCGAAAGTGAAGAGAAGCGTGACCTTGGTCATCAACAAGGAGACGTTAAAAAAGACTTTAAGGAGGAAAGAGAGAAAACAAACATGAGCACAATAGGTGGCATCTGAGCAGGGTCTTCTGAGAGCTTCCCAGGACCTAGCGAGGAGGCTAATGAGGAAATGACTCTGCCAGGCTTGCTGCAGCAGTTACACTGCTGAGAGATCCCCAGAGATACAGAGCCATGCCCAAACTGTGAAAGCTCTGCAATGCCATTTCCCACCTCTGGCTTTCTTTGCTTTCCTCTGTGAGTGACTCCCATTTAGATGCTGTGATAGAGCAGGTTTTGCATTTGCATTTTCCAAAACAAGTTGATGGAGTTATTTTAAAAATAAATAAAAGCTTTCCTATGACCTTGGCTGGAGAAAGCCCACAAATTACTTCTGATATTTGACTTGACCACTCGTAGGAAACAAAGAGAAGAACATTTCAGCATTCCTGAGCCCACGCACATCAGTGGCAGCAGCCTGGTTTCTCCCAGGTTTCAGCTCCAAGAGTTAAGCCTTCCAGAGAAGCCAGTTCAATATGAAAAGTTGCTATATAAACGGGAAATAGAATACCACGTGTCTAATTACTCTTCTTCTGCTGCCCTAGCAGTTAAGAGCAATAGCGAGTGATGTGTGGACTGTCACCTTTGTGCTCTGTGTGCTTTCTCAAAGGTTGATTTCACACTCAGCACGGCACATGGTGCACATGAAAACAAAGACCTCTATTCTTCCATGGCAATGACGGCTTGTGAAAGCCTTGCAGCACTTTATTATAGCCTCTGTCAGGGAAAATACTGCTGAAACATCCCCAACATATCAAGTCCAGCACAGCCTCTCTTAGGGAAGATCTACAAGTCTCTCAGGAGAGCAGCATGCATTTGGTGGTAGACTGACGACCCCCCGTTTGTTTCTGAAAGGCAGATATACAGGGATCTGCAAAAATTTAAAAGAAGACAAACAAACCACAACCAAGCAAAGATCTGAAAGACCTGCAGAAAATAAAACCAGTCACTGAGGCAGGGATTTTTCCAAGGGAAATTAAGTGGGACAAACTTACTGAACAGGAAAATTGGGACCTGGAGTACTGTGAATATTGCTGTCTCGCTGCGACCAAATTAACTTTCCTGTGACTTAAAAGAGGCTGACAACTCCATATGTGATCCAAAGTAACTTCATGTAATGCAGGTTCCTTAATTTACTTCCACTAAGGTGGTCATCTGCTGTAGACTGCAGGAAAGGTGGTGGTCTTTGTGGAGGATGCGGGCTCCAAGCACGAGACAGATGAAGAAGCAAAGCTTTGTTTAATGAGTTTAGTGCATCAATGGAGGGTGTACTAAGTATATTTTCTACTGAAAAACCTACCGCCGTTGTTCAAGGAAATGTAAATGGTTTCATTTCTCTGTGGCAAACAATTCACTTCCTCCTTCTATCAAAAGGAAGTTGCGGGGATTTAGGCAGGAGGAGAACATTAACCCCAGTGAGAGGCCACCTCTGAAATACACCTACGAGTCACTTACGGGTGCCTCAGAAATGCTGGTTTGCTGCTTGACCTATTTCTATCTTAAGTAAGGAAAAAAAAGAAAAAACACATTGATTTTGCAAGTAGTTGTTCTGCAGAATAAACTAAACCCAACCCAATGTTTATTTGGCATCCCGGGGATCTGTTAGAGAGGTCACTGGTGAAGGTACAGAGATTTAGAACAGGAGATAAAGAAAGATGAACTTGCTTTCAGTTCAAGAGGTTGATACTTGCTAAAGCTACCTACCTGTGCTAGATTTCCCTCCTTCTCTCCCTTCCTGCAAGAACTTGGTAGATAAATAAATCTTATAAACAGCGCGAATGCCCTCAACAAGGAAACTGCTTTCTGCTAACTCTTTAGAGAAGAGCTGAGGTCTCACCAGCCCCTCAACAGGCAACTTGGCTGAGACCTCCTGCGGTGGCTGTGTGTGTGCCAGGCCACATGGAGGAAGAAACCCACAGGAGGACACTGTCCACCTGACCTCCACGCAGACATCAGTTCTTGCGGATTGCAGTCAAAGCTCTGACCTTCCACACTTGTTTCTGCAAAAGATAGAGCAAGACAAGCAGCAATGGCTGTCTAGAAGATATGTCATTTCCCAGGCTGCTGGGGATTGTGTTTGCATCAGATGTAAGTCAATAGGTTAAGCACACGGACACATTTAAGGTCTCATGAATTAACTCAGGATCACAGCACTGACTGCAATCACCTTAGAAAGAAGATAAGAGACATCTGCCCACACAGATGTGAAATGGGAAGCAGGAGGTAACACTGTGACAACGCCCAGGATTTTATTTATTTATTTTTACCTCCTCCAGGAGACGATGAATGCAAGAACAGCCAGACTGGGAGAGAGAAGATATCTTTTCAGTCCAGCTCCCTCTCTCTGACCATAGCCACCTCATAGACTGGGAAAGCATACCATGAAGCTCCCCCAAAACATTTAACCCAAGTTTCTGAGGAACTGAAGCCTCCCTCTAAGACATGTGGAGGACTGGAAATGCCAGCATGCCTGCACACACCCTGTGCGAGGAAGCACAGGAGGTAAAATGGCCTTTGAGGCCTATCGGAGGCAGCAAGGCCTTGAGGAGCAGCTTGAGGGCAATGAGCGCCACTGAGAGGCCTGCAGCAGAGGTGGCACCAGGGCAGGTGGGCCTGGCTGCTCAGAGGCACCCTGTGGGTGTAGGACTTGGCATCGCTGAAGCCATCTCCTCTCTCCCCCCAGCGGAAGGCACTGCCCCAACATGGGGCACACGTAGGAACGCAATGAAACAAGAACCTGAAGGACACGGTGCTCATATTTCCTTATTTACCTCAGGAAGCCCAGCTGTTGGGATCCGTCCCTGTTTAACTCAAGGAAGCACTAATGGGGCAGGAAAAGATCCTCAATTCACCACGAAAAAGGCTGCAAATCGTACATGCAGGCAGAATTGGGCCAGGAAATTCAGCTGCCATGAATGTAGTCCTGAATGAAAGAGAGAAGGAAGCAAAGCAGCACACTTTCACCTGGCTCCTGCTAGGACACCAGCAATTATGCACACAGAAGCATTAAGTGTAATTAGGCAGAGTGGCCTATTTTGTGAGTTACAAAAATGAAGTGAGAGTGCCTAAAATCAGCTTCTGGAACAGAGCAGGGAGAGGGGTTACAAACAGCAAACACCACCTGAAAAGCACTGGTGTCAGCTCACCACGCTCTCCTGACAGGGCAGTCACAGGAACATGGGAATCCACAAACTTTGGCAGCAGAATGATTGAAGATTTTGTAATCTGAGGCCTTTACCCATGCCTGAGGCCAAAATACCTCATCAGCACCTTACAATCAAGCCAGCAGGACTAACATATCAGATATGGCTGCTATTGAGAGCTAAAGAGGAATTTCAGAGGGGAGAAACAGCAGCTTCTCCTTAGCCAGAGGCTGTCTGCCAGTAAGGAGGCAATGAAAGAATATCCAAGGTGAAAACAAAGGGAGCTAGCTGGAAAATCCCCCTTCACTATGAGCGAAGAGTGTTGTCCTAGTAGGAAAAGACGGGGAAAGAAAACACAAGAAATCGCTATCTCCTAAACAGATTTTTTTTTTTCCTGAGCACTTCTGACCCAGTAGCTCTCCCTGAAATACTCCATCTCAGAAAACAGAGCTATAAAGTTTGCAAGGGAATTATGCATCTCACCTAGGAATGTGAGGGGAGTGATGCTAGGAAGAAACAGAGACCACGTAGGCCGTGTTGATCTCTCCAGTTAACTGCTATGCAGGTAAATCAGTGGTTACTTTTGAATTAGACCTACACCTCAAGAAAAAGTGACTACTACTCTCAAAATAATGATGATAATAATAGTAATGTAACTTGAATATAAAAAAAAGGAAAAAAAAGGCAGAGAGGCATGAACCCACTTCCAGTAGACACTTTGCCAGCATGCAATGAATGCACAGAGTGACATTTTTTTCCCCCTACTGAGGTTGGCTCTTGGGTCTTCATGCCATTCCTGTGCCCTAGTGCTTCCTCACAACCTCATCGGTTAACTGAGTCTTACAGGGTGACCAAGACCAACTTCTGAAATTGTACTGGGACTGTTAGTGCTTCCATGCAGGAGGGACACTTATTTCTGCATCCTGTAGCAAAAACCTAACGGGGACATTAAGAGAGTTTTTCAGTTGTCTCCATGACTGCAGCTACTATGTGCCCAACGCTTTGGTCATTTTTCCTGTGGAAGTCACAAAGGCTTGAAGACATTTTTTACCCCCTAAGAATGAAAATAAATCACTCCAATCAGCTGCCTTTCTTGAGGTGCTACAAAGCAAACTACAGTAGAAATGTTATCATTTGTAACAGATTTAGCCTGCAGGACAAAGTGTTAATTTAAATTTTAACATTTAAAAATAGTTTCCTGTGACACCATGTAAATGCAAGGTATGGCCAGCACAAGCAGACCCAAATTGAACACAGTTATATTGCTTGGAGTTATTTATTTCTGCATGTGATGGCTACTGACAAAACCTTACCTCATTACTCTCCTATGCCCCTGCATGAATTCAGGATGCCACAACGGCTCTGAGAAAGACACAGAGGATACAAGAGATATTACCATCCTAGTGTCATTGCTACAGGAGGAGGTTCTGCCGCCCAGACTGCCTCCAGAACTGCTTCCTCCAGGGCAGCAGCTAGGCCAAATTTTGCCAAAACTGAGCAGATTTTCAGCAAGCCATATCCCTACCAGAAGCTCTAATTTCTCCAGATGCAGAGGCTTTGCCCTGTAGAGATACTGCAGCTTCCCAAATAATAGGCTTTGCTCCTCTTCCCTTGCCTGCAGAAATGATACTTTCCTAAAATACTGATGCTTTCCTAAAAATATTCAGCTTTAGTCCTGCTTGGCACAGAACAGCTCAAGCCATGCAGTTAAATCTTGCCAAACTTACAACAAACTGAGAGCAATGTCCAATTAGCAGCAATCAAACAAGCTGCCCTTTGAAACAGAGCCACCAAATACCAAAACAAAAACAGCCAATTCCTTTACACAGGCTGAATACAACTGAGAACAGAAGAACTGAGCACAGCAGTAAAATGCTGCCTACCTCGTGTTTGCTTGGAAAACAAAACAGGAATAGGAGAGACCAGGAGTTGACCACTGAAAGGAAGAAATCTTCAGATGCCGAGAAGCAACAAAGCAAGGTATGCTCAGAAAACCAGCAATTTCTCTCCCCCTCCCAGTTTAATGAAAGGACACACAGTCAAGGGAAACAGAAGGATATCTATCCTAGCATTTCTAGGTTACACGTAGCTGGGTGTTCCTCACACCATGATTTATTTGCCCACGCTGTGTCTTCCAAAACGATTACACTGACCACATGCTGCCTGCCATAGCTGGCTGACGTCCGAAGGCTACTGCCCTGTAACAGGGTTGGATTTTGGGCAGCATAATCTTCAGGGAGGTAATGACACAGGAAGAGGGAAGTAGGGGAGAAGCAGCATGAATGACCAGCAGAGCCCAGGACAAGTTTTCAGGCCTGGCATTTAGGAAAACTATTTCTAACGTGAAGTAAACCATATCTAGGGGAGGAAAAAAAAAAAGAAAGAAAAAGACATGGAAACCCTTAGCATGAGTCTTACAGACTGGCTTTCCAGAAAAGCCAGCTTCTAGGGCTATGGGCTCTTCTCCCAGGTGGCACATCCTGAAAAGATGGATCATTTCCACAAATGGGCTTTTAGCTGAATGTGTTTAAAAAAAAAAAAAACACAAACCAAACAGACACCAGAACTAAAAAACCCACCCCATACACATACATGTGTGTCCAGGAAAAACTGTCCCAAATATCAAAGATTTGTCATATCATGCATTTCTTAAAATAGAGGTTCTTTTGTAATCCTATAAACGTAAGGAATCATGGCAATGGTAGGTCAGTATTAGAACAAAAGGTGTTTCTAGCTTCTTTACCTGTTTCAGTGAATCAAAGTGGCTACTGAAGAAGGTGCAAAGCGTTTGGTCTTAAATGTTGTACTTTCAGAGCATTAATGGCAACAGAGGGACACCACAAGCCACACTGCCCGTGATACAGTACAGGTTCCACAGGATCCTCCCAAATATTTGCTGGAAGTTGCATTTTAGTCATGTTTAATTCCTTTTTAACATTTCACAAAAGATGGCACTGCCTTCCTCTCCAAGCTGCTCCCAGCAGCCTGCGGGGAATCGCCACACTTACTGATGTCCTTATTTAACGCTTCAGTCATTCCTCACACTCCTTCACAGAAAACGTCAGGGCTTTGAGACAGGTCCACCAGCAGGTG
This sequence comes from Cygnus atratus, assembly GCF_013377495.2. Lineage (NCBI taxonomy): Eukaryota > Metazoa > Chordata > Aves > Anseriformes > Anatidae > Cygnus > Cygnus atratus. The sequence goes on from NC_066367.1 coordinate 3,631,382, forward strand.
CGCTGGGACTCCGGCATGCTGTGCAGGAATACAAACACCAGCTAATTAAATCTATTGTTAAAACAATTTGTTTCTTGCTGGGGCTGAGTCATCTGGAAGTGTTTGAACAAGGCAGGTTTCATTTCTGAGGGCAGACTGCCATCTTCACTCAGGAGCTCCTCACCCACTTCAAATTATTTTAGATTTCAAGTTCAGATCAGGAGCAGAGTAAGAAGATGTATTAAAATAATAATTAAGTTAAAAATCCAAGGGCAAAACTCTAACCTCTCCCTTAGCAAGAGCAGTGTTCAGCAGGAAGATCCACGATTTAGCCTGCCTGTGTTAGTTCCTTGAAAAAATGAAAGCAGCAGACAATGAGACCAGCAGCATAGCAATCATAAAGGTCTATTTCTAATGAACACCTGCCCCCAAGAGGGCATTGCATATATGTACTTCACAGCTCGCAAGCACCCACCACCTGTATGGTCAGCCCTGCATGAGCACAACATCGTCCTTCCATCCCAACTCTGCTTGTAAAGCAAGGAGAACGCCTCATTCCTGCTTTCCATGGATTTATTTTAGGAATCTTTTTAGGGAAACTCACAAGCAAGCCAGCAGCTCAGTTTTCCAGGAAACAAAGCAGCGAATACAATGCAAGGTCTTCTGCATAAAGACACGCTCTGCTACTCGTGAGACCAGATCTGTCCTCGCTGCCCAGTAACCAGCCCCATCTCACTGGGCTGATTATTCAAGCACCTTCAGGAAGTGTTTGAGGACGTGACTTCAGAGCAACTCATGAGAGGAGCCTCTGACAACTTCCATACCATTGTAACATAGCTTCATAGCCATAGCCCTTCACCAGCAACTTTCCAACTCTGTGTACCACAGACTGTCGTGTCCTAATTACAGGCCAAGTTCTGCAGTCCTTAATTGGACAAAAATTAATTACAATGTGCCAGACAACTAAACCTCTTTCTGAATACATAATGCTCTCTGATGAGGTTCTACACAGACAGGTAAGTAAATCAGTGTGACGAAAAAATTTAAGTGGCATTCATTTGGGATAGTTAAACCACAAAACACTTACCTGCTTTTCTAACTTAATTGTATTTGGCTTTAACTGTCATAACTTGATGCAGTAAGAAAAGCTTCTGATTTCCAAACTTTTATCCTGACCCCATCACCACACAGCTCCAACGTCATTTCCACCAACCCAAGAGGTACTTGCTGTGTTCAGCTGTGTCCAGCAGTTTTGGGGCTCTTCACTTCAAGTCTCACATCCCATGCGTCTGATTACATCCGGACTTATTAATGGTCTTTATTAGCTTACTTAGTAGGCATGATTTTGCTCAACTATTCTCCCCACTGTAATGCATTATTTTGCTGTGAAATGTATTCTGAGATGCACATTTGAAGCAGCACACAAAATAATTATAGCAGTGCTTTAATCATATCCGGGGACAAAATAAACACACTAGGAGACAATGATGGTTGCAAAGTGCAACTTCATGTCAGATACCCACGTGGGGGTGCGTTAAAGATGCTGTTTAAGTGGCACCACCACACTGACTGCAGAACCAGAAGGGGCCATGTTTAACAACACTGCTACCTCAAAAGTCTACCAACAACTCAATCAACATCATTATCGGGGGCACATCTTTCCCCTGGTTCCCCATCCCCTCCCACTGCTTATTGTATACCATCCTCCTCATCCTCAAAACAAAGTTACCCAAGGGCAGGGGGCATCAGGCTACCTCCATCACAAACCTCCTCAGGCTCTGCCAAGAGCCCCCAGCCCAACTGGGGAAAGGGTCACTTGAAGGCCCACAGCACAGGCCGAGGACAGAGGTGGTGGGCAGCAGCCTCCTGAACAAAGGCACATGAGGAGTGACACCTCCAGCCAGGCTTTCCATACTGAAGAGGAAAAGCTTGCTTCCCTATGCAGCTAGCTTTCTCTAGCTCCGATGAGCTACACATGACTTTCCACTCACCATATGGACAAACGCATAAGATCTCAATCTTCCTCCCTCTTTCCAAAAGAAAACCCTCTTACCCCCAAGCAACCAGCCCGCACCATCCCTTTTGTCTCCTACTCCAACCTCACTGATTACCTTCAGGTGTGAGACTCTTGGCAGGTGAAGCCCAGCAATGCCAGCTGCAAGAGCACATTTGCAGACCAGCCCGTTATCCCTTCTCATCCTTCACCTCATCTGGCACTCACAAACTGCCCAAGGGGTGGTGCTGTGGCCCATTGCCACACGTCAGTTCCCTCTGACTGATTGCATCCTAATTCATATCCCCCACACAGTTTAAAAGCTTATTGGCATGAAGAAGTGTTTCTGGCACCCAGGGAGCGCCAGGCTCTGGGTTCCCTTTGCTGTCTAAACAACCTTGGTTAACCAAATGAACGTCCATAGAGTTTTCTGTTTTGCATTCATCTCATTCTGCTGAATTTTTAGGAAACCTCTTATCAGTCCTTGCAACCAGCCTCACAAATTTACTGTTTTAACACAATATAGGCAAGATCTGATGGCAAACAGCTGTGGGGATCACATTAGCTGCTGAACACCAGATCTCCTTATCTACTAAGTGGGGGGAAGAATCGTAGCCAGAGTATTTTAAGCAAACACCAAATCCCAAAATGAGAGGAAAGAAAGAAAAAGCAGCACGTTACCAAGCACAGCATTCTACCTACAATGTTGCTTTCTCCATTGCTAACGCGGCTGTTGCTGCTGGTAAGGAGCTGTGAGACCATGGCAAATCCAGGCTGCAGCTGTACGTGCACACACAGCTTTCACAAAGCACTCGGAGGTGAGGCTTTGCACTTAGCTGCTTTTGCTTCTGTTCCTTCGATTTTCCAGGTCGGTTTAATAGCAGCGCCTAAAATAACCCCACAGACAGTTTGATTTTGCAGAAAAGGATTGAGGGCAGCAACAGTACTCCAGCTCCCAAGTCAGCTTGTGTCTAGTATGCTTTTCATGGGATCTGCCCCATTTTTCCTACTGCTCAGACATCAAACAGGCCAGACCTCAACTACCTTTAAATAGGTCACTAAATAGAGCTTGGCAAGCGAGGGGCAGATAACATCAGTAGCAAAGTGAGAGCACCTGCCAACAGAATAATGTTCTTTACTGGTTATGTCCCACCTGTTACAAGACAGCTTCACCTTTGTTTGTTCCCTCTGCTGCTAATACCTAGAGGTTGTGATACAGCTCCAAGGTACCTGCAAAATTTGCATCAGCCTGCAGCACCTGAAAAAAATTCCCCACAACATTCAGGTGGAGGAAAAAAAAGCAGGTTGCTTGTCATGCTAAGTACTCTCTGCGAATATAAAACAACTATATCTAAAAAATAATATATATGTATAAATCAGAGATTAAAACAAGTAAAGCTTGTGTTTAAAGTGCCCCTGGACAAAATATCTTTACTTGTATGGAAACGGAGGTATTTAAAGAAATCTCAGGGGCTCCATGTAAGTACCAGGGTTGTCCCACACTTTGTAACTCAGCCTCGTGGTGTAAGGTATGAAACTGTAGTTTGTTTTGGCTTCTAGACCATCCGCATTAACAGGGGTCATATTTTGGTACACTTGTGCCGGCAGGACCCGCGCTATGCTCAGCTGTGCTCATTCACACGAGAAATCCCTGCCCAGAGATGTCAGCCCATCAGCAGGTCTGAGCACACGTGGCACCTCTGCCCGTCGCGTGCCCACGCCGGCGTGACTCCCTGCAGCTAGTTGTACCCGGCTGGGTCAGGTCACAGGCCTGGAGGCTGCAAGGGCAATGAGATCACAGGGGAGTGGGAACATGTTCTGGGGGCAGAAGGTTGGAGACCTCTGAGGCTAGGTGCGCCGCACTGCGTAATTGCGGAGCACTTGGGACCCACACAAGGTTAACTCAGAAATCTTCCTGAAAATAAGCGTATAAGAAAGCTCAGAGGCTCAGCTTCCTCTTGTGTGTTAGTAGAGTGCCCATCTGAAATGCATCAGTGTGACCCAGATACCACAGACAGCAGGACCTGCTGTGGAGGGATTGGAAGCAAAAGAGATTTTTATATTTTTATACCAATAAATGTTGAGCCAACAGCTAACAAGGCAAAAATCCATTTCCCAGTAACCTACGCACAGCACAGAACAATAAGCCCAAATATCTTTCCTCCTCCTCTGCCCGACAGCATCCTGCAAACACGAAATCCCTCGTTCGTTCCTCTGGCTGCCTTTCTCTGGAGCTCCTTCCCAAAAGCCACCTGCCGTGCTGTGAGCTGCGGAGCAGGCTGAGAAGAGAGATGGGCAATAATGTCTGCATTGCTGCAAACAAACCCAGCTCCTCTCAGCTTTGCCTGCAGCGTACAGGAGGGGGAGCATTTGCTGCAATATTTGCTGCTTCCCCATTTCCACCTGGGCTCGCTCTCCTGTCCCCTTCTTAGGGGAGGACTCATTGAATCATTTCTGAGTCTGTATTTGTCTCCCTCAGCCAAGCTTGCTGAAAACCTCCCAAAACCTACAAGCTGCCTCGAGCAGATGGAGAGTTATTAGCAGTGTGTGATTCCACAAAATTACCCCTTACCATTTCAGCATCACTCGTTGCCACTTCAGTTTTTCCACCCCCCTTTAGACAATATTGCCTGTTATTACAGGAGACTTCAAAGAGGTTTTCCATAAACAAGGATTTTATCTACAAGCTTTGGGAACATGCACATGACTTGATTTCCATCGCCTGTTTCAGGAGCTACACCAAGCATCAGCCAAACCCCTGTAGCTGAACATACGTCCTCCTGTCCATCAGATCACGGGCAGCTGAATTTTCCTGAGATTTTCTGGTAGTAAAAAGGGAAAGAAAGCCTGGTGTAAGCATTTCCCCTTATAAAAATATTCAATTTCATTCATTCAGTTATATTTAGTCACCCAAAAGCTCCCAACTCCCCTGAAAAGCACAGCTCAAACCTTTGCTGAAGTCCCTGTGGTTATGACTCACAGACCAGACAGAGGTGCCAGGAATCCACCGCTCAGAAGGAAGAAATTCCTGTGCAGCTATTAATGGCCTAAGCAGAAAGAGACCCTTGGCCAGATTGCTTCGAGCACCTCCGCATGCGTGCAGGGCATCCTCCACCCAAGGTCCATCCCCATGTCCTTGCAATCTGATGGGGCCTCTGTCCTCTTCAGGAGAACCAAGGAACTTCAGGATGGACCAAGGACATTGCTCAGTGGTCAGCAGGGCAGCCTCTGCGCAGGAACAGGGAATTCCTGCACTTCCAACTTGCCTGCAGAAATAGCATCCACAGCGGGCAAGCGGTGTGGTTTTGGCCCACAGCTTCTACAGCAGATAACACTTGGCATCGTGATTGCTGCCCTTGGGAGCCAGGGCAAAGCAGCCCCACAGCACGTATGGAGCTGTGTGTGCACAGTTCCATTAATTTAACTTCTTCAAGTGACTTCAAAAGGCTGACAAGATGGACTCATGAGAGACATTTTCTCAGCCTTTGGTTGAGTCTCACCCCGCGTTAGAAACAATTTGCTCAGCAAAATATATATTCAAAACTTAAAATAGCATTCAGGAACGTGGACATTTTGTGGTCCTAGGCTCCTTTTTATAGCTAGAAAGGAAACACATGCTCCACGGGGAGGCAAAGGTCCTTGAGTAGCACAAACCAGAAACAACCGCTCTTGAGAGCCAGGGATGCAGCACGCAGAGGAAGGAGCCACTCCTGGTCTGAACCCCAGCATGCAGCAAGAGAATGCCTTGTTTTTATCATTTCCATCAATTTTGATAAAAAATAGAGGCAGTGCAAATCCAGGTTCAAGAAGCTGAAAAGCTGCTTCTTCTGAAAGATAAAGCTCCCCACCCGCACCACACGAAGCGAGAAAGCTCATCTAGAAAAATTGCTTCCTGCACCATCATAATCAAAACCTACATATTTACAGCCAGCCAAGGTGGCTTGAAATTAGACACGGTAGAAATCACTCTCCTGTGCCACTCCGTGCAGTTCTGCTGTTAATATAACCAGTATCCTGCAGAAAAGGGTCCCCACGGTGATTGTTCACCCCAGAACACTCACATTTAAACTCATCATCGGACAATTCTCTATCTTGAAAACGCAAACGAAGAGGAGAAAAATGGTTTAAAAAATACATATATAAATAAATATAATATATAAAATAATATATATTCAGCAGTGAGAGTTCTCCCCGTGTGTGTATGGGCATGCCCAGGACACCCAGGAATGGTGGGAAGCACTGGACACCCCTGACGTCTCACAAAGGCACTGCCCCACAGTTCTCCGCCTCATCACAATGCCCGGGTGAGCCCTGAAGCCCACAGTGGCACCTGTGGGACCATGGGGGGAGAGTGAAGGTCACCAACTGCCACGCACCATGTGTTGAAGTTTTCAAGCCCTGGAGCAGAACACCCACTTTGGTAAAGCCCATCAGGATCGCTCAACATGCCAAAAACGGACGCAGGCGAGAAGCTGCTCTGTGAGCTGGGCTACAAGCTGGGTCAGACCTTAGGGGAGGGCAGCTTCTCCAAAGTGAAAGCGGTCACCTCCAGCAAATACAAGGTTCCCTTAGCCGTCAAGGTGGTGGACCGGCGACGAGCCCCCCCAGCCTTCGTGTACAAGTTTCTGCCCCGGGAGCTCTCCATCCTGCGCAAGATCCGGCACCCCAACATCGTGCGCATCTTCGAGCTCATCGAGGTGTGCAACGGGAAGCTCTACATCGTGATGGAGGCAGCGGCCACCGACCTGCTGCAGCTGGTGCAGCAGCTGGGAAAGCTGCCCTGCGTCCCCGAGGCCCGGGACATCTTCGCGCAGGTCGTGGGGGCCGTGCGCTACCTGCACGACCGCAACCTGGTGCACCGGGACCTCAAGTGCGAGAACGTGCTGCTCGCCGCGGACGGCCGCCGGGCCAAGCTCACCGACTTTGGTTTCAGCAAGGAGGCCAACAGCTATCCGGACCTGAGCACCACCTTCTGCGGGTCAGCAGCCTATGCTTCCCCCGAGGTGCTGCTGGGCATCCCCTACGACGCCAAGAAGTACGACATGTGGAGCCTGGGGGTGATGCTCTTCGTGATGGTGACCGGCTACATGCCCTTCAATGACACCCGCATCCGCAGCATGCCCCAGCAGCAGAAGAAGGGGGTGCTGTACCCGGAGGGGCTGCCCCCGCTGCCGGAGCCCTGCCGAGCCCTCATCGGCCAGCTGCTGCGCTTCAGCCCGGCCTCGCGGCCCGGCGTGGGGCAGGTGGCCAAGAACAGCTGGCTGAAGGGGGACATCTGAAGGAGGAGGTCCTCCCCGGAGACCCTGGAAGGGCGGTCACATTTTGGTGCAATCATTGCTGTAGAGGAAAAGCACGTTAGGAGTTAATTGATCATTTCGAGCTGCGGGCTGTGGGTGTGATTGAACTTGAAGCATTGGCAAGGCCGCGTGGTGGTTAAGAAGGTGGTGGTATCAAGAAGGCGGTCGTACCCCTTCACAAACAAGACAAATGAGTCCACTGCAAGTTAGGCTTCAAGCCACGCTGACCATGTTGAGCAAGGTCTAAGAGCAAACTGTGAGGCTGCTCACCCCAGACGTGGCTACCTGAACACCTGGGGGGGACCAGGTCCGAGCTCTCCCACTGAGCCAGCCTTGTTTGCCACCAAAATGTGCGTGAGATGAGGTGGGGGAGAAGTGGTGGTCCTGTGAATCACTACTGCAGAGACAATGTCCTATTCTTTATATACCGCCCTTTAGATCTCACAGGGATATTAAAAAACACAGATTCACAGCAGAATCTTTGCAGGCAACCCAACAGCATTACAGAGCCAAAACTTTTAGTGTGGCTTCGAGATCCGTGCCTTAACTTCAACCAGATCTTGCAGATATTGATTCTTGCCAGCATCTGAAATCTCTGGCAAGAGATACCTGGTGAGAAAGAAATGCCACTGGCCGTGAAGAACACTGAAATGGGAAAGAAGTAAAGATGTAAGGTAAAGGAGCACTGCTTTGCTGACACCAGCTTCCCGGCTCCCACACAAAGGTATCGATTACTCTGCAACCCCCCAAATCCACGACGTATGCCAGCTGTCAAGCCCTACTTTCAGCTAGGTATTTAAAGGTAGGAGCTGGCATCTGAAATGTGCTTTCATGAGAAGTTTCAAATCCCCTTGAAACAAGTTCCAACCAAGCTTCAACAGAAACCAAAGTCCAAGAGAAAATTTCCAGCTGGGTGGTCTGCTAATCCTGGTGTCATTAGTGCCCTGTGAGCTAACGCAACGCAGCCTTGGCAGCGGCTCCCCCAGTGAGGGTACGTCTGAAATGAACAGACAAGCCCACATGGCTCTGCTGGAGGAGAAGGAAACATCTTTTGTAACACAAACATTTTGGGTCTATTAAAAGCAGAAGTTTAAGTAGAACAAGATGTGGCAGCAGAGCCAGCCCAAGGCTTTTCAGCACATGGGCTACAGCAAATTTTGCCACCCCCAGAATGAAGATTTACTTTGCTCTCAAGCCTCGCAGCTGCAAAATAAATCTTCATAGCAGCAGAGTCCAAAGCAGACAGAGAAAGGGATAGGAAGGGTGTCCTGGGGCCACCCATGGCTGGGGAAACAGGCTTAGGAAGGATCAGGGGGCCGCTAGGGATGGAAAAGAACAGCGAAGTTGAAAGGGTGTGGGAAGCAAGGAGAATGATTTCAAGGTGGCCAGATTTTCAGCAAGGCTCAAGTCTCCTTTTCCCACTAGCCCTCCAACCAGCCAGCCAGCTTCACCTTCCCCCAAAACCCTGCCTTCCTTGGGGAAAGCCCCCGGTACCACAAAGCAGGATATCCAGGCATTGCTCACCTCCACCACCTGCCTTGCTCCACCTCTTGCTTACCTCCAGGCGACCTACAACCTCCTCCCGAGCAGCCACTGACCCACAGCCCACTGAGCGGGGCAGCAGCACCCACCCCACCGGGTCTCCCCACAAGCCCTGTGCCTCCCAGCCCCTGCTCTGCTCTCTCATCCTCCTCCTGCAGAGAGGGAAACGGGCCTGGCATTGTGCATAACTGGGTAAGCCGTAGGGGAAGGGGTGTGTAACACCAACAGAACGAAGCGTCCTTCACGCTGTGAGGTCACAGCGGCCACGTGTGATGTCAGGCTCTTCTACGGACTGCAATGTCTTGGAGAAGGTGGCCGGGTGGGCTGGGGGCAGGCGTTAAACAAAGGGCTGAGAATGTATTTCCAGAGGAAGGTCTGCCACATATGAAGCCGGAGAGGATCCTGTGCTCACGCTGGCATTTGACTCAGTCTCAGGCTTTGTACGTCTCTCCCTCCTGGTGGCACCCTTTGGACTTGCGAGGATGGAAACAGGTATTGCCTGTGGTCCTGAGCATCACCTAGATACTGTTTGTACAGCGATCTGAAGGTGAGAGCTAAAAAGGCTTCTGCATCGGCAGAAGCACCTTGGAGGCTGCTGGCTTTGTTCCAGTTCAATCACCAGCTGCAGGAATTTGTAATTCTTTAAAAGGGAAAATACTCCCATCTGAAAAAACTCCGCGTGTCAGTAGAGGATATGGATCAACGGGCTCCTGTTTGTGGTGTTTAAACTTGGAATCCACAGTTGTCATTAAAAAACAAAATAATCGCTTGCTCTCTAGACCGAGCAATAATTTTCATCATGTCAGGCTATTGCCAGATGGTTAAGAGTAAGCCTGACTTTGCTCTCACAGCCTTTGAGACCGTGAGCCTTTTATTAGGGGAAGTCACAGGACTTGAGAAAACATGGCAATGCAATACATATTCAAACTGAGATTAAAACCAATAGATGCCCTGTGTTTTGGCAGAAGTCCTTCCAGCTGGTCAGGAACAAATACTTTATGTCAGTGTGAGAGCACTGCCCCTGCCTGCCAAAAATCAGTTTTGTGTGTAGTGCTGGTGAATCCCAAGCGTAAGGAGGGTATAGGTAGGTAATCTATGAGCATGAAAGCCTCTTTAGCAACACAGAATCATAAATAAGAGTTTTTGCTGATTTGCTTTAGGCTATAAAACTTGCATTTATAAACAACAAATAACATCGCTAGGCATGAGACATCTCAAGGGCTTTCACATGTTTCCACAAGGTGGGCTCAGAGATCTTCAGCCACACACCTCGAAACATTCAAGATTCAGACTTCACAGAGGAGCCTTCCTCGCTCCAAAGCACACTCAGGTTGTGCTCAAGGGTTCTCTGAGCTCTGCCAGCCCTGGTGGGATTGTGTGGCCTCTCCTTTTGCTTTCTGCTAATTATCCTTCGTCAAAGACGAAGCTAATACAAAATGAGTTGTTCTAAATCCCAGACACTATTAATCCCCCCACACACCACATTCCCCTGAACAATTGCATCTGCTGAGACTGGATGGTCCCGTGCCATCGCCCCGTCGCTACTGTCACCACTCTGTCTTTCAGGTTGTTATACCTGTGTCTTGAAATCATTTGGATTGACTCGCACGCATCCTGGAGCAATCTTATCCCATTTAATCAGAGAATGGCGTTCATCATTTCAAAGACATCACCCAGGCATTTAGCAGAGCTTTTCTCCCTGCACTCTGTGGTTTAAGTTCAGCAGCACCTTGCCTGAAACAGTCTTTATCTCACACAAATGAAAGGAACGGAGACAATTTCACTGCACATTGCCATTAAATCTCCCTTTTCAGCTAAGCAAAATTTGCTTTCAGGATTTTAGGCCATAGCTGATGCATCTGATAAGCTTTAGGACTCAGCTGCTTTAAAGCCTACACGTTACAAAACTCCAGAGATAAGCATATTCATGAACTGTGGGAAAACACTGCTGGGCAATCGAACACCTCACATCTTCATGCGTTAGCTCCTGGGGCCGTACATTTCTGCCACAGCAGCGCTGGGCTGCCCGGCCTGCAGCTGGTGACCCGCTTCAGTTGTCCTCGACCCGGCCAGGGCGGGCAGGCGTGGTGCGAGACGTACCGGGGTGACCCTGCCTTGTTCAAAGGCAGAGCTTTCAACAGGCAATTTAGCAAATAAATATACCTTGCTCTGCTTGCATACATTAACCTTCCCATAATTACAGCCTTTAGTCCTTGCAGCCTTTTATCTGGCTACCTTGTGTCCTCGTCTTTCTTTTCAAACCCCATGCTGCCCTAAGTGATGGGTCCCCATGCCTGTGTGTGCATCGTCAGCCATCTTCACTTTAAGAACTCATTTCTTTGCTTTTCGTACCCCATGTGGGTCTCTTGCTTGCCTGTTGGAAGAGTGGAAAGGAGGCCACCGCTTTCATATCTTGATCCACTTGATTATATTAAGCATAATAACAACAAAACAATGAGGCTCACACCAAAGGACAGGAGCCAGAGACTCCCCATGTGCCTTACTGTCCTTGCAGACAAGACGTTTTCTATGAATCATACTTTCATTTTCACAGCACCTACCAAACATTAATCCCCACACTAGCACCAGGTGGTAAATATTATTCTCCCCGTGTTACAGTGAACAGACTAAGTGGCTTACCTCAAGGCAAGAGGATTTCATTTTACACTACGGTGTAAAACATCCCTGGTCTCCAGACTTCAGAGCCATGATCTGATCAGTCCTGAAACACTAACAAATTCAACGATATCTGATGGCCTGGAAAGACATTTGAATTCCCTCTGCAACTGCTCCCAAATCAATCTCATTTTATCTCATGAATGAATAAGAGAGAATATGCTACAAAAGCAGATGGCTCTGTCCCAGCTCTGAATAAAGGATCCAAATTTCCTAACCACATTTAACACAGCCAGGAGGGCACCCATATGACAGGACGTGGCCTGGACACAGGCTGCCCACAGAAGCTGTACCAGCTCCATCCCTGGAGGTTTGCAAGCACGCCCCAAGCAGGTCTGCTCTCTGGTCCTTCCTTGAGCAAGGACATTGGGCTGAAGACCTCCAACTACCAGGTGGCAGCTAATATTTCTCTGAGATACACAGACTTCTTAATGATTTTGTCTGCAAAGGTAGGAATAGATCCATGAAAATGGGGCAGCAAGCAATGCCTGCATCTGGCAATTACATTTTGGCTATTACTGACTTCTCTTACAGGTGGTGACATGACACAAGCACCCCAAAACAGAGAGCGTGGGGGGTGACTGTGGTTGTCAGGCGTTTCTCATGGAGTACCAAGAGCTGTATAAGGGGGGGGATTCTGTACCACTCCTTCCTTTCCACGTTATCATCAGCCACAGGAGCAACCAACAGGTTCCCTACAAAAAATACACTGCATTATTTCTTTCCCCAGCTGACACGCGTTCATTACCAATCCTTGCAGTCAAGGAGCAGCTATAATCCCCAATGTCACAGGAGGCCTGCTGGGAGAGGTCCTGAGTGCAGTGGCTGTTGTTGACCATCCCTGCCTCAGAAGATTGCATGTGTTCAGTGAGCGAGGCCTTGGGCACAGGAGAGGACCTTCTCCGGGAGCAGGCAATTTGCAGGCAGCAGCACAAAGAGCAGACACCGCAGCAGGACACCACAGCGATCAGTTTTCCTCCTGTATTACCTAGCATCAGAGAAGCGTTCCAGGGCAGCACAGCTCACAGAGTGCTCTACAACATGAGCTATTCCTGCTAACACATAGGAAAGTAATTAAATGCCACTTAGCAAGCCAATTTAACATCAATAATGAGACAAGGTCAATAACAGCATCATTGGAGTCAGCATGGGAGCAGACAGGCTCGCAGATCCCCGTGCACCCTCACAGGAGAGTCTTTCCAAGGGGGCCACATCCCACAGGATGCTGGGAGCTCTCAAGTCCTGCTGAACAATTTTAAAGCAAATAGCAGCTGAGGGAACTGAGCACGCCGGACAAGCCCTTAAGAAATACCTGACGTCTCCTCCTCCACGTGGTCACTTTGCCTATTCTCCATGTACATTGACCCACTTGAAGTGCAACTGGCAACACCGTTTCTTTCATAACACGCTGCACAGCACTCTCCTCTCTGCACGTTCTCCAGGGAGGGACAAACGCGCCATTTCCATTAAAACCTTAATTAAAAATACAGCTCGAGCGCTTACTGCAGCTGACTTGGCTTTAGCTTTAACTCCAGCGCTGGCGCCTCCAGCTGAGCGGCTCTGCCCGGAGGCTGGCGAAACGCTCCTCAAGAAGCACAAGGCAAGGCTGGGCGGCAGAGAGGGGGTTGCGAGGAGGAGAGAGGAGGTTTGCACAGCTTGCTGGCTGCTACGTCCTCCTCGCAGAAGACGAGCAAACAACCTTGCTCAGGGGATGCCAGACAACGTTACAAGTAAAAAAACAAAACGTGCGTTACTGTCGCGAATGTAATGATAATCCTTGGCTCCGCATTTGCATGTTCATTAGGTTGTTAATAGGATACCTACTTTGGAACACTTAAAACACACCATCATGCAAATATGCACCTGGTCATTTATTATAACAGTAATTTCCTCTCTTTCTGTCTGACATACTTCTCCCATGTCCAGAAAATGGTTCAAACTGCACCATGCAAAGCAAACCATAGTTGATGAATGAATCTTGGGGAAAGCAATTTTGTTCTCTGTGCACTATACAGCCAATTAACTTTTCTGACATTGAGAGCCACGTTTACGTACTACCAACGGGTCCAGAGCAGTGCTGGAGGAAGGACCCATAGGAGGGTTGGACGTACTATAGACCTACAGACAAACACATTTATTTACATCATTCCTATTGTGAGTGAGAGACAGTACTTTGCCTTCCTCCCATTCCAGAACCTGGAAGGAAGCTGGGGCCATGAATACAAAAAGAGAGGCAGGGTTTGCTGCTGCTCTGCTTCTTGTCCTTTCCCTTGAGAAAATCCACAGAGGCGACCATAGCCATTCCCATCACCACCATGTACTTCATTTCATCTTCACAGAAGAAAAAGAAACTTCAGTTCACTATCGTTTATTAGATGCTATTTCAGGCAGTGCTTGGCAGGAGCCTGGAGACAACTGTGATGGTGGTTTTGGGATGGGGAGTCCGCCTGTCAGCAGACTGAATCTATTACAAATGCTATTCTCAAGACGTCATGCGGGATCTAAACTTCAAACCTGCAACTCAGCACAAACTTCATTTCATTGTGAAACCGAAGACTTTTCAATTGTATCTGCAACACTTACAAAATATCCATGTTCTTTATTGTACTCTGCTCCATCTCTTTGGTTTTACTCTACCCCTAAATTTGCTGTGTGCCTCAGATTTTTACAGGGGCAAGGAACAGCTGCACATCAGATGCTTAGCAAGCAAAGCTCCATAGCCCCGCAGCAGTGGGTGAAAACACAAAAATGCACATCAGCTGATGACCTACCCAGCCGCAGAGGAGCAACAGTGGTTTCGGTGCGTGCTTTGATGTGTATGTGGAGTTTTGCATCCAGCAGAAAGAATTGGATGAGACTTTGGTGTGCAGGACCAGGACTGCAACTGAAGGCATGAGTTAAAATACTGGCGGCTTCAATCACCAACTCTGCTGAAAGTTCAAGTATCACCAGTCTTCAAAAAGAATGGTCAGATAAGACAATTCACTATATTGAGTTTGGGTTGAAATCATCACCTGCAAGAAGATTATCCCAATGCACTACTTCAGCTGAGCTCCAGTTTCCAAGGTTTTCTCCAAAATTTACCAGCAAGAACATTTTAAATAAGTATACATAGCTGCGAAGCTGCAATTTCATGCCAGAGTAAGACAGAACCTGTAGCTAACTCCAACACGAGAGAAATACAAACTAAAAGCACACAGGAGGGTAGTTTTTGTAAAGGGGACATTTTCTCCAGTAGTAGACAGACTGAATCCGTCTTGATTTTATCACTATGTGTCTTGAGAGCTTGCTTTCCTCACAGTTAAAAGAAAATCTCTTCTACCAAGACGAACTCACAACAGTCAGCAGCACCAGGGAACAAACTGTTAGGCCCAAGAAGTGGGGGAGAGTGTTTTTCACACCGATGACTAGGGCGTTCATCTACAGTTTGAGGCCAGAAACGTGGTTCTTGGAGCTGGTATAAGAAGTATAGACCATAAGAAAAAAAGAAGAGAGACCCATAGAAGGTTGAAGAACAAAAAAATGAGCACATTGTGTCCAAAGAAAGTTCAACAATTTTCCCAGCTCATTGAATTGTGGGAACTTTGCTTTTCCAGGGAATAACTATGCTATTTTTAGCGTTTTTATTATACAATTTGTCACAAGCTGTCTCAGGAGACTATCAACAATCAGTTTCAAACGGCATTTGACCACAAACACTTCTCCACATGTGATTTAGAACATCTGGACCCAAGGAGTCAGCTTTCAAAGCATGCCAGCACCGTGCTGGCTCTCCGCATTTCTTCTTGCTTCCATCTTCACATCCATTGTCAGAACGCATGTAAAAACCAGGCTCAAAAACTCAAAAGCTTGAACAATGCATCCATGCTCCGTATTTACACAGAAGTGCTGGGATAGGAGGCACCGTCTCTCGGAAGAGGAGGGCAGCCGAGGATTGCTGGTAGCACATTCCAGGCATTGTCGAGCTGCCGTGATTTATACGTCACGTTCCCTAAAGATAGAGGATGAGATGCTTGGCCTGGAGCCACGCCAGCCTGAGGAACCTCGCCAGCCTGTTTGCACTGCCTATCACATCTGCAGATCTGGAAAGGAGGTGCTCGCTCCTCTGCTGCATTCCAGCTGTAGGCACTGACTCTATATTTGGCCCATGGAAGTCTCTGGCCACCAAGGGAAACCTTCTCACCAGAAAGTTAGGGTAGGTAGAGTGCAAATTCACAAAGCAGTTCTTCAGTAAATCTGAGAAGGGGATGGGAAGATATGAAAAAGGAATGCAAGCAAATAGCAGAGGAAATGACATTATGATCCCAGCTGGAAACGCTGTAATGATCTGCTTGGTGTCTGTGTAGAAACCTGCATGAGAATGGAGAGATTCAGGCCCCTGCAGAGCCAACGAGTATTTTATCATCAGCTGGAGGGGGATGAAGGTTTCACACAGTCATTAATTTAGTATTCACCTTTATTTTCTCTCATAATCCACACATATGTGGTGCGATCATACAGCAATCTACACTTTCACTACCTTCTGTTTTGCAAGCCTGGCTTCCCCACAGTCTACCGAAGCCGTATTCATTAGGACATATGCTGTGGTGCTAACAAAGCTCCCGAACCAAACCCCACACAAATATTGCTTCGTAACAATTCAGTCAGCACAGGGGAGAGGGAAATACTGAGCTGCGCTTTGTGAAGACTTGGGAGCGACATTATGGAGGTTTCTACTTCTTGTTCTGCCCTGTGTGCTCTCAAAGAACAGCCGGTTAAATTCCGGCACATTTCTCTTTCTGAACTTAAAACAACTGGGATTTTGGTACACAGTGTCTTTTGAGAGAGCTCATCAAGCCTTTGAGGCCTGTCAGGAGCACAGCAAGCAGGCCGGGCAGCCCAGCGCGCGGTTCAGGCCTGTGCCTGGGCTGGGCTCGCAGCTCCATGAGGCCTCTCCTGCTCCTGGCGCGGGGAGGGCCCGGCCGCCCTGCTGAGGAGACACAACATGTCCCCATGTACACACACCGTGCGGTGGGACCACAGCCTCTGCTTTAGTGTTACAGGCAGCTTTAGGGAAGAATTAGCTGCAAGTACAGGGTACATCTGTACTTGCTCGGGTCTGTTTTGTTTTTCTTTTTCAATACTGAGAACTATTTTTCAACAGCATTAGTAACCAATTCACTCCTAAAAAGAGGAAATCAGGCCTTCTGTGTAAAATCACTTTTACAGTAGGAAAAAAGAATGTAGCCTCAAAGCCACAGAGGCTTTCAGGCCACCTTGCAAACAAACAAACAATCAGCGACCAAATCCCCTAGGCAATGAAAAATTCTAAATCCCAAGTGTTTATACTGTGAACTTCACTATCTGCCTCAGCTACCTGTGAAGCAATGGAGCAGAAAGAGTAGCACAGTCACCATTTTGACCAAAGCTCAGGGCTTTGAGTCCAGGTTTTCAAGCGCATAGTTAGGTGACTTTGGTTCAGTGGTTGCTGACAAATCCCTCATCCCCTGCAAATCACACACACAAGCCACTGTCCAGTATCACCCACTCGTGGGGTGCAGGTCTGCCACCACTCGAGGACAGCATTCAGTGGACCTCAGAGGTCATACACAGGGGACACCACCTTGGCTCTCTGGTTTACAGCCACGCATCCGAGTGCCAGTAAAACAGAAGAAAGAAAACTGTGGTTTCTATAAAGCCCAAGTTTTGGCTAAATTCTTCTCTGCTCCTGAAGCAGAGAGCAACCACTAAGCAGTGGGTATAAGAGGCCTGTATTTCCTCCTGTACCTCACGCCTCCTTTCTAGTCTCACCTGTGACCCCCTTTCCTCCATCCCTCTTCAGCAGGAGGTGGTGCTCAGCACCTGGTGGCTCCTTTGCTGCCACTGCTCCTCGTTTCTCACCTGACTGCTCCAGCGTGGGCTCCTCCATAGGCTGCAATCCTGTCAGGGTTGTACCCGCTGCTCTGGCCACTCCTGGTCCCTGCCCAGGTGGCTCCTGGCCTCCAGCCGTCCTCAGGCTGTGCTTTTGCCTCGGCATTTCTCCTCTCCTGTCTTGCTCAGGCTTTCTCATTTTTCTCAGAGCTTGCTACCATTTCTTAACCACGCCTTTGCAGAGACACCGCATGGCTCTGCTCTGACCAGCAAGAGGCTGCCTCTGGCCACCTCACACCGCTCCCCCTGCTGCCCCCCGCGACAAGCCCTGCCAAGCGCAGCCGGTACAGGGCTGCGGCACCGTGCCTAGGGAAACAGGGAGAGCAGTTTAAGGTCCTCATTTTTGTTCCTGGTTAGCTCCATTCCCTTTTAAAAAGCTTTTTTAAAAAATTAATTATTTATTTATTTATACCCTACTTCAAAACAAATTCACTGAGCCTTAGCAGAGAGATGGGCAGAGAAGTCTCTCACACTGGGGTGACGTGGGAGAAGGGAACATCTGGCAGTGCAAAACCAAGTGACAGGAGAAAGCCACACCAAGGGAAGCCTCCAACTAATGCTACAGGCCAGGATTAGCACAGTGCAAGTCATCTATAGCACAGAAACAAAAATAGAGCAAATCTACAAAGGCTTTGCTCTTCCACCCTGACTGAAGAAAGCCATAGGTCCCCACCCATGGCAGCCAGGGGTCTGGCAGCTGAATAAGACACGCTGGTCTCTTTGGAAGGGGTTTCCTTGCCCTGATTCTACAGAAGAGCCTGAAGATGTGGCTGAAGCTGAACCCTGCAAAGCAATTTTAGCTCTCCTCTTGAGTTGGGTTTTCTTTGGTGCTTTGGGCAGGGGATTGGACCCCCCCAGCTATGTGCCCTGTAGCCTGTCACCTGGTCCCGTACAGCATCCCCAGGGCGGGTGCTGGCAGTGAGAGGAGGCATCACTCCTGCCCCATCCCACCCAGATGGATGGATGTGGTCCTCTTCATTCACAGACTGACATTTAACAGCTCACAGTCCTCCTTTCTTTTCTATTTTTAGTCTACCCTACGTCAAGAACCACATCCCAGAACCACGCAGTGCTTGGGAGCCCAGCATGTGATAGACACCACACAATGTCAACAGAGCACCACTTCCTAAATGCAAAAGCTTTCAAACAGGGGAAACAGGGAGAACGTGTTCGTGCCAGTAATGGGCTGACTGTAAGCTTGGAAGTTATATATTTACGTCACAGTGAGTTTCTGGTGTTGGCTTAAAGCCAATTTTTCCTATATCTGAAATAGCTAATTTTTTATTTTATTTTTTAATTTTTTTTTTGCATTATTCCCGTAACAGTTAATGAAAACTCAGGGAACTGCCATCAATAGCTCACAATCTTCGTATAACATTAAGGTTGGGGTGCAATCAACAATTAGGATCTTCCATTGCACTTAAAAGCTCATCCACAGCGTTTGGAGTTTATGAATAAAAATGAAATTTTAATTAATAGGTTATGGTGATTTTGGATCAGGCAGCATTGCTTTGAACACCTGCAATTGGATCCTTCATGGTTAAACTTATGCCAAGGTCTCTTTCCATAGCTATGGCAGCAGGCAGGCAAGTAAAAGCCAAGGTATTCGCAGTTTTTAATGCTCCTCTGCATCTGAATATAAATGAGTTCCCTCCTTTTGGCACCTGGGTTTGAAATTACTATTTCGTATTCTGATGGATTCCTTTTTTAAGGCTACAAGAAGCAACCTTGAAAACTGTGTGCAGTGAATCAAGGCAGCAGGGACTTCATCACAGCATTGCTTCAAGTGGATTTCTCTTCTAACAGGAAGAGACAGAGCAATAAGAGTGAGCACACAGCAACAGAAGCTTTTCATGTTTCAGGCTTTGCTTTTGCTTTCTGTCAGAGTTTTGGGAAGCACTGGTGATACTGATACAGCTAGCAAATTAGCCTGAAAGGGAACAAAGCATCTCTTACTAAAAACAGCTCTTAGCTAGAAGGGAAATAAAATATTTCCTATATACTTAGCTGAAACCAAGGTGCCAGGATGCAGAGGTAGATAATGGAAGAAAATAATCTGAAAGAAAAAAATTGGTGTTTTACTCTTGAGACATTCCTTCCTCCCTTTGTCACTGTAGAGACCATCAAAGCAGGAGGGAATGAGGACTGGAGGAAACCAGAACGTGATGAGAGACAGAGTGGGAAACAGCACCTGATACCTCTGAGACCATCCAGCATCAAGATACTGGTAGGCCTGTAAAAATCACTATTTAACGTGGCAAAAAGCATAATCTCCCACTTTCCCTCGGGGGCCAGGGATGAACAGCCTAAAAGGCACAAACTCTCGGCCACGCTTACACTCCACCGCTCAGTCTCAAAGCCCAGAGACTCAGATGCCAGGCATGTGGGAGGAAGCCACAGACGCCCTTAATGCTAAAAAGCCTGTGGTCAGTACCAAAGATCAGACCGATCGCAAACACAAAGGCGGCTCACCAGCCTCTACTGCCACGAGGCTGCTGTTAAGCACCGCTGCTGTTAAGTGCTCAGCAGATGAGAAACAAGTCTCTGAGGTGATGGGCGAGGGAGCTGGGGCACAGGTAGTGTGCTCATCGGCACACCATCCATGGGCAAGGGCTCTGGCAGAAGCAGGAATGAAGTTTAACCAATAGTTTGGCCACTCATCTGGACAGGCAGACCTTTACTTTCCCATAGTGGAATGCTATACAGCAGAGCCTTACCTTGGGGTAAGTGCAGTTAAGTAAGAAATCAGTTGAATTAAGAAGAGAGATTCAGATTCTTCAGATTTTCTTTGCTCTAAGAGGCTTTTGTGTTTCATACTTGAAAATTTTGCTTAGTCAGTGGAAGTCAGATGCCAATGTCTTAAAAGCTTAGGCTAAAAGAGAAAGAGAATCTGTTTCTAAAAATCTTTTAGGACACAATTTCATCAGCTGATCATAATCAAAGCCAACTGCAATGCCCTCAAACTTTCCTAATTAATTTTAAGTTAAAGCTTGAATACCCAACTCTTCCCTGGGTGCAAGGGAACAGGAGTAGAGCTGGTGCTAGCTGATAGCAAGTTGGGATTAAGTTTGATATTCTTCTCCCAACCCCAAGTCTTCAATAGCCCTAGCTTACCTTAGACAGGTGCAGCATGAAAGAGTTATCTGTTTCCTAAAAAAATAAATAAAAATAAATTAAAAAACTCATTGTAGCACACTTCTTTCTCTTTGCCTTCCAGCTAATGTTTTGAGACTGGCCAATTAAAATCTGTCCCAACCTACATAAATACATTTTTACAAGAATTATTACTGGCAACTGTAATTTCACCATAATCCTTTACACTCTGTATGCTCCACTCAAAAAGTAGAGAAGAACTGATGGAATCAGTGCTGCTGAATGAGCAAGTACTTCAGTCACTGCTATCCTGCTAGGAAAAACAGGACCTTTCCATATAGTGAATGCATTAGCAAGGAATCACACACATTTCTTGTCTCTCCAAGTCACACGCCAATGTTCTGCATATGTAACCTAAAATCCCACCTGCCTGTGCTTTTTAGATTTGAAAGCGGTAAGGAAGGTACAGATAAAGAGAAAGCATAGGTCTAGGAACAGAATTTTTATTTGATTCTGGAAAATTGCAAGAAACATTTTTTTTAAATGATCCTTGCCCCGCTTTCAGATGACAAATGAAAATTTACAAGTAAAAGGATGCATAAGGTTAGCACCATAGGAGTAGTTGTTTTCTCTTTACAATTTCATTTGATAGAAGGTTATAAAAGAATACAGAGGAAAAGAAAAAACTAGCTGACCACACATTTTTATTTTCAACATCCTAGCTATTTAAATCTAAACATCAAAACACCATGACTCAACTAGCATATCTAAATAATTCATGTTCAGCAAAACTCACTCTGTACATTAAGAACTGCGTAGGTGTCAAACGGTAGCTATCACAACATATGAACTAATATGCAAGGCAAAAATGGTAATGTTCCAGAAAAAGAAGTGAAACAACAGACATCAAAGTGAGGAATTTGCCATTCTTCCAGTGTTATGCTAGTATGGCTATCACCACTTGCTGCAAAGATCAACAAAATAAAAGGCATGTGTACTGGGTCTGGCTGTGATGGAGTTAATTTCATGAGTCAAATATCCTAATATTACCCTGAAATATCCTAAATTTCATTGGACAAACATTCAAATGTACTTAATCTCTCATTTCCTACCTGCAAACAACTACAGGATTACATCAGCCGTCATTCAAATGTTTGCTTTCCTCTACTTGTATTCATTTTTAAAACATGCTCCATGTGGTTCTTATTGTAAGGTTTTCAAGGTACCGAACAGTTTTACAAACCCTCCAGTCCTTACCAGGAAGGAATGCTAACACTCAGGTTTTAGTTTTAAATTTAGGAGTTGTGTGTTGTCTTCTTAAGGCAATGGAATAATTACTTTGAGGTATCCTAATTTTGCATTATAAATTGATACTAAGATTTCCTTTGTAAGCATCTCTAATTACAAAACATCTAAAATGCTTTATATTTTACTAAACTATAAATCTCACTTAGTTATTAATAAAAAAAAGGGGGGGGAGGTTAAACTTGGATCACAATGAAGTAACTTTTTGTCATAGTTTGGTTACTCCCACCTTTCAAGGTCACCTGCATGGACTTCTAACAGCAGAATTAAGCAACCAGTTAAAGCAATTGTTTTGTATCCAAATCATAGCAAAACCATCTAGTTTAATCTCAAAGTAAGACCCAATATTACCCAAAACAGCTCCTTTTTTTTTTTTCCAGATTGATAAGGAGGCCACCATTAGCATTAGAACATCAGCTTCTGTACACACAGTTTTAACCTGGAGAGCCAACATTAACGGTGAACTACCCAGAGGAGCCTTCACAGGCATTAGTACTACATAACTTCACCATCGGAAGAGTAACGAGACTCTGAACTTTTCTTTATCTTTTCTTTATTTATGCTTGGACTTCCAGCACTGCACATCAAGTACCCAGGGTCTTCATCTGTCTTATATCAGACTGCAAAAACACAATGGTTTCTCAGCTGTCCTTGCATCAACAAAGCAAACACATTCAGCAACCCCTTCACGTGAGTAGTTACTTCTGTCTTAAAAATGCAGCTCCTCTTAAGGATTTCAACTAATGCTTCTGGTTTATAAAAGATTAAGTGCAATCAGTTACAATGAAAGTTTATAATGCAGCTCTTGGATTGTATTTTCTGTGCACACATTTACATCAGGCACACGAGTTATATAAAATAGTTTGGAGTACAAAAATATGGTTATAACATAGGAGTACCAAACAGCACAGAATTAAAACAGTTTTATTACCATAATACCAATTTATATACAGACCCCCAAATTCAGGAATTTTTAATTTGAAGTATTCTTCCCAAATTGACAACTGTAGTGTACACTCTAAAAAACTGCAAATTAACAACACAAATCTATTTCAACCTCTACGTTGTCTGTGCAGGCTGCACCAATCCTCTCTCTTGCACACAAAAATGTATTATAAATAATTTTTCACAAAATGTCATGTATGTTTTATTGCACATTGTACATGCCAATATCTAAAAGAAAGGCTCAAACCCTTCGCTTGATAACTAACGGTTTAAATAACTAGCAGTTACTTGTGTTATGAATACTACTGCATTTTTCAGGCTCTAATCTTAACTGATAATTTAAAGAAAAAAGCAGAACAGAAAATATGCTTTAAACTGTATATCTTTTGTGAATGAAATAAGCTTCTTTAAATTTATTCTTATTTCTACTTTATAAAGTTATTAAAAATATCTGACCCAATTAAAAATCCCGTTTCCAAATTTCCACATTTTTTTAATTAAAAATTTATCCATACAACTGCTTGTACAATTATATGTTCCTTCTGTTTTGCAGAATTAGGTGTTCCCGTGCTGTATTTACTAAAGGATCAAGTTACGTAAGTCCTAGAGTTAACTACAATGGTTAGTGTCTCAGTCTCAGCTCTGCCAGTCTCTCCAGCAAAGGAGGAGCGCGTCAGAGCACCAGAGCAGGTAGGCTGGCATAAAAAGACATAGGGCACAAGTTGCCACTAAGCATCAAGGTCACATATAGTTTCTGTTAAGTGGATCTCTAGACTAAGGAATATGAGTAATTTACCATTAATATGTGGGTTTATGGTATGCTGCAGTAAAATATGGCCACTAAACAAAGAGAATGATTCATGTATGACAGAAAACGTGCCAACTGGTAAAAATGCCCCACTGGGTAAAAATCTGCGTGTTGAAGGTTAAAACTATGGCACAAAGGAAACGGTTAAAAAGTCAACTGATCAAATGTTTTGCCAAGGGTTTCCAAAGCTATTAGCCATCAACAGCTCTAGAAAGGGGTAAAACCAGCAAAACCAAACTAAAATTGCACTATTACAAAGAAACAAGTCCATGAAAGGGAGAGGCACCAGCTGCAGTTACGGGACAGCCACTTCAAGAAGACGATTGTTTTTTCGTTTGCAAGTTGGGATGTTGCCATTTTTCTGGCTGCCTTGTATGAACTTCACACACACTTTGTCTTGTCTGAACTGGACCAGAAACCTAGGGGAGGGAATAAGATGGATGCTAGTTAAAGGTGGAAAAATGCATGATCAGATGAAGTCTTTTTGAAGGCCTTTCTTCCATTCACTGCTATAACTACAAAAAGACACCTGATCCTGCTTCTCCAGGAATAGTTTATAAACAATGTAATAAAATTAGAGAGAAAGTTGAAAGCATCATTAACAGTATTTTTGGTCATTTATTTGTACTCTGTTTTCAACCATCTACAATGCATCAGTGAGCTAAGTATCTTTTAAAACTAGATTCTGCAGACTAGTAGTCAAAGAAAAACATTAAACATGGTTGTTGGGTTTTCTTTTCATAAAATAATATACATAAAACCGAAAAAGCAACAATACTGTTCTTGTTCTTGCAACAATACTTGTTCTTGAAATACTATTTCTTGTCCATAGAGAAATTTACTTTCTTACCACACCATACAGAAATTAGTCATACCAACACATTCTTTGTCAGGGAAATAAGCTTTTCTCCCACTTAAAAGTGGATAAATTAATATATATATGTACTAGCACTCGTTACCTTGAGTAAATGCCAGACATCTATCAACTCCCTCCAACACCATTACCCCGTGACTTAGAAAAAGTTCAGCAGAGGGCAGCTGAAGCCACAACTCATAAAGAGAGGGCTTACGTTGGTACAAAACCCACATACACTCAATTGAGGAGGACGATTGCTCTGTCTGAGCAGCATTTCAAAAGCTCAGCAGAAATCGGGGTGAATGTTGAATCCTTAGGCCAGGAGTGAACTTGTAGTATGTAAGTGTTTCTGAATATCTCAGTAGACAGGGAAAATACTGTCAAATCTATTTTATAGCTGAGACTTCCAGATCCACAGAGTGCCTTCCTGCTGGCACATCAGAAATGTGCTGCAAAATAAACTCCAAGTCATTGTCTTCTGGGTTGCATTTACTTAGCATATCTAGCATTTTAACAACTCTCTGATTTCTCATACTTAGCCTTTACAGCTCCCTGCTCAGCAATTAGGAAACTTCATTTCCTCCTCAGCAATCTCGAGATTTAGATACCTCCCACAGTTCAAGGTAAATTAATCTGGATTTGACCATTTTATACTGGATGAGAAATTTCAATGAATTTGAAGAATTGCTTTAAAAAAAAAAAAACAAAAACATGCTCATACAGAGCATCAAACTTCTCACTGATCTGGACAGCAAGATTAAAAGCAATAAACAGGGCAGTGCTGCTTTTTGGCTCACATGCAGCAGTTGCTGACCTAAAAAGTCCTTTGTAACCCAGCAGATTTTCCCTTTTAGCATCCTTAAAAAGTCTTCCAGCAGAGGCCAAAAACTTCAAAGAATTCATCCTCCAGCCGGAAACCACAAATCAAGCTGACGGCATTGCTCAGGGGAGGAAGTGGCTGTGCCGTGCCGCCCCGCAGCCTGCTTTCCTGCTGAACAGCCCAGGCGCTCCCAGATTAACTTGCTCAGCGCTCCCCGCCAGGCAGGCATCTGGAAAACGTGAGCTGGTCTCAGAGCCATCATCTCCTGTCACCAACACTGCGTTTTCCTAGACCTTTCCTAAGTCTTCAAGCCTTGCCTACGAGTGTGCTGGCAACATAGGCAGGCAAAATGTGTCTTTGGAGTAGAGCTGGCCCTGCTCCTGGGCCATTGCTCCAATATAATATATATCTATAGTATTTCTCTGACTAGACATAGTCCTGGATCAAAAGCATTTTTACTTTTAGAACTTCTCTTCCCAAAAAGTGGTGTACAGTAGTCAAAACGAGGTCAAATTTTCTCCTCAATTCCTGGTCATGCCTGTATCTAAACTCTGGCATGGAGACGAGAGTAAAGCTTCACCATGAACAGAGATGGGGCTGCTCAAAAAGAAGCAAACAAAACTTAGAATTATTTAGTCTGGATAAACTCGAGAGCAATACACGCTTGAACGGTTTTAGTCTCCAAAGCAAGACACAAAAACATATCCCAAAATGCAAGGCTCCCAGAAACCAGGCTGTTTCATTTCAGACATAAGGCAGGCTGGCAGGCCAGACAAGTGCAATGCATGCTTAAATTTTGTTTCAGTACTTTATTCTTCTGTAGCAATCACTAAACTAGAAACTTAACGGGGACAGCCACAACTCTTCTAGAGGCTAAAAAACACACACTTCAGCAAAAACGAACTAAATCACATCTGGCAATGGATGGAACAAAGGAAAATGGCAGATGTAATTTTCAAGGAAATAGCAAAATCAGCCTTTATATAAACCCTCAAATCTGAACAGATACAAACTGTAATCACCATCAGGACTCTAGAATACAATCAGTGCTGTGCAGCCAGATAAAAGGTTCAATTTTTGCCTGCAAAAACTTTACTTCACTAACATTAAAGGCTTCCAAATGTTGTTCTTTATTCAAAGTGAATAAATCCACCAAATCAACACTACTGAAATCAGGGGGTACTTCGCAAAACAAACTGAACACATAAAAACAGTGGACTAAGTGATAGAGCCCTATTCAACAGACTTCATGAACTCACACAAAAATATTTTTATTCCATGATTGCAAACACTGCAAATTCAGTCCTTACTTAAGGCTGAAGTATGAAACTGAACCAAACTATGAAACAAACAAACAAAAACCACAGGAACAAAACACCAACAACTGGTGGCTGAAGCACCATAAGCAGGAATTTTAAGAATATATCTTTCACCATCGCAAAAAAAAAAAAGGTAGAGCTTTATAGACATGCATTTAGTGAGGTGCTTTTCACTCTGCTTTTGTTGTTTTCACTGGAACTTGACACCTGGTGTCCACTCTGCCTAACTGATAAACATCTCAGAGGAACATGTGAAGTTTTCAGTTCACACATGAAAGGATTTCTTCAAATGTATTGTCTTTTAACTGTATCTCATGCAGTATTTCTGCTTCACAGCTCTATTTGAAACTACATTAAGAAAAGGACATTTTCTCTAACGATTTTTGAGGGAATAAAAGCCAAAAGGAATACTAGAAATGAGTATTCATTGAATATTGGATCCTTATATACAAGTACTCTGTCAAGAGAAAAGAAGCATTAGTTACACAGTAGTGTTTTGTTTCTCTAACATTAGATACTCGACTTCTTAGCACATTGCATTGAAGGAAATGCACTTTTAAGCAAACATGAAACATACTCATCAGAAATCTCAATGTTGAGCTTCTGCTTGGTTTGGCTGAGAGTAGTGCGGTAAAGTTTAGTGGCCATTTCAATAAGGTGATCACTGCTCAACAGAAAATCCCCTTTAACAGCTGCTCCTGAACCCTGCAACAGGAAGGAAAGTAGTTAAGTTATTAGTCTTCTGTCTTGTAAATTAAACAGGGATGCAGTGCAGTTATCAGGCTCAAAATACAATTGACTCTTAAATAAAGTATAAAACTGTTGAGAATTAATAACTCTCCTTTCTGAGCCGAAAGGAAGGTCACCACCTGTCCTACATTGTGGTGTTTCTGTCTCCCTCTTTTGGCCATGCCACTATGAACTTGTATTTCTTTTTCAGAAGGGAACAGAAACCAATTAACACCACAACATTTGGATGAAGGTGGTCAGTATGAAAAGACACTATATATAGCATTCTTCAAATCCAGTTAAACCAGAACACAAATGCCAGCATAATGATTTTAACAGAGCAGTGCTGACAGTGCAGCAAAGTAAATATAGCACCAAACTAAGTTCTTCGGAACTGAGTAACCAAATGAGCTGTGCCATAACATGGATATATTGGAATCACAAAAAAGGGAGAGAAATATTCTACCAGAGTGTCAGAAAGAATTATACAAGGAGCTAGAAAGGAAAACACTGTCACAAGGTATAAGAAGCAGATTAAAGGCTCATTTTACTAATGGAAAACGCTAATCCTGAAGAGGCTACAGTGAAAAATGAACTCTGATGTTCACAAGTAAATTATCATTCAGGATGTTATAACTGTTTATCATTCCGAATACAGCAACTGTTCTCATTTGGCTCCAACAGTTTTAAATCAAAGTTTTTTGCAGATGTGGTAAAGTTCAAAACCAATGCTCTAAACCTACAAGTTTACCACTTTGTCTGAATGCTACAAGACAATAAACCATTTGGATATTGTTGCATGCCAAACAGTCACATTATTGTAATATAAAGTTGTAACCAACCTCCTTGAGGTGCACTGCAAAGAAGCCATCATTCTGGGAGCTCATGGACACTTTGGTAACATCTCCCAGTGGAACCTCTGACTTGATATTCCCAGACTTCTGATCCGCAAGGAGAACATTATTTTTGGTTAATAAGAAAATCCTGGATGTAGCCTGTGAAAATACAAAATTGCAAACTATTATCTACACAAAGAGAGAATTGGGTTTTACTGAGCACCTACTAAGACTACAAATAGTTCATAGAGTTAATAAGCTTGGCCCACATATGTAAATATGAACATTTGATGTTCAGTAAAAGCTTCAGATCGGTTAAAATTAGGTCGAATTTACTTGTGTCTAATTATAGATTGAGCTCTATATGAGCATAGCTCATTTTGGCACATATGTTTAGATATAAACAGTTTCTTTAATTACTAGCTTACAGTTATAAAATCCAGAAACTGAAAGTCAGAAACTATGCAAATCAGGATAACCTCATTTCTCATGCTCTACCAATCCCCAGGAAAACCAGCATTCCTTTTCAGTGACAGCCATTTCAGGACTAAGCCTCACATATTTACTGTTATTCACCTAAACCGTGTCACAACAAATTACATAGGTATTTTTTCCATGTTATGTTATCCTCCCTTTATCTATCAGAATTATTCCTTAGGTGGATGTACATTCATGTTTTCAAGCTACAAATATTTCTAAAGCATGGATGTGTGTTCTTAAATGAATATTGGAAAATAGTAAACTGTATAATAGAAACCTGTATTTGAAATGAGAGCTTTATCTACACAAACAACCTTTTGAACATGTAAGAAATGAATCCTTATTAAATGATCATTAAGGTCCCTTTCAATCCAAAACATTTTACGATTCTATGAAAAATGTATTTAAAATTTAAATTCCAAATAGCACAACTTATGTTTGGTGTAAATCTATTCTAAAATATAATGATAATGAATTATATAGCTTCTTCTCCCATAAAATTTTAAAGAAAAAAATCTTAGCCATTATAATCAAGATGTGGCTGTCTAAAGCACATAGAACCATAGCTCATTATTATTATTATTATTGCATTTTTTCTTTTGTTTTGTTTTTTAAACTTTGAGACACGTAGCCTGTGCGACTATAAGAAAGATATTGCCTTCATTTAATTAATTCCTTCCAAACTGAAAAATTCATTTGGCATCAACAGCAGACAACCTGATTTCACTCCTAAAATGCATAAATGACATATACATCTAAGAAGTTGAGATCTACTAGTAGCAATATTTAGACAGATATGGTGACAACAATTACATTTACTAAGGGAGGATAATGCTTTCTGTTTTAATAAGTATAATTTAAATGCAAACCAAGTTCTGTGTTGGCAGAAAAGAAAAAAAAAGTACCCCGCATATTTAACAGCTTTAGTTAAATGATACAAGAAACTTGCTTCCTAATTCCAAAAAGTTTTTAATATCAATCAGAAGGCAGGCACAGCTAGCAAAGTATGCCACTCACAATTTAAAAACATAATTACACATGATAATCAGGAACTTGAAAGACATACGTTAAGGTTTCCAAATATTTGAACAAGAACAATATTTTCTAAGTATTTATTTTCTTCAGTTGGCAAACAAATGATCTAAGTTTAGTACAAAGAGTGCATTTAGTCGTGAATCAATGCAGCCTGTTACCAGTTGATGAGATGCCACTTTTGCTTGGAAAAGTCACTGAAAAATACAAACCCAAACAAGATTGTAGAAATCTTTATGTAAATTTACAATGGGTGTTTAGAACCACAAATTTACATAAATCCAACATTACCAGGCTTGATGTAAAAAATCTACCCTTCTGGATAAAGCAATGCCATTTTGTTACCTTCCCGTTAGCTCTATTGATCTTATTCACAACTTCAGCAATAATGATCTTCTCATCCACAGCATCCTTAAGTTTTTTGTACTTGGGGTTCTTGCTGATCTCCAGGTAAGCCCCTTGAAACGGCTGCCCAACACTACCGAGCAAAAACCACAGGAGAAACAGAGTTAAATAATGAATCTCACAAAAAACAGGCACTGTTCCAGGCTTTGTGGAGTCAGGAGGTGCACCAAATACCACTTTCAACAACTCTACGCTGACAGAAGCTTCCTTAATCTTGGTTACACCTCCTGCCAAGGAAAGTCATCAGCTGCTTCATTTTTAGCAGAAGACCCAGACCCAAACATCCCAGAAACCTCTGCTCATAATTTGTGTCTATTTTATACAGCAGCAAGGCGAAATGATATGCTCTTGTGTAACAGAGTATTTAGAGCAATACACCACTGAACACAAACAAGACTCTTATCGTGGTGTTTGTTTATGCAATGTAATTTGTCCTTGCTCCTGCTGTAGAGCTGGAAACTGCAGCTCTGCCCCAAGACACCTGGGGTTTGTACCAGGTTGGTACACTTGGGGTATTCAGCGCAGCACTGTTAGCATTAAATCTGTGCCATGCAGGCATAACACATCTGTTGGAATCCACTTGGGAAGTCGTACAGAGTAGTGTGGATGTATCCCCCAGCACGTTATCCCCATGAAAGGAGAGAAGGGTACAAAACGGTATGCATTTTAGACATGGTCTCTTTTACATATTAGCAGCACAGTACTAGTGAAGAAAGAGAAACTCAGCTCTGAAGGCAGTAATAGGATATTTCTTTTCCTGCTCTGGAAACGTTTTCCAATTAAATGGCTCAAATTGTTATGGATATCAGGCACATGTACATCCTTGTACAAGCAATCAATTTTGATGTAAAATCACCCGGTAACAGTCACCGTTTGTGAAAACAGAGGAAATCCACCTTCAGAAAGAAAAGCAGCTCTGTTTCTGTGCAATATTTCAGAGAGACAAGAATTTGCCTTGAAGATTTGCTGCTGCTTGTTAAATGCATAGCAGGTCTTCATCCAGACTCCCTGTACTTGCAACTCACCCCATCGTTACCTTAGGGCTATATAACAACAGCTTCCCTATCAGTCTCTGCTTGTTTTGTTTAGAAGTCACTTTAACTGATCACTTTGATTAAGTTACACTCCAATTACAAAGTACTTTGCCAAGACAAGAGCCCAAAAGGAACCACTATGTTATGTACAAGACCACTACCTTTCTAATTGTGTCTCCAGCACACAGGAAGAGAAAAGGAAGGGCACTGGTATTTTAGTAATCACCAGAAGTCCCTCTCTGTTCTTAAATAATTATATTACATGCAGAAAATTAGCCACATTCTTCAAATCATTACCAAACTAACTAATCAGAAACTTTATACAATAATTTCCTCCTCCCATTAAACAAAAACAAAAAAACAAAAACACAACAGGAGCTAATCCGCTCTGAAAACAGTTTAAAAGGGAAAACAAGATGAAAATGTTTCTAAATCATCGAGGGGTGTGGAGTGCATTCTAACTTTCCACTAGGTTGCAGCTCTTTTGCTTTTGTTTTTATTAATTAGCATTATGAAACCATAGTCACCAAAACCATCAGTTCCCTCTGGATTTTGTCCCTGATCAAATGACAGGGATTTACAAGCTAAAAGTGGGACAAATTAACAGTTGCTTTCTACCACATTTACCACTTAGGAATGTTTTGGATAGAAATCGCTCAGCTATATGCTGCATAATATTGCATTGTTCAGCCTTGGTCTTTTCCACGTGTCCAAATTACCTAACCAGGGAGACAAAATTCCTTCCTGCGCACAGAGCTCGGCACTGATCAGATGTATTCCGACTCAAATAAAACGGCTTGCTCCTGGAGAAATTCAGGGGCAGC
Source organism: Cygnus atratus (assembly GCF_013377495.2). Lineage (NCBI taxonomy): Eukaryota > Metazoa > Chordata > Aves > Anseriformes > Anatidae > Cygnus > Cygnus atratus. The sequence goes on from NC_066367.1 coordinate 3,663,265, forward strand.
ATCTTTCTCTTTTCCCAACGGTATAAAAGGAGATCACAAAGCAAGTAAGGAGCAAATCACAAGCTGACATATACAGCCATTAAGTAAGTGATCTGCTGAAGGGAAGAAACAGAAACATAGACAGAGCGCATCACAGGAAAAGAGGAAATGTCTCAGTAAAAAATGAAACAAAACCAAACCAATAAAATGCACAAACACCCAAGCGGTGCTTTTCCATGCATGGAAATGGCCCCATCAACTGTTGCCAGATCCTGGTCCTGTCTTGTTTAACAATGCCTTGTTCCGGCTCAGCGTTCAAACCCTGGTATATAAAATAAATGTCTCCTGAGATGGACGAAGCCTTTGTTTTTAAGAAAAATAGTTTCTCAGTTCATATTCACTTAAAAAATCAATTTAACTTCTTTCAAAGACATCAGATCTCTATTTCGCCAGTTTTACTGAATACAAAAAATGCATGCATTGCTTAAATAAAATCAGCTACTACTGCACTTCTGTAAGCAATATTAGCTCCACAGATAGCAATGACCAGAATTTGTCAGGTTTTAGGAACTCAATAATCTGAGAAATCAAAAAACTTACTTGTAGAGATGTTTCACATTTTTAAAAGTCTCTAATTAAAAAAAGAATTTTTGAAATGGAAATAAACGAGCACTTAAAAAAAAAAATCTTCCTTTCAAAAAAAAATTATATTTGCCAATGTATGTAACTTAAATTACCCAGACTTCACATTAGAGCATTACACTGAATGTACTAATTTTGAAGATGAGAGCAATCCCTGGCATGCCTCATCTGGGAGTGTCATTGTCACTTACAGCCTTTCAGTTTGCTCTGAGTTTAGAGTTGCAGGAACCAGCATGATGGAAACTAGGGAAAAGGACAAGAGTTATTCCCTTCTACAAGTCCTCCAAAATTTCACTACGCAAACAGGTCATAAGAGGTTAGAACAACAAAACATCATGGTTTGGGGACAAAAGTGTTCAGTAACACAGGATAAGAAGCCTGCAACAACATCTCATTTAGAGGCAAACTGAGGTCAGTAAAGCAAATGATAAAGTGTTCAGCAGTGCCTACAGTAAAATATTCCCAGGTGTTAAGAATTGTTAAACTAGGAAATGCACTTTCCTGCCTAAGATAAAAAAGCAAAATCTTGCAGAGCTTCCTAATCTATGTAAGGATATTGAACTTACACTGAAAGCAGCAGAGTAGGTAATTACCTGGCTGGATATAAAGCCTTCTTGTCCTTGAAAAGTTCACTTGCTTCCAGTTTTTCTTCATATATAAGCTTCTGTTGATCGGTGAACTGGTCTCTGTACTTCTTACACTACAAAATATGGTATGTTAAAACAAACCAAAAATTATCCTCCCAGTTCTGATTTGAAGCAGCAGCACCACAGCCTAATGTTTTTTTATTGCTCAAGATACACATTCTTTGTATGCTTCTGAGATGACTCAGCTCGACCCTACATGCCACTCTAAAGTAGTAACAAGCCATGGAGGTGTTTTCCTCCACACCCATTCTACGTACTTCTGAGTTACACCAAAAAACAATGTCTAAAAGATCTCATTTAAGCAAAACTGGTCTGAATACAGTGCTAGAAAGGTTCAACGAAACATACAAGTTCCACGCTTGGGTAAGTTTGCATAAGCAGCCATAAAGAAGAAAACATAGCTGAGAGGACAAATTTGCAGCTCAGAAATGAAAACACTTCTTGACAATTCACAGAAAACATAGCCCACAAGCTCAGTAAAATGTCCGATCAGCACTTACACTGATTCTCACCATTCCCTCCATACGAAGGTCCAAAACAAATTACAGCTGACCACAGCTCCTAAGTAAAAAATTCCACTGAGTACTTCCAATGTTGGGCCGAGAGCTACTCCCAGACCTGGCCATGGACGCAAGTACTATACGCTACCAATTAACACGCAGCAGGCATGTGGCTTTAATATCAAGTTAAAAGCTGATGGCAGGAAGCAATCCTGTCTCTAGCCCCAAAAAGAAATAGACAGGATAGTTATACCCCTTGCAGGCCAAAGGCTATGATCTTCCAAAGAAATACAGTCATCCTGTTTGGAATAGGAAGAAATGCTTCCTAAAAATAGGCTCTTCAGGAAGGAAACAATCTACTGAAAATCATGTGATAACTTTCTGTATAGACTGGACCAGAATGTGCCCTACCCTCCACAAATGGAAAATCCTCTTTAGTTCCTTGTGAGTTGAATCCAAGAAAAGGTAAGGTCTCGCTGGCCAGTTTTTATCTATTGGCGATAAAGAAGGCATCTTATTCTTCATTTCCAAGAAGTATTTCTGCATCTGTGATAAAATTGAAGCAAGATGTTTTAGTAATGTTCAAATACCAGAGGTACTGAAATAAACACAGCAAAGCATTGTGATTTGCTGTGTGATTAAAGCTGTGTGATTAAAACCACAGTTACCAAACTGCAGCTCTCAGCTTTATTAAACCTGACCATAGATTTAAAAGAGCTGGGCATACCGAAAAATGCAAATTTAGATATCCTAAGTGTGTGACAAATGCTTAGTTAGTGCTACTCCCACACCTTCAAAACACTATTATCCTTTCTTTACAACATCAGAACATTGTTATCAATTTTCCATTTGGAAAATGGACATTTCCTTACAAAGACTATCAAGGCCACAAAACAGCTGTTATCTTTACAAGAAAACAAAAAAAATACCAACAAAACAAATTAAGCACAGATAATGTAAATACACTATGTACGGATATATACATACAAGTCTCTGAAGGGTGAATTCATAAATTTTTCTTCCAGCATTGGCTCTGAAGAATTTCCTGTACTCTCTACGGACCTGAAAAGTTAAACAAACCCCTCAAAGTGAATACGAAGAATGAATGTGTTTTCTCTGGTACTCTTATAAATCTTTATGGTAAAAAATACTAAGAAAGCATAAGAACATGCAAAGTGTTCCCATAAATAAGAGCAGTAACTGGGTACACTTCAAACATATGAACCAGACCGTGGACCAAGAGTTCAGAAAATTACCTCAGATTACCTCAGTACAGTCAACTGCACACGGACAGAGAACTTTATACATTTTCCTTTGAAAAGGCAAGATATTCCAATACTGTTGAATTTGTAGAATTCTGAATCTGTTTTCATGGACTTTTGCAAAAAGCTGGACTGAAAAAAGCAAGGTATCACTGGTGGTACATATCGTATTGTGTCTGAAGTGATACCGAACTCACGTTAATTACGTAGTTAACTGATGAACTGTTTCTTTATGGTTTTTCTCCTTTAAAATTCTTAAAACATAAAGTTTACTATAATAAAAACAGGACTTTTTTCAGAGAAGACATATATGAAAAAGTCTTCTTGCACAAACAGTCTTCATTCCAAAAATAAAATATCATTTTGGTGTTAAGAGCAGAGAATTAACACACAGGTTGCTTAATGTCAGCAAGCTTGATATTTGCTACTAAAATTTATTCAAAAATCAAGAAAGTAATCATTGAGGAGCACTTTTACAGGTGATACTACTGTTTTATATATGCTTCTAAATGTAATCTTTCAGAGTATTGCTTTTGCCCTTTTTATTTCTCTTAGCATTAATTAGCACAGCATCTAAATTCCTCTCTTAAGAAAACCCCAAACACCATCTGAAAGAGAGCACAACTGCTCTGGAGTTCCATGGGAAGCCCAGGCTCATGTCAAGTTAGCTGAAACATCCACCAACCTTCCTCAAACTTTGGCACAGCCTGGAACACACCTGCTACAAATTTTGAGCAAAAACCAGGGAAAACATCGTGGCTTCGCATAATTCACCCCAGAGCAAATTTAGTGGTTTTTAGCTAACTTGCTATGTGCTGCTGAATTCACTGTAACCAAAAAATAAAGTGAAATCCATATAGGAAAAAAACATATCAGCTTGTAAGAAAAAGAAAAGCTCATTTGGCTTATCCTAGCATATCTTCTACCCTATACTGAGTGTGATGCATTTTAAGATAAGCCAGCATTTTGAAAGCAAGAATCTGTCACCAGTCTGGTGTAAAAAAAATAAATAAAAAAAATGCACAGATAAATGGGCTTTTGCTTAATTGCACAGTAAGATGCATCAACAAAACTGACAGTGTTCATCTGTCTTCACTCTGTGCAAATAATGCACATAATTTTGCCCTTCTCACTTCATAAGAAAAATTATTAGAGTTCTTATTCACTGATTTTCTGTAAAGTTTAATGCTCTATAATTGTTATATA